>NC_047651.1:25799382-26138581 GCF_902201215.1 Prunus dulcis | reverse complement strand
TTTGATTGGTAAAAGTACGAGAGTTCGAATTAGAGATTCAGGATTCGAATGGACACAAAAGATCTGCCAAAACTTGAATCAAAAAAAGTTGAAAAGATTCAACAATACCAGTCTGCACCGTGAGCTAGGGTTGGGCACATCAAAGGCTAGGAGCGTCCAATTTGATTAGTAAAAGTACGAGAGTTCAAATTAGAGATTGAGGATTCGAATGGACACAAAAGATCTGCCAAAACATGAATCAAAAAAGTTGCACAGATTCAACAATACTAGTCTGTACCGTGAGCTAGGGTTGGGCACATAAAAGGCTAGGAGTGTCCAATTTGATTGGTAAAAGTATGAGAGTTCAAATTAGAGATTGAGAATTCGAATGGACACAAAAGATCTGCCAAAACATGAATCAAAAAAACTGAACCAATTCAACAATACTTGTCGGTAACGCGAACTAGGGTTGGCCAGAGCAAAGTCTAGAAGTGGCCAATTTGATTGGAAAAAGTATGAGAGTTCAAATTAGAGATTGAGGATTCGAATGGACACAAAAGATCTGCCAAAACCTGAATCAAAAAAACTGAACCGATTCAACAATACTTGTCTGTACCGTGAGCTAGGGTTGGGCACATTAAAGGCTAGGGGTGTCCAATTTGGTTGATAAAAGTATGAGAGTTCAAATTAGAGATTGAGGATTCGAATGGACTCAAAAGATCTGCCAAAACATGAATAAAAAAAACTGAACCGATTCAATAATACTTGTCTGTACTGTGAGCTAAGGTTGGGCACATAAAGGGCTAGGAGTGTCCAATTTGATTGGTAAAAGTATGAAAGTTCAAATTAGATATTGAGGATTCGAATGGACACAAAAGATATGCCAAAACATGAATCAAAAAAACTGAACCGATTCAACAATACTTGTCTGTAACGCGAGCTAGGGTTGGCCAGAGCAAAGGCTAGAAGTGGCCAATTTGATTGGAAAAAGTTTGAGAGTTCAAATTAGAGATTGAGGATTCGAATGGACACAAAAGATCTGCCAAAACATGAATCAAAACAGTTGAACAGATTCAACAATACTAGTCTGTACCGTGAGCTAGGGTTGGGCACATAAAAGGCTAGGAGTGTCCAATTTGATTGGTAAAAGATTCAGAGTTCAAATTACAGATTGAAAATTCGAATGGACACAAAATATCTGCCAAAACATGAATCAAAAAAACTGAACTGATTCAACAATACTTGTCTGTACCGTGAGCTAGGGTTGGCTAGAGCAAAGGCTAGAAGTGGCCAATTTGATTGGTAAAAGTATGAGAGTTCCAATTAGAGATTGAGGATTCGAATGGACACAAAAGATCTGCCAAAACATGAATCAAAAAAACTGAACCGATTCAACAATACCAGTCTGTACTGTTAGCTAGGGTTGGGCACATAAAAGGCTAGGAGTGCCCAATTTGATTGGTAAAAGTATGCGAGTTCAAATTGGAGATTGAGGATTCGAATAGATACAAAAAATCTGCCAAAACATGAATCAAAAAAACTGAACCGATTCAACAATACTTGTCTGTAGCGTGAGCTAGGGTTGGCTAGAGCAAAGGCTAGAAGTGGCCAATTTCATTGGAAAAAGTATGAGAGTTCAAATTAGAGATTGAGGATTCGAATGGACACAAAAGATCTGCCAAAACATGAATCAAAAAAGTTGAACAGATTCAACAATACCAGTTTGTACCGTGAGCTAGGGTTGGGCACATAAAAGGCTAGGAGTGTCGTATTTGATTGGTAAAAGTATGAGAGTTTGAATTAGAGATTGAGAATTCGAATGGACACAAAAGATCTGCCAAAACATGAATCAAAAAAACTGAACCGATTCAACAATACTTGTCTGTACTGTGAGCTAGGGTAGGGCGCTGGTAAGTTGTAGTGTAAATTGCCTACATATCTGAGAATGCAATCTTGCCTGTAATTTATTGAGTGAATTGCCTATTTTTAGGAAAACACGATATCTTACCAGTAAGTTATAGTGTAAAGTGCCTATATATCTGTGAACGCAACATCCTATCTGTAATTTGTTGAGTAAATTGACTTTTTTTCTAAAAACAACATATCTTACCTTTAAGTTATAGGGTAAAGTGACTATATATTTGAGAACGCAATATATTACCCTTAATTTATTGAGTGAAATGCCTGTTTTTCTTAAAACATCGTATCTTACCAGTAAGTTATTGAGTAAATAACCTATTTTTCTAACAACACTATATCGTACCAGTAAGTTATAGTGTAAAGTGCTTATATATCAAAGAGGGCAACGTCTTACCCTTAATTTATTGACTAAATAGCCTTTTTGTTTTCTAAAAATATCATATCTTACCGGTAAGTTCTAGTGTAAAGTGCCTATATATTTGAGAACGTAATATCTTACCCGTAATTTATTAAGTAAATAGCCTATTTTTCTGAAAACGCAATATCTTACCCCTAAGTTAATGAATCAAAAGCATATGTATCTGAGAACGCAATATCTTACCCGTAATTTAATGAGTGAAAAGCCTATTTTTCTAAAAACATCATATCTTACCGGTAAGTTATATTGTAAAGTGCCTATAAAGGGACACAAAAGATTTGTTAAACTAGTAATGAACCCAAATAAACCAGTTTAACAATACCAGTCTGTACTGTCATCTAGGGTTGGTTGAGACAAAGGATAGGAGTGGTCAATTTGATGAGAAAAAATATGAGAATTCCAATTAGAGATTAGCCTTCAAAAGGACACAAAAGATATGCTAAAATAGGAATGAAACAAACAAAACCAGTTCAACCCTACCAGTATCTAGGGTTAGCTAAGGCAAAGGCTATGAGTGGTCAATATTATGGGAAAAATTTGAGAATTCAAATTAGAGATTGAGGCTTGATCGGGAAACAAAAGATTTGCTAAAACAGAAATGCAACAAACTGAACGAGTTCAACCATACCAGTTTGGGCCATGAGGTAGGGTTGGCTAAGGCAAAGGCTAGAAGTGGTCAATTTGATGGGAAAAAAAAAATATGAGAATTCCAATTAGAGATTGAGGCTTCAAAGGGACACAAAAGATGTGCAAAACAAAAATAAAACAAAAAGAACCAGCTCGCCTCAGCCAAGCCTACCTAGTCTTGCCTTTGTCAACCCTAGATGACAATATAGACTGGTATCGTTGAACTATTTCAGTTTGTTTCATTTCTATTTTAGCATATCTTTTGTGTCCCTTTGAAGCCTTTATCTCTAAATAGATTTCTCTTTTTTTTTTTTCCCATCGAATTGACCCCTCCAAGCCTTTGCCTCAACCAACCCTCGCTGACGGTAGAGACTGGTATGGTTGAACTAGTTCAGTTTGTTTCGTTCCTATTTTACCAGATCTTTTGTGTCCCTTTCAAGCTTGCATCTCTGATTGGAATTCTCATATTTTTTTGGTTCAATTTCGGGTTTAGGCCAAAGAAAAACTAGAAAAATGAGATAGACAGAGAGAGCAAGAAGGGAAAAAAATAATAAACTGACAATGAAGACTGAGACAGGAGAGAGAGAAGAAGACATAGACAGCGGAAAAAGAAGAAGGAGAAGAAGAAGATTAGAGAGGGAGTGTGGAAAAAAATACAGAAAAAAGAGAGAGATGGGAGAAAAGAGGAAGAAAAAAAAAATTAGAGACCGACTGAGTGAGGAATGAGGAGGAAAAGAATGAAAGAGAGTGGGAGAGAAGGAAAAAAGAAATAAAAATAGAGAGGGAGAGATGGAAAGTGGCGGAAGGAGGATGAGATATGGTGTTAAAAAATCATGGGTAGAACTTGCCCCTAAAAACAGGCTTGTACTAGAAGGGTGCCCATGAGCTCTAAAACCACTCTAGGACATGCTATTTTTCCAGTGTGAGATCTTGAGTCCTAACATGCCACCACGCTTCCGTACCCAATGTCCTCGTTGGCCCACTCTATCGACACTAACCCGATGGTAGCCCTTTCCTTCCTTTGAGGCAGCTTCACTCACCTATCAGTATTCAATGACTCAATATCATGCCCATACATAACACTGATCATTTTAATCTAGCCTATAGGTCGCCCCTTCCGTGGATTTGGGCCTAGTTGCATGGTGAAACCTGGCTCTAATACCAAATGTTTACAACCAATAGGTAACACTTGCCCCTAAAAACCGGCTTGTAAGGGAAGGGTTCTTGTGAGCTCTTAAACCACTCTAGGATATACTATTTTTCTAATGCGAGATCTTGAGTCCGACATATGGGGAGAAGAAAAAGAAGACGCTGGTTTAGGCGACCAAAACATACCCAAACCAACCCAAAGGTTTGGTTTCGGCAGTCTGACCGGGTTTTGATGCGAGGTGTAGCGCAGTCTGCTCCAGGGGGGTCATGCCAATGCACAGCCAAAGTTTACTGTAGAGAGGAAGGATAAAAATAGGAAATGGAGAAAAGAAGATAGGAAGGATTAAGTAAAGAAAGTGGCAGGGATTCAAAGGACAAAGGGAAAGACGAAATCCCATTTCCTTTTTCTTTCCCAAGGGCCTTCACTGTTTCGCACTTCATGGCTCTTTCTTTAACGATTATGCTTATCCAGTTATACATGTTTAGAGTAGACAAGCAAATGCGTCATTTCGAATAATTTTGAAACTGGGTATAAAATTCATTGTAATTTGGGTGTAAATCAATTTCTCCGTTCGATAGAGGCTTTATATTTATGGATTTGAAATATATAGATTTCTTCGGTCACCGAAATTTTTTCTTTGAAATTCAAATGTTTCTATGGAACCAGTGTCTTTTTCAATAGACATGTCACATACGACAAGCAAAATACTGAGAAAAAATTTCATTGCAGTTAAACGATAACAGAGATAAATGCGGAAAACACAAAAATAAACTTATTCCTGTTTGTACTCAAAAAACATGGTACAACCACCATGCAGGTTTTCATGGCAAAGTTATCGTCGTCCATATCAGTAGTCATCACCTCTGGATATGACCTCTTTGCAGGTTGGCCGAAGCAAAATGGTATGCTCAAACTGAGATACATAACTGCCTTTAACATCACAGAGAGGAGGATAGGGCTGCCATAAGAAAAATGAACGAGGTTCTTCGTCAGCACCAATTGCAGGAAGCGATATAGTGAAACAAGGCAGCATATTAACAAAAGCTATGTTGTAATATATTGAGTTCAGATGAGCATTACAATCTGACACATCTACATAAATAACTCTGGTGGAGCCACTTTAGCAAACTACGGTTTTAGGAATGCAGATTGGCACCAAAGAAATATTCACTTTTTATCTCTGGTAGAAGTCAAGGATACTTGCAAGACAACAGGATGAACAAAACTTGACTGAATAGTACTCACGCTTACGTCTCAGAAATTCAGAATGACACCAAACAGCTAAAGAAGAATAGGTTGACAAAAGCAAATAATATAGGGTTTATGGTGCTGGTTTTGCAACAATTAAGACTGCTGAATATGTGGGGCATAAACAGAAATTCATGTTGGTCTTTATTTCAATTCCTCATTGGGCAGTTTACTGAGAAATTGACATAAAGACCAACATGAAAATCCAACATGAGTACATAACTCAACTAAATAAAACAAAAATACTAATATTGCAATAAACTAGCATGCACACTTATTATTAGCTCATTAAAGTCTTCTTAACCATAGGTTTCCTAAAGGAAAGCATGACTTGTTATAGATAAGCAGGTGTTACATGCATCAGAGGAACTTCAAACGGAAAAGTTTCATGTAGGCCTCTACTGATTAAATAATTCAGCAAGCCAGACTCCTGTCTCCTTCAAGAAATCATCTTCTCCATCAATTAATCAGATTTTTTTTCATGATGGTGCCTTTTGCCTAGATTTCTGCCAAAAATAGGATTTGACCTCCACACGACAGCACCACTTGACTACACTAGTACTAGTCTACTCCAGAAAACAAACCAGCATAGCAACTTACATCATCTATAAGATTAATCTGTGAATTTTTTCCATTAATATTCTTTGATAGTTTCATGGTGCCATTGAAGCATTTAATGCTTCTTATTTTCATTAATCTGTGTCTTTTTCCGGATTCTTGATTTCCAACCTAAACTTACTTGACAAATATTTTCAGAGACAACTTATCTCAATTAGTAAATTTTCAAATAAATCCTTTCCTTAAACATGTTAGAAGTTTAGAACACCAAATTGAAAGATATGCAAGTACCATCTAAATCCTTCACTTGACTACCAGCAATTTCAGCTTTAGTCCAGAAGCATATACAAGTACCATGTAACACTTTAAAACTAGCGTTTGAGTGGATGAATTTATGTAGCAGCAAAGACCATTACTATCATCTTGCTGTGACCACAAAGCAATTCAGGGGGGAATTCCTATCTCCCGACATAACAAAATCAAACTACACCACGCTTCATAATACCAAATAGTGATGGAAAATTGGTATGGAAGCACAGTTGTATTAGGATGAACAAGTTGATTGATGAAAAATACCTGGACAATGCCAGCATCACACAAATTCTTTAGCGCCATAAGATATTTCGTCTCTCCCAGGCGGTCTAAATACCGCCTGCAAAAGGCCAAAGTGGAGAAGTTCTTGTTAATTGTTGCTAGCAATTGCTTTGCCCTGGGCATCCTCAATGGGATGTGGCCAACTTCAAAATTTTTCATGTAATGGCTGCACTCTAGATCTTCTCTGACATAACCTTTCCCTGAATATAAGTTACATAACATGGGATAGTTAGCACAGCAGTCACAGTGAACTACTACCTATTTCACATCAGATTCCTGCCAAATACAAAAACTTTCTTTTACCAGTTGATGCAAAAGTTTCAATTGCAAAAAATTCACCCTCTTCCATTTTCGTCTGCTCCCCTCCTTTCACAATAGGAACAGATTTTCCAGCATGAATTTGATAACGTCCAATGCTATGTCCATTCAAGTTTCGGATACTTTTAACTGTTAGACAAAGTCTACGTCACATGTACAGAATTATCAACAGGACATCTCATAAAAGGGTTGTTGATAAATGAGTAAAAGTGGCAAACTCATTACTTGATGAGCAAAAACAAAAATCAACAAGAAAAACAAAACAAACTGTTTTCAGAGTCGGTTGCAGAATACACAAGGTATGGTGAAAGAGTGAGAATATTGTAATAATGCCAGTTATAACGCTTAACCCTTTTCCTTCTCCAAGTATGAGCCAAACTTATGTTGACTCGGCCAGCTAGTGAAAAAATGAGAATATTGCAAGTCAATGGGAACGACACAGGGTCAGTTATTGGAGCCATAATTTCTTCTACAAATTTAATTCAACAAATAATTTTAAACGCTTAGTCTGGTTGACATAATCAGTTAAGAGGAAGAAGTTACTAGGAAACACGAGCCACCAATTTGACCGCATACAGATTCATTATTTCACCACCAAAATTCATCAATTAATTTAGTTCTGAAAAAATATTGATAGCTCAGTAAGACGATTGATGAGAAACCCGTGCAAGGATCGACAAAGTGACAAGTTAGCAGCTATATTTGACTTGGCTGGTTTCGATGCATTCAGTATAAGCTGCATGTAGTTTACACCCAACTATGTGTTATGCATTGATATTTTAAAGCAATCATGAAAACCAATTTGGTTTTGGTTAGTTGAGGCAATTTTAAGCCGTCTAAATGACAGAATATAACTATTTTGTTCAAGACAGTGATAAGCAAGTTTTCTTGTAAGGTTGCGACAAATAAAAGCATGCTCTGCTCTATCTAATACCCAAAATTCTAATGGAAAGCAAGTTGGTCATGGATATTATGTGTGTAACTGCACAAGAGTTTTGGGTTTGGTTATGTGATTTAGCTAGAATGTGTCTTGTACCATTTACACTCTCATAATGAAGAACAAATATCATTCTCAAAATATTTGCGAGGTGAAGGCTCCACTCTTTTTTAACAAGTAAACTGCATAACATGTACTCTCTGATGAGTGTAAAAGATAGTCACATCACATGGAAAAATACCTTGATACACCTTTCCATTGATTTCAACCTCATACGATTCCATGACTTCTTGGATTGCAGCACCAACATCACAAAGACGCACATCAATTCCAGACTCCTAGAAAAATACAGAGTCAACATATTTCTGAGTAACTAACCTTTCAATTAAAGCACTAAATACAAATTCAGTGAAAAATTATATCCAATTAACATGTAATGATAAACAACCATAAGCTAGTTACGAAAATAATTTCATTCATAAGCAAGTTATAAGTTAAAACAATGCAAAAGCGCACCAGAATGATTGCAAAAGCAGCATTAAACTAGAGGGAAAAGAAAATCAAATACACAGAAACTCTCTACTTCTTAAGTTGGAAGCAACGAAGGAGATAAAGGTATCAAATACTATGAGTTATGGTCTTACTTTCTCACCGTCCTAATATAAGGCGGCATTTGTTAAATTGTGTAATTAGCTAACCTGTAAGGTGAACAATTAGGAGCTAAATTTTAGGCCGGTATATGTAAAGACTTATTTTTCCCAAAAGAAAACGAGTGCAGATGACTAGGAGTGATCAACTAGTCATATAGGCATAAAAGTATTTACGAAATTTTCGTCCTTTTCATTCTCTTGTCTTCTTCCTCTATTCATATCTCTTCAAAATATCTAGAGGTGGAATAGCTAGATGGTGTGGTGTCAAACCTATGAATGAGGTGATAGTTCGTGGTGATTTCAGGTTGCTCTATGAGGAGTCTACTACGATGACTAGTCAAACCTAATAAGCTCGGGTTTTCTACCTATAAATAGGAAGGTTGGGCTAGGATTGAAATCATGAACAAAGAACTTGTTCAACTGCCCTGTTTTCCATCAAAACTTTAGATTGAAAACCAAAGTTGAGAGCTTAGTTTTTGCAGTAGTAGTTTTCCAGTTTAGTTTCTTTGACATGTCATCTTTTACTTTGAATTTGAGTTATTTGGTTTTGGGTGTCTAGTAAAGACACTGCTACGAAAGGGGAGCATGAAGACAAAGCAATGTGGCACGGTACACGATCCAGCTTGGTGGTGGTACTGTGGTTGGGACTGTCGGGTTCCTTGTTTTCTTTTCACAAAATGTCATCTTATTTTGTTGAATTTGAGTTTTGAATTAATTAAGACATGACACTTAATTTTTAAAATAAAACTAATCAGGTGGCATGTCCCACATGCCACACCACTTGGGACTCAAATTTGGTGCCATAACATTACTCAGGCACACAATCCATAAGCACCATTATATAAATTTTCCCAAATATGTAGCCATTGATTTAAGCTAATATGTAATTGAAAACAAGGGCTAAATACGCAAACACCCTTGAGGTTTAACGTGTTTTCACAAAGCCCAGCAAGAGAAACCAAGATCAACTTTAGAATAATTCAAGCTTTGAAACTCACTAGGCATAAACACCCATCTACATAACAATAAATTCACAGTAAGAATAAGCACGAAACTAGTTAACATCACTTCCCACAATATGTTCCTCAAAATAAAGAAGTTAATTAGTTCCAATTATTCTGTAAATTCCTCTAGTTTAGGGTCTGTTCAAAATCCAATGTGAGTCTGAATTCCCATATAGAGTACTAATTCTGGAAGGTTGTAGGCTTATGATTAATTATCTATAGGATTCAAAAAAGAACAGGTTTAGAGACAAAGCAATGAAAGAAGAATTTATTGGAAGTTGGTACATTAAACAAATGAAACACTTGCTCTACATATGAATGGAAATTAAGACAGAAAACCTATTAATAATAAAGATAGAGACAGGCTTCACACCAAAATTCCCATCACAGGAAAGTAGACCAGAAAATTTCTGATAACTAATTTATTCTTTTAGTTCATGCCTTTGCCTAAGCACTTACATATATTTATAGCCAAGACTAGCATTTAAAACTCAACTACAAAGCCTTTTCCAATTTTCCTAATAAAAACCTAAGTTGGGTAACTCCAATCATTCTGAGTGCATGCACTAAGACTTTATTAGAGGATCTAAAAAGACACTAAGTAGATTAATAGAGAAAATTCAAGAGCCTTCTAGAAAACTCCAGCAAGAGAAAGACCAAAAGTCTTTGATGGAGAACTCCAAAAAATATGAAAAGTCCTTGATGGTGAACTCTAGAAAATGAAGAGCAGCTAATTGGTAATTAAAAACCATTAGAACTCTTAATATAGGAGATTGGATGATTAGCAGCATACACTCATGACAAAGAGGAAGGTTTGGCAACTTGAAGCAAGCAAGTGCTATGTATCACAAGTTTGGCTTCGAACGTCAGTCCATAAATAGGTCTCTCATCTGCTATGTCAGCAATGTAACTAAAAACCACCCGAAGGTCTAAAATTTTGATAAAATAGGTTGCAATGTGAAAAAATTGAAATTGTATCCCCCACTTTGAAGAACACCCCAAACCTCAGGTAGTAATTTGTAATTAGCTCAACAAAGAACTACTATTAGTGAATTGAAATAACTAAAAAATTGGCTTCTTCTTTCTCTTTTCTTCTTTCTTTGTCACTTCTGCATAAGGGTTTCGTAAGAGGTAATGTGCTCATAGATATTATGAAATTATCAATAATGATTTAAACTCAAGGAAATATATATCAATTGTCTTACAACTAGTGATAGCATTAAACGGACTTGCTTTGCTACAATTATAAAAATTTACGGACTACAATTAACAATAATAACAAAGAGCCTCTAAAACTAAGGACGCAATTGCTCATATTTCACCTCAATTAGTATAAAGTATTAATGTAACCCTGAGGAATGATACTTAATTGTGTTGCATCGTGTAATAGATACTTATCCGTCTCACATTATGATCATTTGCATAAAATTTGAAGTCAGACTCTATTATCAGCTCAAAGATCCTATCCTCAAAGTCACAACAATAATCTTCAAACTTACTAGCAATACTTTTGGACTCGAACCATACAATTGTAAAGAATTAGGGTCACATGGAAATTATAACTAGATTTGCTCGATTGATACTTATCTAAACTATAGGATAAAAAAGTGTATTTAAGCAATTAACCTTTAACAGGGGCGGTATAGTACCTTGATACCCGTATTTGTTGCTTCACGTGAGGCTTCAAGCAGTGGATCAAACATAGGATTGAACGCTACTGTAAATGCACAGTCAACTATACATCCTGTAAAGTCAACAACAACTCATGCTTGACAACTTGCCCATGCTTACTAGAGTTCACCAAGAGTTGACTTCTCCACAGGATTTAAAACACAGAAGTAGAGATTGAATTACCGTCAACATGAGTTCCAAAATCCAATTTCATTACATCATCATACTGAAGCACTGTCTTGTCGCCTGTATTTGGGGTCCAATGAGCAGCAACCCTGACAATAAGAAGCGGAATGAACACAAATAGAATTATGTGGCGAACAATAGAAGAAATTAAATTCACAGGTGGATATAAAAGGTCTACCAATTCAAAGAGCATCCCGTGGGGAAAGCAATGCCTGCTTCCAGACCATTCTCGGATATTAACTTCCGAACTGTGTTCTCCAAAGTCTCACACAAATCAGTCATCAACATTCCAGGCCTTAAAATTCCCTTGATGTATTTCCGAACCTAATTAAAAGTAAACAACGCCTCCAGCTGATTTACTTTCCCAGGTCAAGTTATGTTAATTTAAGCAGTAGTACATTCACATAGTAAAACTGCACCTGGCGATGAACTTCAGCTGCTCGACGAACCGAATTATACATTGGTTTTTCAACACGTTCCAACTCCCTCTTCTCTTCAGAGGTAGACCTCCACAGGTTGCTGAAACACAATACCAAATTTGACTATATTGAAGAAATATACAAACAAAAGAAATACAATAAGTAGCACAGATCCAGTATCATGCAAATGAAACTTGGGCCTAATATAAATAATAAAATGATTACACTAAGAGCATATTCCATTGATGGTTATTTTCCATTACCAAGGGCAAAATGCTCCTGTTCATGCATTCCAAAGGAATTCGACCAGAAACTGGTTTGAGTTTCACTGCACTTAAATTAACCCAAAATGCCTGATGAAAACTAAAGTACAGCAACTTGCACACTAGACTACCACAGGAATAAACAAGAATAAGTAAAAGTGAAACTGAGACATTTTCTGCAGTCCAACAGAAACAAAAACACCAAAAAACGAAATCTCTTACAGGAAAGCTGCAGTCCAACTTGCCAAAATAGAAGAATGAAATATCCTGGAGACATTGAAGGACAGAGAAAACCCAATTGACTTTATCCCATAACACCTCCTCCATGCCAACTATGATTCTCAAAATTCCTCTCATTCCCAGCGTTCAAAAAATTGGCCTAGGCGGGAGGACACCACCGCGATTTCACCTTAATTGTTAGGGTAGACGCCACGGAGTTAGACGGCGCATGGGTGTGTCTGGGCACCAGGGCGAGTCAGGTCCTTTTTTAAAATAAAAAATAAAAAATAATTTTCCTGACTTTAAAGAAAATCACGCTGCCTCTCTCTCCTCTTAAGTCGTCCCCTCTCTCTCTCTCTTACGACAGACCACCACCACCACCAAGCCTCCACCCGCGACGACCACCACCAGGTCGCGTCCTACGACCTCTTGCCCACCAGTGACCCACAAAGGAAAGGGAGATGACGAGGATGTTGAGTTTGAGTCTGATACCGAGAGTCTTTGAGGGATATGGAGAGGAGGAAGAGTTAGACTTAGAGGCCTAGCCTTTTATTTCAAGTATTTTTCTTTTTCGTACTATTATAAATTTATTTTTCCTCACTATCTTAATTTATATATCCCTTTATTTTGCATGATTTTGGTATTAATTTATAATTTATAATTTATAAAACAAAAAAAAAGGCCTAGGCCCCAATTACTCCTCTAGGCGCTAGGCCCCTGCCTGCTGCCCGCCTACCGCCTAGCGATTTTACGAACATTGCTTATTCCACTCAATCCAAATTAACCAAGACACAGCCAGCACACTACAATTTCATTCTAAGAGCCGCCAAATGCCTTATGCGTCTCACCGAAAGGAGGGCAATATACAGCTGGAATCACCCAACTCAAATTAACTTCTCTAGAAACAATCTTAAAGCTATACAGGAGTGACAAAACAGATGATCCACACTTTAAGCGTTATGCACTATTGAAGAGAAAGACATTTAGTCTGCTCCTTCGAATCAAATAATAGGTTTTAACTCTAGCATGAGCAATTATCCAAGCAAAAAATGTGCACCTTACGAGGGTGCTTTAGCCTTCAAATGTTTTTTATGAAAAATAAATTTACTTTAAAACCAACTATTGTACAAAATACAAAGAAAAAGTGGACAAGAGGTCCAACTTCCCCTTGATACCAATAAATAAATCTCAGACTATCCCGCAATCCAAAAAAAAAACATCGGCTACATTTCTAGAAGCTCACATATCATCATTATCCTACCAAACTAGAAAAGGATAAATCTCCAAGGACTAGATTCACTGAAGCCTCACTAAAGCCTCATTAGTAAGACTTCTTTTCCTTTGACTTCCCAAGGAGATTCCAACTGATTCACCTCATTATTAACTGCTTCTACCCTGCTCTGCCAACATCCTTCCCCTCATAAATAACATCAGACTTCAATTAAATTATTCAATTCCCTCTTCCATCTTCGCTTTATTTCCTTTACAACTTTTCCCTTTCCTCGCTTTTCTCTCATTACCTTCAGCTGGTACTAGAAACAGATCAAACGTTGCCATAAATAATCCCAGTTTTCCCCACGATTCCATGTCAAAAAACAGGTACCTTCTTAATTATGGTACTAGAGACATTTGGGTTAATTATTGCCCCAGAGCAGGATTGCCTATTGAACTAATGTTGAACCACATACCCCAACCAAAGTTACTAAAAACCTTAAAATAAGTGCCGTAAATTGCATAAGCAATACAATATACTCACTCGTCTTTGTACTGTTGAATTTCACCCTCAAGAAACTCCCCAGATGGAAACAGGTCAACAACAGGAATAGATGGTGGATCAGTCTGCGCTTGCATAGATTGTGGATTAGTCTGCTCCTGCGGTGCTTTCTTTTTCCTGCAGATAAGGAAAGAAAGTAACAAAATTTATAGTGAAATCGTTCAAAACAAAACAAATATATATAGTAATACCACACAATTTTCCTTACTTGCTTTTACTTTTCTTCTTTTTTTTCTTTGCAATGTCTGCCAAAAGAAAAACCAAGCGAGAGATAGAGAGATAGAAGGGTGTGAGATGCAGAACTTCATACATTACAAACACATTAAAATGCCCTAGTAAATTATTAATTATAATTTAATTAAATTTCACATTATTTCATTTGCCAAAAGTTTTCATTTCTAATTAGGTAGGCACACCATAATCGAATTCATAACCTGGGATGCGGATTTTACCACCACTTAGATTCTTTGATACAGAACTACTTAAGGAATGGAGGAACCGATGATTTAGTACAATTATAACTTGAATACATCAGAGTGCAAATGCAAAGGGGTTTCCTGTTTATATGGTAAATTCCAAATATAAATGTGACTAGGTAATTTAACAACCTCTCTTTTGAAAGCTTCATGTGTTTTCATATTTTTCATTCTTTTCAATAACATTACATTAATTGAATTGAAGAGTCTGTTGGGCATAAATTATTAAAGTAGCAAATAAACATTTTCAAATTGCCACATAGGTCAACAAACTTTTATTTGAAGAGTTTAGTTTACCATTGGAGATGCTCTAAGAGTAACATGGCAGTTACTTTGATATCAAAAAATCACCTTTGTCGTCATCTTCATCGTTTTGCAAAATTTTAGATTGTTCGGCGGCCTCCTTATTGCCATTGCCATTTATGGGCTCAAAAGTCTCATTTTCTTCAAAAGGGACGTTTTTATTCAAATTTACCTCCGCCATCCGCAATCACCTGTTAACAGAATGCACAGCACTTGTCAACCGAACATAGTGAAAAGGGAAAAAAACTAATAACATCAATTTAGAACATGATAATACAGTTGTTCTTGTTCTCAATCTTGATATGTTATCCAGGGTCTGCAGAGAAATAAAGGACCACAGTAAGGGTAGTAAGCTCAGTTGATGGGCTTGGCGTTAGAGGTAGGACCAACACATGTACATCAAATTGCAAGGTGAATATGAAGGAAATGGGACGGGGAGATTACCGGGGGAGTCGAGCAATTTGGGCGCAGACTTGCCTGGTAAACCGTGTAGAGACAAACCTACAGCAAAAGAATTGTACTCTGATCTGTTGATTACACAGAGATGCCAATTGAACCCTAATTCACAAAAATGGGAGATTTTGGGTAGAGCAGATGAAAGGACTGTAGAATTAAAAAGGTTAAAGAAATATCGGGTGCTGGGGCAAGTGGGACTGAAGTGACGGAGAGGGGAAACACTCTGAATTGTGTATAGGTGAAACCCTAAACCCTGGACACGCCTCCAAAGAGGGGTATGTATGTGAGTATCGGATACGATTCCGGCCCGATACGGCGACTTACGTATGGCGTATCGTTGAATTCATGTTGACCAACGGATACTCCCCCGATACGGTCATCGCTATGGACGCCAGGGATTATTTTTAAACATATCTGGAAAATTTTGTGCTTGGCTTGGAACATATCTCGCAGCCTCACCATAGAGAGGGAAAGAAGATGGCGTACCTGTATTTGCAGCAAGCTCTTGAGGTGCCGCGTTCTCGTTGCGCGAGGTGTTGAGCGAGGAAGAAGGGAACGGCGCTGTGAGGAAGGAGGAAAGAGATCACGCGTATTTTTTTTTTTTCTCTAGCTCTCTATGAACGACGTCGATTCAGCTGGGCTTTCTATTCCATTTAAGTTGGAACGCACGTTGAGACGCTTACCCCTTTTTTCTTTTTTTTATAGGAAGATTCACTATTATACCAAATGTAAGAACCTAAATTATAAAAAAACTTTATATAAAATGGACATTAGAAACACACTCAAAGCCATTTAACCACAAGGTGTGACAAACTACCACCTTTAACTAGCAAACTGCCTGATGCCTCAATGACAGGAGTTTGAAACCAGTTGGAAACACTTTGTAACCAGAGGCAAGCCGAATTCCGAACAGGAATTTATCCCACCTTTCGAGTGTGGGAATACCTTGTGATATTTACCCCCCCCAAAAAATACTCATTTACAACATAACAAATAGACTTTTAAATTCTTAGAAATTACAAAACTGCCATCAATTTCTTAAAACAAATCAAATTCCAAAACCTCATAAATAAAAACTCACAACACTCAATAAAGCATCAAAGTAATTTAATAATCAAAATTAAATTCAATAAGGCCCGCTGGGTTTTTTTGAAATTTGTTTATAGAAATTAAATGACGTAGAGTTGTTCTATATGACTAAATATCTCAAATATATAAGGTTAGGCATCAATAGCACTATAAATTAAAACTTGTGCACAAAATAGATTTAAGAGATTCAGTCCATTATAAAAACTTGTTTTGGGCAGATGCTGAACGTTTCCTTTAACCTTATACATTAGACAAGGGCAATACACAAATCTGGGTAATTTCTAAATGCGACCATCCCACAAGCACTCACAGCAAACTTTGCCACCCGTCAAAAGACTCTCGACTTCCTTAGGAGGGTTCAAACCCAGAATGCAAGCACGCTCCCACCTTTCAAGTCTGGTCATCCCAACGCATGGTCCGTATGCCATGTTCATATCAAATTGCCTCAACAGCTCTTCTTGCTCATCATAATCATCTATCAACCAAAAAAGAAAAAGCGTCAAACCCAAAAATAAAACTGCATAGAAAAATCTGTCACTACTCGAACCGTATCCAGTTTAGTGATGCAATTAGATGTGGTTTCCTTAACCCTTGATTCAACAGTGGAGAAACTTTGAGAATATATACAAAAACAAAAGAAAAGAAAACAGTTTATTAACAAATACAAGACATCTTAACAAGATTTATTAGTTCAAAAGAAACATTGAAAAGTGAATTTTTCTATGCCTAAAAAAGAAACCGTTTTGGAATTCGAAACAAGAATTCACACCTCCCCCTTATGTAAACTGACTTCATTCAATACACCCGAAATCAAATCCCGCCTTGTGTTATATTTCACACTGGAAATTCCACTTCTGTAGAAAGTATATAAATATGAACCCTCTTTAATTGATACATATAAATTGTACCGTTCCGTTATGTATAAATAACAATGTACTAATACCACATAAACAAAAACAAAAAATCAAATCTAACACATACCAAATCTCAACCGGAAGCATGGACTAGGTATACAAAAATTTTAACAGCATACCTATTGGGTTGGTAGGACAGATCCCGTTAACCCCAGTAAGAAAATGCAACCAATCAACTCTTTTCGTTAGGTAAATTGATATAGCCGATAACTCTGAACTATTGGGGTTTCAAACTTTCAATTCAAATAAAGACAAACAATAATATGCGGAGTAAAACCAACAATAGGTGTAATTTGTGGATCTGTATCAAATTATATAAAAACTAATGAATCATCCACCAAATTCTATTGTTTTAGTCCTCAGATGAAAACTCGCCTAAATGTTGAGACGCCCAATTAAACGGAGAATAAGAAGGAATTTGGCAACGCAATGGGTACAATACATCGCAAGAAAATGCTGTACTGAAAACCCTAACGAATATTCAGACAAAAGAAAGAAACCCTAAAAAATACAAACCAAGAAGAGAGATGGACCTTTGAGGTCTAGAGAAGCGTGTGACATAAGTGCGGTGGGTTGGGTGACATCCGAGCCGAAAGAGGCAGCAGCTGGGTGAGTGGTCGATTGAGATTTGTTCTTCTTGGAGATACCACCGCCGATGCTACTGCTTTTCCTTTGCCTGTAGAAACCTTTCATATTCATATTCCCTGGTTTTGATCTTGTTGCCATTCCTTAACACCTCCCTCTCTCTCTCTCTCTCTCTCTCTCTCTCTCTCTCTCTTTCAAATTTCGAATTCCTTTCTTCTTCAACAGAAAATAAAGGCCTACAGGCCCGCTACGTTTATCTATTGGCATTTTCCTTTCCTTATAGGTCCTTGTCTTACTACATATTTACTTCCAGGACCCGTTATCTTTACAAATTTCTACTTCATCTCTCGAGTAATGTAATATTTACTTTCTGCTGCAAAATTGGGCGGCGGCGCTCAAATTAAGCTTTACATTTTTTTTCTTTTCTTTTGGTCAATTAGGTTCTACATTCGAACTATCAAAATTTCACAAAATTTGAAAAGGCTTATACTCACAAGGATATCGCCCAAGAGTTTCTCAAACTCTTTCACATAGAGAGTGTTTTATGTTATGAGGGGTTACATGATGTTATAATTTCATGGGATCAACTCATGTGAGAGAGTTGGATAGTACATGTTTTTAATAAAAAAGCAAACGCTTATAATCAGAATGAAGGACAGAGCTAGGATGCTTGGGAGACTGCAAAAATATAAAGCAAGCAAGTGTACATGTTTTTCTTTAATAATCTTATATATATTATAACTCCACTAGTTAAAATTTCTATTTGCAAAGTGAAAGATATTATAACTCCACTAGTTTTCCAAACTTCCACTTGTACATGATGAGTATAGGGACGGTTGAGTTAAAAATTCAAAATATCCTCAGATTTGATCAAACATGGACCAGTAGTACAGTACTATATTCGGCTATTTCTTTTTCCGACTGGTTTTTGATTTTACATCATCGGGGATACAAGATGACCAATATAGAGGCAACAGTGTGAGAAGTGCCTGTATTAGTAGGGCACGTGGAAACCCTGAAAAATCATTTCCTGTGACCCCAACATACGACGCAAGCACAACGCCAAAATATCCACTGACTATGAATGCAACCGCTATTGCAGACATTACAAATGCCATTAGAGATCCCTCGCATCCCCGTGGGCAGAGCTTGGCTATAAGAATGCTGAAGGGCAGAATCTTAATAAAGAAGAGAACCTCCGAAAGGCCAGAAAACATCACAACGTAGAAATTGTCTGGCACCCCCATGTAATTTCGATAAATCCTATTCACAAACAACACATCAGAAACCATAAATACAGCCATTGTAACCTGAATGGCAGAAATCAGTTTTCTTGGTGTGACTGACTTCAAGTGACGATTATAGATGACACTCCATAGAAGCATTGCCACTTGGCCAAACACCTTTGAGATTCCCAACACTGATGAGTCAATATTCAGATACTGCGTCTGGTAAAAGAACATGGTGCCTGTCAATGCAGGAATAATGGCATAAGAAGCCGCAAACCATGTAATTGAGTAAGCAATCTCAGGTTCTCTTAGTGCAACCAAGAGCTCTGTAAACTTCTCTTGAATCCCAACGTTGGCTGTCCTCTTGGGAAGGTCCAAAGAACTCTCCTGGACAAAAATGCTTAGAAAAAACTGGACAGTAAGGAGAAGGCCATAGAACAGGAACATCTTCTGGGGAGAGAATCTGTCAATGGAAAGACCAGCTAGGAGAAATCCAAGGACTCCACCCATAGCTGAAGCCATCCAGAAAAATGATTGGAGCTCGCCTGAGGATGATGGTTGAGAATTTTTGGAGGACTTAGACTGCTTTCCCGCCTCTGCAACAATGGCATCATTGGCTACCTCAGCAATTGAAGCACCGAGATTACTAAGGAGAAGATATAGTGTCATGGTGCCAATTGAAATACCTGATTCAGAGAGCATTGCTATGGCTAGCCATGACACTGCTTGTAAGAAAGCTGCAACAACAGATGAGTTGTGTTAGAAATGAAGTTCAGACCCAAAAAAAAGAGAGAGAGAGAGAGTTAGGAATGAACTAGAACTATGATTAAATTGGTGGATCTATGAACCAAATTTAAGCCTAGGATAATAGAAACTTCACATTCTCATTTTTTTTAAGGAGGAAATATTATTATTTTTATCATGTGAACAAAAGCGGGGTGCATTATATGAATGTTACATTTATTTAAACTAACTAATGATTTTTTTATGGCAAAGTACTAAATTTCAATGTTTGAACCGATATTTAGACGTGCAGAAAATTCTATTGTGTGATGGCACATCGTTGTATATTGGGAGACATAATCAAAAGAGTAATAGTTGACTCATCACAAAGAAGTTGCATCTTTATACAAATTAAATGGGGAGGAGGAAATACAAGCTGGGTTTAAAGAGCTGTGGATAAGTATTAGCACATCTGTTACTGCAGTTTTTATTTGGCTATTTTGCTGCTCCAGAATCTTTGAGCAAACGAAAGCATTGAGGCTTATGATATGAGGAGTTTGAATGATTCAAATTCTAATCCAAATTCCATGTAAAAAGAAAAAGGGAGCCGGGCCCTGTCTGTGTGCACTCCCTGTTGTATTCTGCACTGCGCTGATTCCTTAGATCAAATTATTAATTCAAAACTACATCGACACCGACAAAGTAAATAAAAAAGAAGCTTAAGACAAAAAAGGCCAATCCTGTAAACAAAAATTATTTTTCTTTACAATAATTAATTAATGATAATTCATAACGAAGTTCAAAATTAGGTTTTACAAAAGGAATAATTAATCAATGATAATTCATAACGAAGTTCAAAAATTAGGTTTTCCAAAAGGTGACGAAGATGAAGCCATCCATCCATTCAGGAAAGAAAGAAGAAAGAAATTGGTGTGGTGTTGTGTAGTAAGTAATAAGTAGGTACCTCCGAAGGCGATATAAGGCATGCGGTGCTGGCCACGAATGTAGACGGCGTCGGAAACAACACCGTAAAGGGGCTTGGCGACCATGGGGAGGTTGGCGGAATTCTGGAGGAGCTGGAGAGTGGAGGAATCGACGCGGAGGCCGTCTTTGAGGAAGAAGTTGACGGCCATCCATGGGAAGCACCTGAAGCCCTGCACCCAGTACCCAAATCCCACCACCTTCCGGATCTTGTCCGTACCCTCCTCCGAAGACACTACCATTTTCCACACTGTCAAATTCTATCTTCACCTCAACTATGTTGTCTTGTTATGAGAAAATTCTTGGGTATTCGGCTCGTTGGTTGGAGAGTGTGGTCCGATCCGATTAATGTCATGTCAATGATCACATGACCGATGATGAAGCAACTCCTTACAACTGATACCGTGAGTCCGTGACACCTGCACTCACCGCTGAGGTGTCCCAAGGACCTTAACCCTTGTATCTTCAAAATTTTCATCTTTCACTTACACAGCAAATTAATTATAATTAATTTTTAACTAAAATAGTTCGATTTTAACGAACAACTTGCGGTAAAAACTATAATACGATTCTTTCTTCTTTTACTGTTTATCAATTATTATAATGGAAAAATGCTTTTTATGTTTGTGTAAATTTTTGGAAGAAACTACTGTTATGTACGTTTTCTTCCTCAAAGATTTACTCAGAATTTCACGTTTGGTTATGGCTTAGCTGCTACAGTGCCTTCTAGAGTATTGGTCAATTCTCATTTTACCCTCTCAAAGTTAAAGTGACTTACTTTACCCTATTGACCAACGTTTCGTGGGTCACTTAACTACTTTCCGTCAACACCATTCCAAATTCCTTTAAAATGATGACATGGCAGGGGTATGTTGGTCAATCCAACTGAGCCGAGATTTTTCCCACCAATCTGAGGTTGTGACGCATACTTGTAGACCCCCACCCCTAACATTTGATATAGCTAAAACGATCGAATTGCCTGCTTATGTGGATTTGTGGACCCCATCTCTAACAAAACAGCCACTATAATCTCTGAAAACTCAAAAATTGAAACAGAAAATCAAATTGGGAGGGAAAATTAAGATCTGGGGATTTTAGAGCTAGGGTTTGAGAATACGATCGAGAGAGGGAGAGCGTTGTAGGGTTGGTTTCAAAAACTTGAAGGCAAGAAAAAGCGACGCGACGGGACTCGATGATGATGCCTTTTTGACGAGAAGCAGGAGCAGGGCAACCTGTGTACAGTAAGTGATTTTTTTGAAAAGGAACCTGTTTTCTGAAAATGAATCTTGTCCTTTGATGTGGAAAAGAATCTTGACCTTATAGTTATGCGCGCTGTGTACAAATTAGTAGTCTTTAGGTCTTTTTGTGTTATGTGTTGTCGATAGAGTAGGTTCTAATGCAGTACACCTTTCTTGATGTGGTCCCATTTTTGTTTTCTTATAGTTGGCTTTGAATATGTTAATCGAATCATGTTGTTGTCTTGGTTTTAGTAATTGTCTTAGAATACTATTTTGTTGTTCTTAAAGACAAACCTTTTTTGTTTGTGTGTAGAGGACAAAGAGTTGGTCACTTTTGAAGTGCATCATGGTGGTAGAATTGTGAAAAACAAACAGAATAACTGGTGTTATACTAGTGGGTGTGTAGGATATTTGGATTGGTGTACTGTAGAGTATATAAATATGTTAGAGATGTGGGAGCAAGTGAAACTGCTTGGGCACATAGGGAAAGTATCACTTAAAGGAGTAGAAAATGATGAGGTATTGGATATAGACACAGATGGTCAGTTGTTAAGTTTGTGTGATAAGGTACCATTTTCTTATGAGAGAGTAGTGCTAATTTATGTACAACACATTGAAGACGAATGTGTTACAATGAATGAGGATTGTGAAGAGGTAGGTGTGGCTTTGAATGAGGATAGTGAAGAGAAAGATGCGGCTTTGAATGAGGATATTGGGCCTGTTACTGATGAAAATGAGGCTTTTACTGAAGGCAGTGGGCCTCTGAACAATGATAAAGAGGGCCGGCCTTTTACTGAGGATCATGGGCCTGCTTGCAAAGTTGAAGACTGGGTTTCAAGTGATGATGATGGGCCCCTGAACAATGAGGGTAATAGAGCTGATATAGGTGAGACTAATGTGGAAGACAGGAATGAAGACAGTGAAGAAGAAGACAAGGAAGATGACCCTGATTTTGTTGACAGTGCTTATGAGCAGAGTGAAAATGAATGTGAGTTGTTAAGAAAGAACGATAAAGCATTTGAAAATTATGTAGACCAACTTGAAGTAGTTTAAAACCCAAATGCCCCTGTAGATGAAGATGGGGAGTCAACTGATGTAGCTAAAAGTGATGTTGAGAGCTTGGATAATAGCTCATATGATGAGATTGATGGGAACTAGAAGAAAAGGAAGAGGAAATTGCCTAAATTTCAAGAATTTAGGCCGGAAACAGACATGCGCAACCCTGTGTTTAAGCTAGGTTTAAGATTTGCAACCACTGACCTATTCAGGAAAGCAATTAGGAACTATTCAATTATCAACAGGAGGATAATTAAATTCAAATGCAATGATCGTGACAGGGTGAGGGCAGTGTGTGCAGGGAATTGCAACTGGGTTTGTTTTGCTTCAGCAGTGAATGGTAGTGAATGGGTTCGAGTGAAGAAGTTGGTTGACGTGCATGATTATAGGACAGTTGACCACAACTTTCATGCTAACTCAACATGGTTAGCTCAGAGATATGCTACTAAACTGTCTAGACTGCATAATGAGGATATGAGAACTTTTAAGCAGCAGGTACAAGAAGATTTGTCTGTGATAGCTTCTAAATCTCAAATATATAGGACAAGGCAAAAGGCAACATCTATAACTGAGGGGACTTATGAAAAACAGTATGAGTTATTATGGGATTATGCTGCTGAACTCAGAATGACAAATGTGGGTAGCACAGTCATTATCAAATGTGAGTTTGAGGGTGAAAGGCCAAGGTTTCAGAGGATTTACATTTGCTTGGCTGCAGTTAAACAAGGGTTTTTGCAGGGATGTAAGCCAGTGATAGAATTTGATGCTTGTCATATCAAAGGTCATCACCTTAGACAATTGTTATATATTGTTGGTGTGGATCCTAACACTGGCATGTATCCTATTGCGTATACAGTGGCTGAGGTGGAGAATTATGAAACATGGTCATGGTTTTGTCAACTGTTGGCAGAGGACCTTGGAATCGAAAACAGCACATGATGTCTTTATCACAGACAAGCAAAAAGGCTTGATTGATGCAGTACATAATAATTTTCCAAACGCTGAGCACAGACACTGTCTCAAACACTTAGAAGCAAATTTTTTGCTTGCTGGTCACAGAAGATTGGTGTTGAAATTGCAAAATGGAGAAAATCGCAAGGAGAACAACCATCCCATGGTGGGATGCTGAGATGAAAAATATGGGACAATTGAGCCAAGCTGCATTTGATTGGGTGGCGGCCTTAGATCCATCACAATTGTGTAGAGCTCACTTTAAAACTCATTCCAAGTGTGACATCCTTTTGAATAATATGTGTGAGGCTTTTAACAGTGCCCTTGTAGAATTCCGAGACAAACCCATTTTAACCATGCTACAGAGGATTAGATACTGTATTATGTTGTTGATGGCAACTAGAAGAGCATCTTGTGAGCGATGGAAACATGACATTGGTCCAAGGATTTTTGACATTTTGGAGAAAACGAAGAAAGAATCAGCTTGGTGCATTCCAAAGCTTGCTGGGGAGAGTTTATATGAGGTCAAAAACCATGATGGAAGTCAAATTGTGGTTGATTAGGCGAGGCATAGTTGTTCATGTAGGAGATGGGATATCACTGGGATCCCATGCAAGCATGCTTATGCTGTCATTGGGCAATTAAATGGGGATCATATTGCTCATGTTGATGCTTGTTACAAGAAGGAAGCCTTTATGAGAGCTTATAGTCCAATGGTTCACCCAATGACAAGTGAAGACTTATGGCCTAAGTGTCATAGGCCTCCTTTGATGCCACCACTTTATCACAAACAACCTGGGAGACCAAGGAAGAAGAGGATGAGGTCAGCAGGTGAACAACCACGCAAATCTAATCCTACAGCCACCAAGTTGCAGAGGTATAACTTGGAAACCAAATGTTCACTTTGTAGACAATGAGTCCATAATAGGAGGAGCATCCCTAAGGCAAAAGAAGGCACTAGCAGTCAAGTTTGTCTCTTCCCGAAGTTGATTTGGTAATGCATATTTGTTTTAGATCTTTATTATTTATTTATTTTCAAGTGATTCTTTTTTTATGTTAGGTCCCATGTAAACCAAAGGTGAAGAAAACAATTGACACGACATCAACCAAAAGGGTTACAAGACAATCAAGAGCCAAGCAACCTGTAAATGACTTTCCTTTCATACATATTTAGAGGAAGAGGTATGGGATGTAATTGATGTAAATTTCCTTGTGCTTCAATTTTTAGGTCAGAAGAAGGTTAGAAAATGGCTAGTGTTCTCAAACTGCCCAATGTTCTGAAACTGCCCAATCTTCTCAAACTCCACATGGTTCTGAAACAGCCCAAGCTTCTCAAATTGCCCCAGCATCTCAAACTGCCCAAGCTTCAGAAACTGCCAAAAAAAAATGTTCAAGTCTCCTGCAAAGAGGATTAAATTTCCCAAAAAGAAGAATAGTTCTCAAACTGTGCAAGGATCTCAATCTGTGCAAGGAACTGAATCTGTGCAAGCTTGTCCAAGTTCTCAAACTGGCCAATGTTCTCAATCTGCCCAAACTTCTCAAACTGTGCATAGATCTCAACCTTGCTGGTGGTACAAAAAAAAAAAGAGGTTCAAATCTCCTGCCTATGGGAAGAAATTTACCAATCGAAAGGATTTGTTGGATGGTTATCAGCCTTGGAGATTCTAATGATGTGCAAATGTTTAATGTTTTGTTCAATTTCGTGGAAACCCGACCTCTGCTTTCTAGGGTTTCATCTTCTTCTATGGGAGGAGGAAGTCAATTTGGGGATTTTTGGTTCGCCAGGCAACTCAGATATAACATCCCACATCGACCAACAGAGAGGGGGTGATGTGCCTTATATGTACATGCCCGCATTTATCTAGCACGATGCTTTTTGGGAGCCCACTGGTTTCAGAGTCATGGGAACTCCAAAGTTAATCGAGTTGGGGCTAGAGCAATCTCATGATGGGTGACCCACTAGGACGTTGCTCGTGAGTTCCCAGAAACAAAACCGTAAGGGCAGAGAATGGGCCCCAAAGCGGACAATATCGTGTTACAACGGAGCCGATCCGGGATGTGACAATTTAGTATCAGAGCCACTCTACCGTGTGGTGCGAGTGTGCCGATGAGGACGTCGAGCTCCTAAGGGTGGTGGATTATAACATCCCACATCGACCAACGGAGAGGGGGGAATGTGTCTTATATGTACACGCCCGCCTGCATTTAGCATAAGGCCTTTTGGGAGCTCACTAGCTTCGAAGTCGTGGGAACTCCGAAGTTAATCAAGTTGGGGCTAGAACAATCCCAGGATTGGTGACCCACTGGGAAATTGTTCATGAATTCCCAGAAACAAAACCGTGAGGGCAGAGAGAAGGGCCCAAAGCAGACAATATCGTGCTACGACAAAGCCGATCCGGGATGTGACATCAAATCAATTTGATCGTTTTAGCTATATCAGTTGTTAGGGGTGAGGTCAACAAGTACACATCACAACCTCAGATTGGTAGGAAATATCTGAGCTCAATTAGATTGACCAATATACCCCTACCACGTCATCATTTTAACAAAACTTGAAATGGTGTTGACGTAATATGGTTAACTGACACACGAAACCTTGGTCTATGGGACAAAGTATGTCACTTTCACTTTGAGGGGATAAAGTGAGAATTGACCAATGTTCCAGAGGATACTGTAGCAGTTAAGCCTTTGGTTATAAATAAATTTTGTAATGTAATGTAAGAGGGCAGAGTCCGTTTGAGAGAGGAGAAAAAAGAATGACTCCATTCCATTTGATTAAATTGAATGGCTGCGATTTTTTTCAAACGCAAACAACTACACTATATCTAAAAGCAACGAAGCAAGGAAAGAAAGTGGATATTTATCGAGAAGCAAATATGGTAGCAAATGCACTCTCTAAAAGGGGACGAGAAGTTTCATCCAATTGTAAATGGTTTAGTAAATTCCTGAGGGAGGTTGCTTTTAGAATACATTGTGATTTGTATGAACATGAGATGCTTAATGGATCTACCTTGTAATTTACTTTTTCTATAAATAAAAACATGGAAAGAAAAAGAAAAAATAAAGCAGAATATTCCATTTTTCATGTATTAAAAAAGTAATAAAAATGTGCGTAAGAAAATCAATTAAATATAAAACCTCACAGAAGTTGAAACACATGCATCTTTACCGAAACCGAAGGTCTTCCTCCTTTTTCTCTGTTTCTCATTTGAACTGAATTAAAAGAAACAAAGCAACTCTGGGGAGGGGTAAGACAACAAAAACAAAAAAAAACCAAGTAACCTCTCCAAAAAATTGTTAAAAATAATAATAATAAAAAATAATAATAAAAAAGTAGCAAGTGCTAGGCAGAATGAGTGGGAACAAATTGAATTACATATCTCTTGAATGAAAAATTATGGTAGAAAAAAATTGGTCCTTTACCTTGTGTTTTCAACTTACGCAGGACTTGCTTTTCCTCCTCACAGCTCCCCCCTCCCAACCAGGGTAACCAAGTACAGAACTAACATATAAATAAATTTTCATTTTTATCAAATTATCTAATAAGTGAATACAAGCTTATTTCAGAACAACATAACAGGACTTAAAGAATTCTGCAAACAAGCAAGATTAAACACATCTATCACAGCAGGTACTTCTCAACAACAGTGCGGCCAAACTTCTCTTGAACATCCTTTGGAGTTTCAATCTGCAAAGTGCACAGATTGACACAGCGAATATAAATTCAAAGTGAATGAATTTAAGAAAATCACATAACATTTGAAGGGGCTACTTACCGCATTAAGGGATTTGAAGAGAGCCTTAACTGTGTTATGAGGATTCCTTGAACCTACAACCTGACAAGAGTGTGGACGTTAGACCAACAAACCAAATTGCAGGAGCCACCCCTTGGTAAAAATGACTTCCTTTTGACAGTCAATTACCTTAGACTTGACATTTTTGAAACCAGCTAAGTTTAGAATGGTTTGGACAGTTCTTCCTGCTTTCATACCCATCCTAGTGGACGCAGGCCAGAGATACACCTAATAAGAATTACAGGTTAAAGGTAGGCTCTATATCATGGAGGAAAAACAAGAAAAAGAGGAGAACAAAGAAAATACTAAACCAGAACAAAAAATCAATACAAGAAAGACGAGCCAATCACCTTTGTTTTTTTATAAGTTGTTTGTATTGCATGTGCAATTGTATGCTCCTCATGTCGTTCTACGTAGTGTAGATTCTGAAAGCATTTCTCATACGCCTGATCGTTGTAAAACCAACGTGTACATCACCAAAAGAAAAGAAACATGAATGACTCAGGTAAATATTTCACAAATGACAGTTGCCAGTAAGTCTATGCGCAAAAGAGGAAACACTTAAAAACCCGTAATGTTTGCCATTTGAATAAGAGAATCTCTTTACATTAAGTTCAAAAACGAGAGTGAAAACAGTCACCAAACTGACAAGAACAACTGTTTTTAATTTCTATAAGTTGAAAAACTATGGTGGGCTTCCCATCTTTTAATATGCTGTTTGTATCACATGTACAATTGCATGCTCCTCATGTGGTCCTAGATAATAGAAAAACTGGTCATGCTCCCTGAGTTGATTTATCTCCATGAACAACAAGTATTATTCATAGATGGCCATTTCCACAGGAGTTTTCTAATAATTGAGATGGAAAAAGGCGTTTTGCCAATAGATAACGGGGGTGCTAACCAAAAGAAGAATGACAGACAAATATGTTGCATGCATATACATGCAGGGTACAATGCAAGGACATGACATCTCTCTGGAAACTAAGATGCGCTCATTGTGCTCCAATGATCGGTACCATCCTCTTCTATTGAGTAGGGTTTAGGGTTCTTATTTATGTTAGGTTATGTTTTGTTTTCATATTAGCCTTTAAAATTTTGAAATACCACTCATCTCCCCTTCTTTTCCGAAAACAATTCCAACACTATTTAAAATCAACCAATACGTTTTTTTCCTAACAAATTTCTAAAAATAATCCTTCATATATCCATCCTGGATTCCTCACGTATCAATGTCATATGAAAAGTCAAACTAGATACACAATGAACTATCCACACGGCATTAGGCACATATTAGGGGTGTCGAATACTCCACCAAAAAAAAAAAAAAAAAATTGGAGTATTCATGCTTCATTGGACCAGAAGCGTAACAATTGCCACGGCTAGTTAGGGTGATCTGCCCACATGTTGTTCTCCCCAAAAGAAAAGCATTTTTGTTATTTGAGTACCAACGCAGGTGAACCATTGATACATAAAGTTGTAGGAATTTAACTTACCAAAGCCTATCTTGTAAAAAAAAAATTATTATTATAAAATCAAAATCTCAGATTATACCGGGATATATCCGAATATCGACTACTGGAAACTTATCCAAATAGATCCAACCAAATTACTTGGTAGACTTTTTAAGTCTGAATACAAATATTACTAGAAGCAGACATTCAATTAAATTCTCATTTCCAATCCTATATGATTAATACCTACACAGAATGGGTATCACATACATGATATATTGCAACACTGTATGTGATATGATCCAGTTTAAATCTAAAATAATCAGTTCTATTACTCTGACCACAACGGCTACCTCTAAAATATTAACACTTGAATAAAAAAATCAAACCAAACCACACAAAGACATGCAACCTGAATCATTACCAAATGAACAAATAAAAAATATGAGGCTAAAACTGTGTAAACATATGGAATTCTGTAAAATTCATAGCTCTCAATAAAATACCTTCTGAAGAGCAATAGGGACTGCTGGGCCTTTTGCTTTAGCATAACCAACAACACCATGATAGTTCCCACAAGCTAATATGGCACTGTACTTGACCACTTGCCCCCCCTATAAGCCATAAATAGAAATGTGGAAACATCATTCTCTGTTACGAGAAATCAAAAGCAATGTATGTACTGCCAAAAAAAAAAAAAATGCAAGGTGGTGGGAATACCTTTGTAACTTTACAAGTTCGGTTCACATTGATTATTTTAACATCAAAGCCCTGCCAGCATGTAATGGATAGAATGGTCAAAAATATTGGAGTTTGCACGCAAAAAAAAAAATGTATACGAATGCAAGGGAAAACGCAATGGTGTTCAAAACAACGTAAAACTCTTCGAAGAACAGACTTTAGTAAGAATGATTCGAAAACACTGAAAAAAAGTTGTGGAAACTCCACTCAAACTTCAAAGTATCACATGGCTAACCATATAAGAAACAATCAACATATAATCTTTCTTCTACAGGCATCATATGGATGATATGTGTACTCTCAAGTAATGAATCATTTACATACACCATTAAACCAAAACCACCACAAAAGAGAGAGAGAGAGAGAGAGAGAGAGAGGGTTATAACAAGAATAAAAACATAGGACAGAATCATTTACATACCAAAACCACCAAGAGAGAGAGAGAGAGAGAGAGAGAGAGAGAGAGAGAGAGAGAGAAGAGAAGGTTATAACAAGAATAAAAACATTGGACAGAAAATTGAAAAGAAAATGCATCAAAATTAACCCACAACAATTTCGAAACTTCTGAATACTTACTACAATCAGTTTGTCAGTTGTCACCTATGCTGAATTAAAATCAGTAAAAGGTCCACTTGATGATAAATGTACTTACTTTCCTGTAGAGGGGTCTTCTCTTCTTTTCTGTCAAATCATTTCTTTCCTCTGCTAGATCCCTGATCTCTTCCTCTAGAACCTTACCCTTCTTCCCAAATGTATGATCTAACTCTGCTAGCTTCTCTTCAAGTTTCTTGTCAATCGCGTTAAGTTTCTCTAACAGTATGTCATCTTTCTCCTTCATGTCATTGAACTCTTCATCGTCATCATCATCAACTCCTTGTATAATTTGCTTTTCTTTTTCAAATCCAGCATGTTCCAAGAGATCAACTGAGGACTCCACTTGTTCATGCTGAATGACTCCATAATTGGCAGGATTGTTTGGATCAAAGGCTTCCTTCCACTGCACCAATCTCATAGCTCTGTTTAGTTTCTGCTGGAGAATGAATTTATCCTTGCCCTCAGCTACTTTGAGACGGTTAATCAACTCACCGATGACCCTATATTCAGGGCGAAGCCGGAAATGTTTTTGCTCGAACTTGTCAATTTTATTCATCCATTTAAAAGCATCATCAAGTGTTCCTGCCAGAAATTTCAATACAAGTAAACAAATGTCATGATGTACTACAGGAATACAAAATGTATTACACTGATTTACATAAGAATTCATCTCAGAGACAAAAAAGTAAAGTGCAAATCTGAAGAGTATTACATAAGATGACCCTGAATCCCCTATCTAGTTGTGAAGAAACAAAGCACGGGAAATCATTTAGAAATCATGAAAGTCCATATTTAGAGAAGTTTTTTTTTTTTTTTTCACATTTTCGAGCAACTGTGAGGAGCACTATGAAGTGTGCACATTGAACTTCTGACATAAAAATTTAATAGGAATACCAATCAAACTGAACAGTGCACGGATGATTTCTGTCTTGTTGCTGATAAAATGCTCTTCAAAAGAACTGAAATAAATCGATCATGAGTGTTCATAACTTTGATTTAATTTTGCAACAGAAATAAATTCATGTCCATTATAGCATTTGAAATACTTACCTGGAGTGTTATGGGTCTCATTGAAACCAAAAAAGTATTACCATATATTGTCATGTATGTATATATTAAAACAAACAAGAAATAAAACAAAGCATCATGTTTTACTCGGAATCTAAAACAGTAATTAAAAAAATTTGCATGCTCATATTTTTCACCCACAATTGTGAGCCATCCAATCAAGCTATGTCAATAATAATAAATAAAAATAAGCCACCTAGTCAAAGAAACAAGCAAAAAAAAAAAAAAAAAGAGTACTGAATACCAGCCTCGGTGAAGTTCTTGAGCAACTCCTCGTGGCGCGTAAACTTCTTCTGAAACTCATCAAAACTCTTCTTGACGGCATCGGGCGTGAACCTTTCGTCGTCTTCGTCGCTATCAGAATCAGTAGGCTCCTCATACAAGTTCAAGTCCCCAGTATCCCCCTTGAGCTTCTCCTTATCGAGCTTCTCAATCAATGGTATAACACCCAAGTAGTCCTCCTCATCTTCTTGATCAATGTCTTTGGTGTCCAGACCAGCCCTTTTCCGCTGCTCTCTTTCTCTCTGCTTTTCTCTCTCTACCTCGGCAAGAAGGTCTTGGGCCGCTCTGGATGATACTGTGGAATAATGGGTCTTCCCAGAAAACGAAAACGAGGGCTTGGGCGCATGAGAGGTGGGAAAGTGTGGGGAAGTGGAGATTTTCCCGGAGAAGGGGAGTGGGGCTTTGGTTGGATTTTTAATGGCTTGATTGAGGATGAGACGCGACCACGAGAATGCTTGTGATTTGTTCATTGCTTGTTCATCTGAAATTCCTTTCAATAATGAGGAAGCGAAATGAAAAAACGACTCTTTCAATAATGTTGGAAACCCATATAGTGAGAAAATGAGGGAAAATCTTCGACAGTGACTACCCAGGCTAGGGTTTAGGGGTTATTTCATTTCCATTCCCTTCTTTAATTGGTACAAGGGCTTGTTTCATTTTCATTAGCCGTCCAGAAGCCCAACAACTAATGGGCCACAACGGGCGGCCTATCTAGTATCAATCTCTGTCTGTTCAGGCCGCATTATAGTTTTTTTTTAATTTTATTTTACACAAGCAATAGTCTAAACTAAAAGATGAGGGGGTTTCTCACACACAAACACAATACCAAGATGCCATAGAGAATTCGAACTTTAGACTACTGTTCTGCAAGTGAAAACTATTTTCCATTAAGCTAGACCTCGTTGACTATAGTTTTCAGTCAATCAAGGATTAAACTTTTAAAAAAATGCAACTGTACTTGCCTTTAAATTATTTACTGTAGTATCCCTGAAACTATGGTCAAATCTTACATTGCCTCCGAAAGTCAAAGTGGTACACATTACCCCCTTGACAAGGTTTGTTCTTCTAATTTGCCCCATGTCCTCATCTCCAGTCATAACTTTGTTAATTTTGATGAGTGGCAGGGTTACTAAGGCAATTTCGTACATGTGATGTGGCTATTACCCACCTCCAGCATGGACTAAAAAAATTAGTAAAAAATACTTTACCTTTAAATAATTTTTAAAGTATAAATCCAATATAACAACGGGCACGATTAGCAAGCTGAGCTGTATGAACGACCACGAATGGCCAGACGGGTTTGATGGGCAGGGGAGGGTTGGTGAGTTCTTGGAGAGGGTAAGGGAAATTGGCCTCGAATGAAGTAGATAAATACAATAAAAGAACAAGGCTACTAATGAATATTTAATTTTTTTTGTACATCTCAAACTAAATCCAATAATAATCCAATCCGATTTGAATTCAATGCTTAACCGATATGGATTGATAAATGCAATTCGATAGTCTGAATCCTATAATTCAATTTATAAATGGATTGGATGAATTGAGGTATATCCAATCCGAATCCAATCCATTTACAAGTTTAGCTGGGAGTGGCTCCATTTGAGAATTTTTTTTTTCAGTTTTTAAACTTTTTTTAAATTTGTAATTTTAAATTAAAGAAGAAAAGTGGATGAAAATATAGTATTATTTATAAACATTAAATTGTTTGATGATAATTATCATAGCTTATTTGGGAGTGTTTGGATACCAATTCTCTTCAGTGCATAAGTTCTTTGTCCCAAAAACAAGGTATAAGAGCATCCACAATGGGCTTTCTAAACCACCTCCTTAACTAAATTTTAAAGAGGAATTGAAAAAACCCACCTCCACTATGCTCCATATTCAGCTCTTAAAATAAGGAGACATATAGGAGCTCCTAAATCTTAGGAGAGAGAAAAGACTCATAGTGACTCCATATAATTAAAGGCTTCTTTATTTAATATTATTTTAAGCATTTATTTAAAGCAAATTATTTTTAATTGTTGCTTTTGTGTCTACACTATATTCAAAAATTGAATTTACAAACATTAAAAACATTTATGACTCTTTAAACTAGGAAGTATGGTTGGAGTTGAAATTTTATATAGAGCTCCTAAAATAACTTTCTAGTGTTTTTAGCTAAATTTTAACTGAAAAATAGAGAGCATGATTGTGGATGCTCTAAGTTCCTTTTTCTTTAATGAAAACAATACCCTTTTGCAAAAAGACTAAAATGAGCAAGGCTTTTTGTAAATCTAGGTAAATTAATTTAATTCATTAACTAAACAGCATAATACAATGAAAAAAAGGGAAACAAGATGTACAAGCTTAGGCCTCTTAAAACCTTTGACATGCAAAGAATCCACTAGTGTAGTGGTATGAAGTATTTACTTCCTCAGGCAAGGTCCTGGGTTCCAGTCCTAGCATCCATATAGCGTGTGTGAGTTTAGTATGTTATCGTCCCTCTTAATAGAAAAGGTTCTCCAAAAAAAAAAAAAATCCTTTGACATTAAAAAAACCCCCCAAAAAAGAGGAAAATCCACACAAGGAAAAAGAGTGCCACCCACTTGCCATCAAAACCCGTGTGAAAGAGAAAAAAAAAAATAGAAAACATTAGAATGAAAAAAATATGAAGAAACATAAAGATGAGGAGAAGGAGCTAGGGGCACCAACCTCTCCTCTGCCCATCGGAATTAGACCTAACAACTGCATGTTTGGTGTATTGTAATACAAATATGACGGTATGTCGCATCGAAAAATTACTCCTAGGAGATGCAGCACTATATAAGAATTTCTACCCAAAGAAACTTAATTGGAAATTTCTAAATAAATGTGTTGGTTAAAGTTCAGCCTGATTTATAATCGACACAATTGTGCTGCCCAAAAGAAAGGGGGCTGCAAACCAGGCAGAAAACGGTGTTGCATATATGTGAGGTTGCTGGAGTTGCATTCTCGTACATTACCAAGCAGGCCACTGTAAAGATAGGACATGGAGTTTTACTTACATTATTAATTGGAATTAGACTACACATTATCATCAGACATTCTACCAGACGCATTATTCATGCCACTGTGAGGAATAAATTTCCAAGCAGCTATCCTTAACAATTGCCCAGCTGCAATGACCGCAACAAGAATCAAGCATTGACATTGCAGTGGAGAAGATTTGTTATATCTCATGCCTTGATATTGCCATACCAGATCGCTTTAAGATCTTTTGGGCATTTTGGCAGTATCACCTCAGACTTTTGAATTTAGGATCCAGAAACTAACTCTTTCAAAGATGTGAAAGGTGAGTTGTATCCATAGACATCAGCATCTCTCCATAGAGTCATTCCTGTAAGGAGAAAAATATCAGAGCACGTTATGCCGAATGCTTAATCGGCCTAAGCATAAAGTGAGAAAATGTTCATATGATCTGATTATTTTCTTTGCCGATACTATCGTTTTTCAGGGGGGGATGATGTAAGAATTGATAATACTGGAAAAAGAAACAACCTATCCACAAAATCAAACCAGCTGTTGCTGCTAAGAAAAATTCCTTGCTGATACTGTTGAACCTGGAATTACAAATAAGATACCGTTTCTTAGTAGAGATCAAACTTTCTACCAAAAGAACATTAGAAACTATGAATAACCATAAATCAGGAACAATTACCAATACAAGCACACGATATTTCCATATCCATAAAACAAAGAAGCCCAGGTAGAACCAGTGAACCTGCAGTCATTGTTTACCGTCATTCCTACTTAAACTCAGTAATATAAACGCATTATTAAATCAACAGATAGATCAACCACTAGAGCAGTTTAAGAAGTGCATTGAAAAAGATAATTACCACATAAAATCACGAATAAAAAGGGCACGTGGGATCATAAGTCCATTTCCAATCATTGCAAGCAACATCGAGAAAGCTGATAAACCTTTGATGTTGTCAGGATTTAGGAAATTTGTCCACTGAACAGAAAGCACCAATTGGTGTCAGATGTATACAAAAATTAACACTAGAAATTCTAAAACAGTACCATTTGCGAAATTGGCATCCACATGAAAAGAAGTGTAGCCGTCCATCCAGATATAGCTCCAACAAATTTGATGCCTTTTGCAGAGAGTTTCCCCAATCGCGCCTGCAAATATAAGCAGATTCTAAAAAGATGCACGATAGAGTGTCCTCTTGTATTTCTATCTTAGCTTTGCAAAGAAAGTTGAGAAATTAAAAGGAAAAAGAGTTAAAAGTTTTTCTCATTTCAGATGAAAAAAAAACACGCATCACTCATGTTAAAGACAAGAGGTTAACTTCAAAGCAGGTCCCCTTTAATCAATTGACTATGCCACGATTCAAGTAACAGAATAAGATTCTTTGACTTAAGAGTAAACAAAATAAGCATTTTTAAGACCTACCCATTTAATGCGTCCTCTCAAAAGGCAATCTTACACCGTAAGCAAAAGTCAATTGATTATATCCTACAACGATTTAAGTGGTAAAGGTCTGTGATTAATTATTTTCATATAGTTGTCATACAATCATTATATAAAGAAAAAAGATATTTAATTCCATGATCAAAGGACTGTGATCCGTATTACTAACAGACAGCGAATAAGGAGATCTCAAAACAACTTCTGGTTCTTTTTGGCATACATACAATGATTGCATCCCCGCATTTTCTAGTCTAGTCTTGATTTTAACAGATTGTATTTAGACCTAGAAACCACCAGAAACAAAAGAGGCCATTAACAGATATACTCCACCTGATGAAACTAGGAAATGCATTTACATATAAGGCATATGAGAGATCACTTCAAATGAGTCTTATTTAATCAGTAAATGACAAATATTTAATCTCAGAAACAAGGAAGTTCATGCACATTTTATGTGTAACACACACTATCAACATGTTGATCACACAATTTCTGAGGAATTATATCTTAATACATCAAAGGACCAAAAGTCAAAATATAACTCAACATGGGGCCAAACTTACCATAATAACAGCCACCAGAGCAACAAGAAAAGCAAATACTCCAGGCAAGATACTGTTGGGTATATACGGAACAAACGTAGACCACATAATCTGTAACAAAATTATTAACAAGAAAATCAAAAGAGAGAGAGAGAGAGAGAGAGAGAGAGAGAGAGAGAGAGAGAGAGAGAGAGGGCAGAGAAAATCACTTGGGGAAGAACTGATAGCCCGCCAACAGTAATAAAATCTTCCCAGAAGTGCCAGATTCCAGCATTAAGCAGACCAAAGTAATTCAAGAAATTCAAAACAAGACCAGTTGCCACAACCACGGAGGTGATCACAAAGTAAGGTAGAGGCATCGCTTCTGCCATGGAAAGTTGAGCAAAAACCGCATATAAGGAAATTACGCCCAATGTCTGCACCACAATCGCCTCCTTCTCTCTCTTCTTTGCAAAATATGAAAGCAGTGAAAGGTTTCCAAGCAAACCAGTAAACATTCCCTGCATTTACAACATTCCCTCCCTTAGGTAATTAAAAGCCTATGAGCTGTTTGGTTGCTGAGATGTGTAAGAAAAGAAATATGTATGTTCAAATCTTGCACGTTTAGGCACATAGAGCTTGTAAGTGTTAGAGCTTAGTCAACTTAGCTAAATGGGATATTATGTTATATTGTTATTGAGACAAGTTTTGTTTCTGTCTTCCTCTTATTGTTGTTTTGGTCTGACTGGGACAAGTTTTCAGCTTGTAAAGGGAATCTAAGATAATAGCCAAGAAAATAGAAATCAGAAAAAGGCGCTGCTATATTATAACAAGTAAGCCGGTGCAAAGTATTACCAGCCATGGGACTGCCAAAAGTGCAGCTTTATTTCCTGCCAGAAGATTTTGGGCATTGAGTATGATCTGAGGCATTTGCAGTAACAGAAATGGGATATTTGATGCACCAGAGAATTTTGCTGTCCAGGAGTCCCATTGCCCGAAACTTTTATTGCTCTTGAATTTCACCGATCCATTGCAGAGATTCCAAAAAAAATTTTGAAACATCAGCATTTTCAACCCAAATTAAGGGCTCATACGAAATTTAAATGGAAATCACTACATAAATTGTTTGTGTATAGGTTTGGTTACTGGGAAGAGCATAGGAATCTGAAAGAAATTGAAATTATATGTTGACTTTCTTTAAAAGAGAGAATAAATTATGAAAAAGATAGCAATAATTAATTGGAGTTTGAAATTGGAAAAAAATAACGGTTTATATTGTTTTACATAAATACGCTTACGCATAGGCAGAAAAGAAGTGAACAAGGTGCAATTGTTATGGATGACTATTAGGAATGCATTGCTGAAATGCGTAGTTTGTGTATTGGGGGGGGGGGGGGGGAGGGGGGAGGAGAGGAGAGGATGTACCTGAACCTGATGATGAAGAGGGTGAGGGACGTCAGAGTCGAGAGCGCAGAGAATTCGGCGGCGAAGCAAGGTGTGGGTGTTGTAGTAGCATTGGGCGGAGACGGATAGAGAGTTTTGTTGGATCAAGGAATATTTGAGATGATGGTGTTGCAATTGTACTTGCAGTCCAGGTGGCTTGCTAGTGCTAGCGCTGCCGCTACTTCTTGTTCTACTTCTAGTTCCAGTAGAGGAATAGGAATAGGGCACCACGAGACACTTGGCCATTGATTTCTTTGATTTGATGAGAGAGAGAGAGAGAGAGAGAGAGAGAGAGAGAGAGGTGAGGTTGCTCTCAACTCAAGAACTGAGCTCAGAAAAGAAAAGAGCAACCCAACACTTGCAGGTGGAGATTGGGGGTGTGTCAGATGTGCGTATCTCCATACGACACGTGGAAAATAGATATTTGTTTCTTACTTTTGCTCCTCCTTTTGTATTTGGTATTTGGTATCGCAATAACACGATATTGTTGTCCATGTCTGTATTGGATATTGGATATTTAACGCAAAATGTACGTTTTAAGCAGGAGAAAAACTTTCCTGGATCCAAAAGTTTAGGAATTAGAAAAGGAAAAGGAACATGAATTGGAAAGTGGAAGGTGAAACTTTTTCGACATTTACGCATCATTCAAAACTGAGTTTACTACCATTTTGGGTAGAAAATGGAAAGAAAAATAAAATATTATTAAAAATAAAATATAAAAAAACTGTTGCAGCTAATTTGTCTCGGACTCTTCCCAGGTAAGTGCATGCAGAGAGAGAGAGAGAGAATAGAACTTGTCAATTACAAAAACTTATCTAGGTCAGACTTATCATGAAACATTATTGCTTGCTTGTATATATGAAATGAGCAGGCCTGTAGATCAAGGCGCCGGGGAAATCCTTATCATCATAACTAATAAAACATGACCAACACCTAAGATAGTTTCTCTCCAAAGATAATTCATGCAAAAAATTCTGGGCTCCAACTTATGAGCTCTTAGTGATTGATTTCTGGTCTTGTTACAGAACGTTTAGGGTCAGGTCATGGACCCTCTACTTCCTTCTATACTATCTCAAACCTGAAAACAACTTCAAGGTACAATTGTCTCGTCCTCTCGTGTATATATGTACATGCATTGTGGTGTCTCAAATACAACAGACCAAATTAATGTTTCAGTAGCATGGCCTCCATCTCTCTTTTCCTCGCAGCATGTTTCAGTTTCTCTAGAGCAACAAGTCCAACTTGCCTAACTCTTTCTCTGGACAATCCTATACTGAAGAATTGACATAATAACATAGTCAAATCAAGTGGATGGAAAAGTTAGATGCATGCAAGAAGCAAGTGGAGATTGCAAACATGACTAGCATTAAGACTTAGGTAGTTTGAAGAGAGAGCTAGAGGTTATCTGATTGTTTTGATTTTATGGCACACAGAACAGAGACCATAGGTGTTTCCAATCATGTGCGCTTCATTCCATTTTGCCCTTTTGACTACAAAATATTAACGTCTGAATTTAGGCTCTTGTTTGGACTCACCGTTTACTAATGTCTTCCCAAGTAAGACATTCATTTTCCAGACCATAATAAAGCTGTATGATCTCTTTCTCCCGTTCCCCAAGCATCATATTTATGAGCTTGCTTACTTCTTCCTGCAAATATATATCACTGGCACAGTTAATTTTCTCCACTACTCTTGGAGTACGACTACAGAATTTAGAATCTTTTAAAAATTCACAATTCAGAAACAAACATGTGATGTAAATGTAATACACACATAGACACACATTAACTGCCCATTTCCCCAACCTTCCAACACACACACACACACACACGTAACTCGAAATATGATCTCTCTGTCAACGCAATAAGAATTCTTTTAAGGGTGCATTTTAAATGGTGTGTTTACAACTACCCATATTCTGAAGGAAAACAAAAGGATGAGTGCCATATACCAGCTCCAGTGCCAGTGCTGGAATCCAACCAAAGAAAAGGATGAATAGTCTCTTTTTATTTTTATTTTTAACTCCCATTTTAATTGAAAACTGAAAGCTTCTGCCCTCTAAAAGGTGAGAATTAACATTTAAGATAAAAGTATCACTAATTTAATGAACTTTATAAGATCAAATCAATGTGGTTTTTGTTGAGGACCTTTAATGGGATTTTTTTGTGATATGCTTGAACTATCTCCTTTTGATTACAATGGTCACACTTTGGCACGTTGTTTTACATTTTTCATGTATTCCTCTTCTTACCTTCAATGCCCACGCATCCACCCCATGCCACGGGATGTTCTCAAGGCGATTATCTGCAATGTACTGTAAAAGATTTATAAAGGAGAAGGTCAATTACGAGGCTGAAAACTGGCATGCATGGAAATGAAAATTTACTAAACCGGAATTGCAAAAATTGAGGTGATGTAATCAACACTTACACTATGATGAGTTTCTCCTGGAAGGCCATTTAAAGAGGGGAATGCGTCCCTATCAAGTGAGAAAACCTTACTGATTGCCTACATATTATAAAACTGCACGGTGAGCGTGGAGATAACATAGGAATGCATAAAACAGAATAACACAAGCATTTAGTACCTCTGTAGCATTCCTAACTTTCTTTTTGGACATGTTCAGGCTTTCTGCGATCCTCTGATAATGAAGTGTAAGCGCATATCAGGCAAGAGCAGAGTGATAATCAACAATATTGTGGTAATTAAAAATGAAGTAACATTGAAATTTATGGTAATCAACAATTGCTTGCTATAATAACAAAAATACTTACATCAATTGATGGAGTTATTCCTTTCTCTTCCAATCTAATTTTTGCATTTCTGATTAAACCTAACCTCTCATGCAAATGTGTAGGCAGTCTTAAGGTTCTGGAATTTTCAACCAGTGCTCTTGAAACACCCTGAAGATATAAGGAAAAAGTATCCAGGGTTAGTTTTTTCAATCAGTCAGTTTTGCATGATGATATCTGCTATATATTGCTACCCACTATAGTTACCATTTCAAGGGAAAACATTAACCTTACCTGACGTATCCACCAGTAAACATATGTAGAAATTTTGAACCCCTTTGAAGAATCAAATTTCTCAATCCCACGCAGTAGTCCGATTAACCCACCCTACATGAGAGATTATGAGATTCCAATCACGTTCTGTTCGAGTTACAGTAGTTTGGTTCATTTGTTGGATAAATATCGGGGCCTCATTGTTGAAGTAAAAGAACAGAAAATAACCTGGATAAGGTCAGCCATTTCAGCGCCCATATTATCATATCTCTGAGCAATGGACATGACCAAACGAACATTGCTCATTGCCAGCTTCTCTCTTGCCAATTTACATTCAATCAACTTCGACTGTAATTGAGCACGGGAAATCCTCAAGGAAGTTGCAAGTTGTTCATCAGAGGGCTCACATCCCAATCTCTCCTTCAGTCTGGAGATCCGAATGCAAGGATTAGGATTAGAAAGAAAAACTACCAGATAACAACAATTTTCTTTTTCTTTTTGCATGAGGAACCAGTCTCCGTAAGGGTGAACTTACTCAGAAGATTAATCAATTAAAAGTTTCAGAAAAATGAAATACACACACCCACACACCTCACCCTGTAAAAGAAAAACTACCTGCTTTTTGTGGATAAGTTTGATAACTTAGCAAGTTGAAAGGGATTTGCTCCATGAAAAAAGCGGCATACTCCCTAGAGTATATCTAGTTTTTAAACAATAAATCAATGCTTCAGCGTTTATCCTATGATCACTTTGAAATTATTTTCCTGGATATTGACCCACTTACTTTAGTACTTATGATTCACATGATTGAAAGGAAACAGTTATAACCTTGATTTATGCTCCTCTATGGAAAGACCAACTTTAATTTTCTTTGACAGGCGTACAACCTCAGTGTGAGTCAGCAAATCCTCACTTAGAACTCCCTTCACATAACCCTTTACATGATTCTGAAGCAGCTCCGGACTGACAATGGCTCTCAAAGGCTTATTGGTGCTAGGGTGCATTACGCAAGTGCTTTTGTTAAAAGTTTTCCTCTTGGTACTAGTCATCCTCCTTTGACGAGCAGATACCCCAGAACAAGTGACTGGTATCTTCTTGTCAGTTGTCTTTGATGTTGAATCCCTTAATACTTTTTTCTCAAAAGAAAGATTCCATTGTTTTTCCAGCATAGACTTCTGTAGCAAAAGAAGTGCTTCCACTGAATATTCAAGATCAGAGCTTTCCTCCTCCAAGTCGTTGAGCTCCTGAAACCATTGCTGCGTGGCTGATGAAGGAGCAGAGGCAGTATCTACATGTTCTTTCAGAGCCCTAATGGACTGTTGAGGTCGATTTGAAGATGGAATTCTGGAACTGCAATTGGAAGGCTTTCTGGCAGTGACAACATTCTTTGTTGAAGAGAAATGGCAATGTAAAAACCCATGATTATCATTGAGATGAAAGAGCTTTTCTGTGATGTCTGAATAATAGAAGGAAGAATTCAACAGCCTCTTCCCCGTACTAAGCCCAATAACAGCAGCTGTGGCCATCATATGGCTTCTTCTTTTGTTTATACAATTACCATAACAATTTCTTGAGAAATCAACCCAAGCAAAACTTATGTTCTCTTGTTTTATGATAAATATATATATAGATACAGATATAGATATAGATACAGGTATAGATATGCTTCACTACACTAACGCAAGCAAAGCAAGTGGATTGGTTGAGTTGCTCTAGGATCTGCCACAAATCAATTAGTAAGACTTGCGGTTAGTTATAGAAAAGCATAAGTAAGTAGAAAAACGGAAACAAAAGAATGAAGCAACAACAAAAAAACATAAATGAAGGGGAAAAGATTTCATGAAATGGTTTTATTTTCTGCCCCAACTCACTGTATCCAATTCAACCAGATTCCATAGTAACTATGTGTTGGCTGTTGGTACTTGGTTTGGTAGGTACAACATGACACCATTCTAATTTCTCCATATGAAGGTGAAGAGAATATCAAAACATTTCATGAAATCTCTCGATTTCATTGAAGTGGCATTGGGATTGATGGGTGGGAAAGTGGTAGGTCTTCCTAGCTTCAAATCTTATCGTTTGAAAAAGAAAAGAAACTAAAATTGCAAGCCATGAGGAGTTCAAACTTTCATGCTATCAATCAGCTTTTGATTTGATTTTGATTTTGATTGCAGTGTTTTTACGTCTCGACATACATATACACACAGACTTAGAGAGAACATACCCAAAAAAAACTTTGAGAGAAATGTTCAATTTTAGACCATCTCGACTCGAATAGGAAGGAAGGATTTGAGTAAATGAGAAAGTTTGAAATGAAAATAAGCGTACCTGAATTGAATGATTCAGTAGTCGCAGGTAGGGGAAGGAAATGTTGTTTCTATATATGTATTATTAGCTGACCGAAACAAGAGAATGACGGTGAACCCAAAGTTAGCACAACGGCATAACAGGTGGGTGGAGTGGGGAGGCTGACAACTGAAACTCTGATATGGAAATGAATGGTTTTTTTTTTTTTTTTTGGGTCTTTTTTTTTTCTTTCTCAAGTTTGAATACCAATTAGAGAAATTCGATATATTCGATATATTGCTAAAGACAGAAATAAAAAGAAAAAACAGGGGGCGGAAGAGTGGGTTTAGAGATATGGGATGGTGGGATGCTATTGGTTGTAAGAGATTGGGTCCGGCTTTGTGTGGTGAGCGACCTGCCATTTGATTTATGTGTAGACTAGACACAACTTCTTCTGCTCTCTCTCTCTCCTCCTCCTCTTTCTTGATTTTTTTTTTTTTTTTTTTTTCAACTTTTGATATTTCGATTTTCTTTTTTCGTTTGTTCATAATTTGTTCCTGTGTATGTCCATGATTATTTGACGTTCCAAGAGCCAAAAACATGGAGTATAACAACTGCATATGTGAAAAATGGATGGACCCGCCACTCCACACGTCACCACTTAACTATGTTAACCAACTATGCTTTACATTTCACGCGCTCGCATCGCAGCCTTGAAAAAAAATAATCATGCTCCAATCCTCTTTTTGCAAATACATAAATGAGAAATTACATTACAAATGACTTTTCATAATACCAATAGCAACTCCTTAAATATAATGACTGTAACATTTATAAATAAAAAAAACTATTTATTAACTAAAGTGCCAAAAGACTACAGGGGCTGTTTTCTTTCAGCAGCTACAAATGGGTTGGGCTGCCGTAAGGAGCGAATTGATAGAATTATGCCATGTGTCTGAGTTCGAAGATCAAGCCCCAAAAATGCTTCGAAATGACAGAGATGCTTTAGGAAACACCTTGGTTACCTTCACCAATAAAAATAACAGCAGCTTACAGATAGATTTTCTAGCTTGGCATGGGAGGCTTGTGACATGGAAGCAAAATTGACATGAGTTTAGCACTTAAGAGAAAGCTATGCGTTCTTGGGGGAAAAAGGATGAATAGAGCACAAATTTGCTGGGTTTTGTAGGTAAGAGAGGAAGCTTGCTCTCTGGATGTGGTTGTTTTAGTTAATGATAAAGTAGTGGGTGTGCTGGGTAGTTTCCGACAGCTCGACGAAAACTCTGTCAAGCTTTGGAAAAGTTTACCAAAAGGGAAAATGGGAAGAGATGGAAGGATGAGGCTCAAACTTGCAGAGGTTTCAGGGGTGAGAGATAAAGCTTGCTCTTCAGATGTGTGTTGAGATGATGGGTACTCTTTTTATAAGAACTGGAAACTATTCTTTTCCAAGAAACCCTAATGGTTTCTATTCAATTTGGCCAAGCTTTTCCCTTCATTTCTTCTCCCTTCTTTTGACTTATCTTATAATGGAAAAAATCTCCTCTGCCCAATCTCACAAAATCAGGGATTTTTGGGAGCTCAATGTTCTTCCCGCAACTGCCTCAGCGGAGAACTCCCATTTTCAGCCATCTTCCTTCCTTCTTCTCTCCCCTCTTCTATGGCTAGATCTGATGGGGGGAAAGAAATGGGTATGTACACTAGTTTGAATGGTGTTTTGTTCAAGTATCCCTTGGTTTTTTGGATGTTTTTGCTTGAAACTTGTTCCCCCCATGTGCTAGAGCCTCCCAGCAGCTTACACACATGTATATTTTAGCTTTCATCGTGGCTTTTATTTTTCAGCTTGGTGCCGGAGATTTGCAGATATTTTCTTGGGTTACTTGAGCCTTCTAGGACAATAAGTTGGTTTATCAAGTAAATGGGCTAACTTCATCAATTGTTGGGCTACTTTGGTTAAGGTAATGGGCTATTTTTTCTCTTTTGTGCTCACCCACATGTTTGGGCCTAAGAAATGGGCTTGAGTTCCGAGGCTTCCAAGCAACCCGGGACTTCCATTTCTCGGCCCATCAATGGGCCTCATGTCAATTTATTACTATCCATACCACAACCCACTCAAGCAAGCCCCGTGCATCTTGCGTGGCTTGGGCCCACTTAAGTTTGTAGCATGGCATGTTGCTTATTTGCTTGGCTTGACATGTGTCCAAGGGCATATGACGAACTTTCGCGTGCTCAAATTGGGTTTCTTCTCGATAAGGTATCGCATTGAGTCGGGAATATATTTGGACAGAACCGTGAATTTTTTGAGCATCAACAAATACCACCATTTATTATTAGGGTTTAGATACGAAACTTATCATTTAAATACAAAACCCACTCACTAGATGCGGCAGTTATCATTTAAAGCTAAAACATAAATCGGTATGATAAGAATGATTCTCATTAAGTTATTGAGGTCGTTTACTTAACAGGAATGGAGGAAATAAGGAATCTATATGATAAGAATTATTCATATTAAGCTATTTACTAACCATATAGAACCAGCACATGAATGGAGTTGATTCAAATTGTTGTAACTTGTAAAAAAGCAAATTGACAAAACTTTATTTTACAACTAATATATAATATATGATACTATATGACGAATGATGAAAAAAAAGAAGTAGGATATAATAGAAAAGAAAAAAAAACAAATATGACACATTGATAAGAAGTAAACAAGACAAATGGAGGCTAGCAACCAAGTTGAAAAGGGAAAAATTATGCTTTTTCCAACAATGATTAATAAACAGCTATTAAATTTTGCTTTTTTCTTCATTTTTCTTGGTGTGAGTTTTTATTTTTCTAGGGTTTGGGGTGTTTTGGAATTATTGTAAAGTGGTAAGAGTATTTTTGGAAGGTAGTAAGGTAAAAAGGTTAAAAAGTAGTTGATCCAATTCCTAATTTTGAAAGGATGTGATTACAAATTTTGAGGTGGGACTTATACATTTTTTCATTCCTGATTACAAGTAAATATGGGGGAAGTGAGGAATATAAATCATTTCCTTAAAGCAAATAACAAAGTCGTACATAGGATCACTTATGACAATTAGTTTAAATGAAATAATATATTTTATGTTTTTCTATCTAGAATAAAGTTTAGTAAGATTTCGAACTGCTAATAATACCACCACAAAGTTCACTTATTTTATAACTCCAGTTACATACGCCCTTTCAACTTTCTACTTCGAGTCGTGGTTTAAAACATAACACAAAAACATTGGGCACTACAACACCTGAATATGAATACAAGCCAAGCAAGCCTGACGAAAATAAGAAAAGCTCACATTACTCTTATTACGTAAAATACAACTAGTTTAAGTTATAAACAGTCATTCAACTAAACAACACCAGAGAAAAAAAAAAACTAAAAAATAATCGTATTTATCTTCATATGCAACGATGAGAATAACAAGCGGTAAATGCTAAACAAGAATAAAATCTTATTGATGCAAAGGAAGTATTGGTGTCTTGATACAGTCGTCGTTCTGCAGCAAGCCTCCCAGATTATTGGGACCTGGCTGGAGCCCAGCTTATGAAGCAGGTGTAATACGAAGTTAAAAAAACATTCAAATGCATCGTGGTCAATTTGATAAGAACTGAATATCAGAACCATTTAACAGATAATACAGGAAAAGAAACGTATCCACCAAACGAATAATACTCTTATGAAGAAAAAAAATGAATAATAGTCACTATTATTCAAACAACAAACGAACCAGTAACCACTTAAAGTTTAATAAATACATAAGTGAGCACTATTATGCCACTGCATTACAACACTGTTCTCTTCACAATTTTGCACAACATGAATTACTAAATTCTAAGCTTCTTACACATCTCCTTTGCTCAAACTGAACAAATCCTCAGCATTGTTCATATTATATATCTATATATATAATTAAAAACAAATTTCAGCTTAACTTACTTACAACGCGGATTTAGCTCTAATCTCACAGAAACCTCTAGTTAACCTTGGACTCTTTCTTTTTCTTTTCTTTTTTAGGGGAGAGAGAGAGAGAGAGAGAGAGAGAGAGAGAGAGATCAAATTTACACCCCAACAACCCATGGTAAATTCTGAACTTCATTCATCAATTTACACGAACTCTTGAAATTCTTTTCAGCTGCTGCAGTTTATCTCAATAACTAGGTTAAATTCCTTCAAACACATAAAAATCCATTTCAGAATCAGCACGATATCTAAATTAAATTTCTGGCATTTGATAAACATAAGAGAAGACTAAAGCCATTGAGGAAAGCAATACTAATTGTATGAAATGTAACAAGACCAAGAGAATCATTAACCACAAATTATATTGTGCAAGCACAATGAATGAGCATGATCTGTATGTGGATTTTCATAGCATGAGCCCACTACCCATGTGAACTATTGAGTACAAGTTGTACAATGTTCTTGCCAACCCTCAGGATCTGATTGTTCACAGTAAAAAACTAATTCCAACATTAGGCAATCCTTCCATAGTCCTTTCTTCCTCGGGATGCAGGTGGAATGCTAGTGACAGGATGACTGGCTCTACGCCCTACAATAGAGTGCCACAATTAGTTTAAATGTTCTCAGCTCCCCAACCCTCCATTCAATCCCCCTTCTCCCATAAACACATTATATAGTTTGACAGATTTTGTTTACTAGGATGATAGCAGACAAAGGAAAATGGAGGGTAGAATGGCTTATGATGTGAAGTCAGAAAGTACCCCATGACATGCCGTTGCTGAATGAGCTATTTCCCGGAGAAAGTGGGCCACCAGAATTAAAATTGGGAGGAGGAGCCTGCACCTTCATATGATTCCAATCACCACCACGAGAATTGGTGGGTCTTCCTTGACTGGACCGCTGATATTGCTGTCCCAACCGGCTTGGAGAATTTTGTGATATATGTGGAAAATGAGAAGGTTTTGGCAAGCGTGCGTATCCAGCAAGTGGTTCATTAGTTGAAGGAGGGCTACCCACCTCTGCATGTGAATACGATTGAATGGGCCCATTTTGTCTGAAGAGATGGTAGACAATTGTAATCAATATGCAGAGGGACCAAAGAAATAAGAATAGGAGAAAGAACTCTATTCCAAAAGACAAGTACGGAAATGTGTCAATTGTAACATTCTGCCTCTTCTCATTAGGAAACTTGTTCATCATTAGAAACCTCCATTAATAGCAAATAGCACAGTAAAGCATTTTGCAGGAGGAAACATTTGAATATATTGTTGCAGTTCATCCCCACATTTTAAAAGAACACCGAATACTACATCAGTTATTTGCAATATACTTGTATACATATAATTTTCAGCTGAGGAAAACAAGGCAAGTAATTATTTCATTGCAGATCAATCCACATGAGTTAGTGTTATTGCAGACTCTACAGACTGCATCAGTCATGTGGTAAATACTTGTATACATAAACTTGCTCACATAATTTCAGACTAACTAAGTGAATAAACTTGATAGATAGAAGATACAACTTACCTTTGAAAGGATAGGCCTGCGCTCGTATTTGACACACGATTAAATCTTCCCGCCCCAACCAATTTTTCTGCAGAATTAAGATGCATGCCTTGGCTGAACTCAGTAGTAAAGCAGCTTACATCTGAACCATCTTCTTGTAGAAGAAGTTCATCACTGGAATGAGAATGGAAAGACAGAAGAAAGAAGAATGCACATTAAATTCAGAAGAAATACGAGGTTGATACAAGAATTCAACAAGTAAACCAACTGCTTGAGTTGAGCCTAGATGAAAACCCGTGAGGAAGCCCAACGAATGGTTAGCAATGAAATTGGCATTCAACTTTAACATTCTTGCTACGTAGTAGACACTCCCATTATGGTCAAAATTATCTATGGATAAACCAATATAAGGTTTGCTTAACCATGGAAACAATGCAATAACTTTGTACTATATCATTCTTGATTAAGATGCACGTTGTTGAAAAAGTCAAAGATTACCATGACTGGCTTAATTATATGGTAGGAGATCTTATAGGTCACAATGAATTACATACAATGAAGAGAACCCAGGCTATGGTCATTCCCCAACCATGCAGTAAGCTTCATGGAACTAACAGTTGGCCCTATGTCTTTGGGTTATCTGGTCTAGCGCCTTTACAAACTCAGAAAGGGGTCAGCGAAAGGCTAAAATTGGTCATGCTGAGTCATAAAACCATCATCATACAGGGTCCTACTCTTATTGAGGCTCACAAATATAGTTCTCTGTACGCTTGATACCTAAATTTTGACAGCAAACAACTATTAATGAAAGAAAAGCATGCAGCACACTCATAGGAATCATATCTTTGTAGCGACTAAAAGATGGGAAACTTAGTAAAAACACTGTCAATATTTATTCTTAGGCCCTAAATGGGGATTATAATAAAACTTTTACCCAGAAAGGCCAGTCTTAAAATAGAAAAAGATGAGGGCTTAGAAATAAGTATTAAACCATTAGAGGTTTATTGCTAAAATAGTGTTCCTTTTCGGGGCTTACTACTAAAACCCCTTAGAAGATATACTGCCCACTTACCTATAATTGGGATCCCAATCCCCAGGATCAGGCAATGACAGGCTAGCCTCAGGCTTTTCATGAGCCACTCCCGTGGTATTTGGGAATTGCATATTTGAACCAACTGTGAAGGAAGCTGGCATGCTCTGAATGGCTAAGTAACCAGGAGAAATACCACTGCCTCCTCGCTGCTGCTTCCAGCTTCCAGCATTAGCGTTTAAATGCAGATGTGATGGTGAACTACCTAGTATTTGAGAGTTCCCCTCAGCTTGGTTAGAACTGGTGCCGTCAGTTGCTTGCCCTTGCCAGTGTGAAGATGAACTCTCTTGAGTTTGAGAACCTCCAGGATATCCCCAGCTTTTTCGTCTATTAAACTGGCTAACTGCAGCCATCTTTCCTAAAGGTGAACCATGACAACTGCCTCTTGCTGGAGAAGTGGGACCATAATGTCCTGGCGAGCCGGCAGAAACTTGACTGTAGGAGCTTGGTGGAGTAAATTGTGAAGGACTAGTGCCTAGTGGCAGAGGAGCAAAACTTCCTGCCGAAGGACTCATACCAAGTCCATTTCCATGTGAATATTGAATAATCCTCCGTCTTGCATCCGGGCTACTTCCGAGCATCGGCACATTGCCTTGTGCATGCATGTTCATCCCAGATGGGCCAACCGGAGAATAATAAGCGAACACATTACTAGTATCTCCATAACTTCCATAGCTGCTTCCTAGTCCAGTACCATCATTATAACTACCATGGCTTCCTACACTGCCATAGCTATTAGCATGTGCATATGGCACCACCTGAAAATGTGGGCTGCTATGCATGGAGACTCTATTTCTACCTGGAATCTGAAGAATCAAAGTACAGTTATAGCTGAGATGATTATTATAGACAAGCTAAAAATAAAAGCAACGACATTTTTAGGAGCGGCAAGCTTACATTAGGAGAGAGACCAGCAGCAAACCAATGGCCCCCACCAGGGTGATGATCCACCCTTATGTTTTGAGCAACAGGCTAAGGGAAAATAAGAGGACAAGGAGGTCAAAGACAAAGAAGAAGAGAGATAAAGAAAAGCAGGTTAGTATTATATCCTGCAGAACTTCTAACGCAGCCAATAACTAACTACTGCAATAAGCAACCTAGTCCCGGTACAAATTTCATAAGTATGGCTGAAACTCAGGATGTAGGATGAGGTGATCCTCACTCATTCAGTATGAGACTCAAAAGCATATTTAAAGATGTTAAACTACAGCTAGAATATAAAACCAATTTCAAATCAACTTTTCATCACTACCTGCGTATTTCATTAACAAGCATATATATATATATATATATATATATATATATATATATATATATATACAATTACATTCACTCACGAACTAAAGCAATATCAGATTATGCCAAAACCTATCACATTAATCGATGTATCAATTAAGAAGAAACCAAGCACAATTACATTTGATATCTGAGTGTGGCTTGAAAAGATTTACACAGTTCATAAATGGGCCCACTTACCATGCGAGGGGTCTCCAAGGGAGGTTTATAAGGGCGTGTAAAAGGTTCTCCTGTAACAAAAGGGTGTTTTGAAGCCTGCAGGTACAAGTCCAACTCAAAATCCATTTGCGTGTAATTATTTACAGTGTATCAGAAATAAAGTAGCAGAGAGGACAATTAGCAACCTGAAAAGGCGACCAGCGTTTTGCAGGATCAAACTCAACAAGTCCCTTCAAAAAATCAACCAAAGCTAGACGTATTTGACTTTCTGCACATATTTGATATCATGCAACAGCATTACTAACTTCAATAAGAGAAAGCAGTTAAGCATTAAGTAGAACTGCTTCAGTGTCATCAGCTTTGAATATTCAAAAGCATAAAGCAAACCTTTAACCACGTCTTCCTTAGGTAAGTTCTTTCTATACGGATAGTTTGTAACAATTTCTTCGAGGTTCATACGATTAAAATACTCTTTCCCGATTGATGGTCTTTTCAACTCTCTCTGAACAGAAACCATTGAGCATAAGAACTAAAAAGAAAATATTAAAATTCAGAATATTTTAAAAAACAAAATTTATATTATGATAATTTATGAAACAAAAGAAAAAGGGGGGGTCAAGAATTACTAAAATCTTAGAATGGTTCCACCATTGTAAATTCAGAGAAATTTGAAAAGAAATATGAGTTAGACTCATAGATGAATTGAACCAATACACGTGTAATGTTCATCATTTGTTTCTCATTTCTCTAGCTCTCTATAGGATCCTTTTCTCCTAACCAAAAGTTTCATTTTCCAAAAAAATTCTATACTACAGAAACTTACAGCTTCATATTCTTCTTCTGTTAGTGCTTGATAAGCACTTTTTCCACTTGCAGAAAGTTCCCCATTCTCCACATTGTGCACACTCCGAATGCACTTAAAGAACTTGCTCGTGTTTTTTGCCTCCTTGAGTACACAATCAGGGGGTTGTCCTCTACAATATGACAACCATACAAAATATCAATTTTGAGAAAATGATAACCAATAACTGTGCTATGCATTATTCCTTTTTAATAATTTCCCATAGCTAACCCCCTTTCTCTTTTGGTTTCTAAACAATATCCCAAGTCATTAAATGGTCTCTTCTCCCAGACAAAATCCCAGCCAATAATGAATTGGAGGCTAAAATTGGACATAAAGTACAAACTGTAATCTAAAAATTATCTATTGGTCTAAAATTTAGGGAAAGCCATGGGGGTTAGGATTTCAAATAGAAAATAGGAGAAATCTTATTTGATTGGGACTCATATGGCAAGAAAATATTAACTACGGAAACTCCAGTCAGAGGTCAAGGTTGAGATAAGATGAATAACAAAGAAAGAAGAGGAGAACAAAGAGCATTATTAATATTAGGCATAGAGATAAAGCTTTCAGGTGAAATCTTGATTCAATACTCAATAGAACTAATTTCATAGGAAAGAATCAGAATTTTTCATTGGATATTTTTAAAACCACTGCAAAAGCTAAATAAGCCCTTAATTAAACAGCATTTCATGAAAACAAGGGGAATCATAATGATAAAAAAAGTAAACAAAGAAAACGTAAAATATCATGCATATTATAATCCTACCTAATAAATAAATGAAATTAGGTCCCTTCCTTAAATTACTAACACGAAAGAAAAAGGCATACCCAAGTATTTCAATCATTCGCCTTAGGAGGTCAAATTCTGAAGCTCCTGGGAATAATGGCAATCCCAGAAACAATTCAGCAACTATACATCCAAAGGACCACATATCAATAGAAGTGGTATATCTGGAAAGGGGTTAAGTACCACAAAAATCCCGATATAAAAAAGTATGAGTATAAAAACTGGACCCAAGTTTAAACATCTAATCCATCAAATATGAAGTTAGAATATTATCTACAGATACAACCATCACTCCACATTTTCAGGACCACTAGGTTTAGACATTCTTAGGAAAGTTGCAGCCTGCAAAACAAATAAAGAATATAAAGGCAAGATAGTAATAATGCAGCTCAGATGATTTTTGAGGCCAAAGTCGCAAGGGTCACAAAGCTTAAGCCAACTCCAGAAGTCGGCAATCCAAGGTCCAGCTGGAACAACTTAGACCAGACCAGATGTTCAGTTGGGACTGCAGTAACAACACTGTTAGCCTACTAATGTGATCTTATCAGGCTTGCATTGACATTACCTTTAGAAAAATAAATAAATAAAAATTGATAACAGAAAATAAAAGGTCAACCTTAGATGAAACCCATAGCCAGGTTGCTGATGGGTTTGATTATGATTTTTCCCAATCAAGATCAAAACCAAAGAGACAGAATAACTAGTAAATTAATTACAAAACGTCAATTCATTTTCAAGGATACTGGTATCCAAGAAGAACTTCCGGAGATCTGTAGTAACGACTCTGCAGAACAAATGAAAAGTAGCATCTAAGAGACCCTTCTATGAAAGATAAGACTTCGATAAGCCTGGGGAGTATGCAGTAATGCAAACCTGAATGTAGGAGTAAACAGTTCGATCTTCCATACATGCTGATCCAAAGTCAATAATTTTAATTTCTGCTGGCTTAACACTGTTGCATCAAGGGAAAATATGCAGAGATTAAAATGAAACAGATCTATAACAAAAATAGTCCCAAATTTATCATTAAAAGTAACTCACCTTGTGCACAAAAGAATGTTTTCTGGCTTCAGATCACAGTGAATTATCCCAGCATCTTTTAACAGAGCCAATCCATGTAGAATCTATTTTAAAGCAAATATTACCGAAAAGGGAAAAGAGAGAAAATAAGGGTTAAGATATAGTAACGTCAATGAGACAAAATGTTTAAAATCAAATACAAGCAAGAACTATCATACTTGTTTAGAAAACAATTGGACAATGGTCAGGGATAGTCCCCTGAAATGATTTATCTTGATAAGCTCATACCTGAATAACTGCAAAATGTCAAAACGATGTGCGGGGAAAAACTAAAACAACAATTTCAATCATTAAGGGATTAAATGGTGCATCAAGTTACATTGAGTTCAACTCACAACTAAATAGGTAGTGTCAGTGACTTACAGATTCGTATCCAGCAGTTCAAAGCAAATGCACAAATGACGATGATATACAAAGTGATCATAAATACGAACTATGTGATGCTTATCCTCAGGATCGTACTTCTTATTTAACTGCAAAGAAAAAGTAAAGCAAACAGTAAGAAAGTGAACATGAGGGACCGACTGAAAAAAGAGAATAGCATTACCGTTGTCAAAATGGATACTTCAACCAGGGCTTGTTGATAGTATGCTGGTTGATTTTTTATGATTTTCACAGCTACAAAGCTGTTAGTCTCTGGAACCCAGCATTTAGCAACCTGGCCAAATGTCCCATGGCCAAGAACATCTTTGACAACGTATCTGAAAAGAGCAAGGGGAAAAGCCCTAAAAATTAAATACTAACTGAAAAGGTCTAAGTTAGTCTGATGTTGGGCCACCATGGGAAGTACAGATTATAACATAAATTTGTAAATACATTTGCTATCTCTGCCATTCCTTTATAATTAACGACATGTTCCCATTTTTGTTAACTTTTAACTGTGAGACATCACAAGAACAAACTTGATGAATTTACAAGCACAAAGGCTTGATGAAATTTGAAATACTACCATGCTAAGCGCGTTAGATAACTTATTGCACCATAAGATTGGTCGAAAAGGAAATGGGCTCAACAATGTATATTAAGCAGCACGAAATAGCACATGGACTATGAAACATAGCATTAAACTGAATTACAAAGAAAAGAAGTGAAGCACACAAGATGCTATAATCTATATAGACAAGTCGCTCTGATACCATTTTGGAAAATCAAAAAACAAGATCAAATAAGGGATTAAATTTGAAAAAAAAAAAATTACCTTGAAACACAAAGCAGTGAAGCAAAAACGAGGAACAGGTTCCTTTAAAGTCAGTCAACATAGCATGAAAAGAAAAAACACAGATAAGAACACACCTTCGCTGCGTGTCTAGATTGACCAAGACAAAGTTTACAGTCAGAATAAGATCTGAGTTAACATTATCATAGCCATCGTTGAGTACTCCAATTGATGGGCTGGTCAAGTATCTCTTTGGATTCAATTCTTCTGAATACTTAAACTGTGGATTGCATATATGGTACGTTTCAACTATGTCTTTGGTTAGCCTAGCCACAAACTGCATAATACAATGTTCTGTGTCAGCACAAAAATATTCTTCAAACAATTTCAAGTTGAGACATATATACCCATGTACAGAGAATGAGATACAATGACATAATACATCAAAACTTGCTGTACGAAATTATATCAAAACAATGTGGCCACTGAAAAAGAATTCCCATTGAAGGTACCAATCCTCAGGAATAAACAGAACTCAGAGGCTATCCTTGTTTAAGTATAACAGCAGAATACCTACATTTTTTTGAAAACGAAACAAATTTTATTGCAATAGACAATAAAATACAGAGATGGCCAACGTGGCCACAAAGAAAGAGCAACTAGACTGAACAAAACCCTAAGCTACTAGCAAAAGAACCCCAGTAGCGCGCCCACAACCTATAGCTAGGAAATGGCTGCTTTCCAATCCAGCCAAATAACCCTAAAGGAGATATCTCTAAAGACTGAAGAAGTCGAGGTCCATAGTGAAGAACATAGTCTAACTTTCTGCCATAATTCCTCTGTTTCGCGACCTGCTCGGTCCTCAAAAATTAATCTGTTTCGTTCTAACCAAACCACCCAAAGAACAGCCAATACACTACAAACCCATAAAACATTGGCTTTCTTCTGCTAGTCCTTGGGCACGACCCAACTGACTCTGAACTCCCTAAACAAGCAAAACCATAGGTTCAAAGTCACCGGGCACTGTAAGAAAAGATGGTCAGTCGATTCTAAACGGTTCTTGCAAAGAATGCACCACTGCAGCAGAATACCTACATGATTCTGTACAGAATTCAATATGTAATTTTCCCCCTTAAATAGCAATTATTTGATACATATGACTGAATAACATTAACAATTCTAGTTGGGGGAAGGTAAATATAAACCCAAAGTTAAATATAGTTCAAGAATCTTCAGCATTTTTATCAAAAGTTATAATCAAGTGAAAGATCAGAGTTGGCACTTTTTCAGTCCTATCAAATGAAAATAAATTTGTTGAAGAATCATGCCAGCCTTGAAACTTTTTACTTCGATAAATTCACCCAACCAATCTGATCCATTTACAGCATTAGTATCAAACCCAAGGCCAAAAATGAAGGTCCGTGTCTCAAAAGAGATACGGAATTCACAGCTATTCGTAGCAATGGTATACTATTAAAAGGTGAGTACAAAACTTGTGCAACACATTTGCCAACCTACTTTTTATTTTATTACCTACTCAAAGAGTATAACAAACAAAGAACCTTCTAAAGATTTCTGCAGTTGGGGTAAAGGAGAGACAGAGTGATAAGACCAACGATTTCTGTAGTTGGGGGAAGGAGAGACAGAATACCTTTTTCTTTATGATAGACAGAATCTAATTTAACAGAGTGATATAGGACCAATAATGTGAAGGGGGGAAGGTACTCAGTACATAAGATAACTGATTTAAGCATCAACAATTGTGTTACAAGTCAGCATCTGAGACTTCCTTTCAGCAATTATAACAAGTTAGAGGAAACATAGGTAGTTGTATCCCATCACATAATTAAAAGCAAAAATACTACAGGACTAGAATAGGACATGGGAGGTACACAAAAGTTCATCAATTCCTCTCCTACCATATACAACACCTTAAACAAAGCAGCATAGCATTTAAAATGGCATCTCTGCTATACCTGCCAATTTTCCAAACCTCTGCATAGGATTATCCTTTGAGCTTCTCAACTACATTATTACCCCTTTTCCTCCCTGCGAGTTTGTTTCCTATTTTCTCTTTTTATTTCACTTGTATTTTTGCATTCTACTTTTTCTTTTTGGTATGATAGGCAACGCACTATCCTCACATTTCCAGGAAAGGCATTATTAGAATCAGAGCACCTCCTAAACTTCCCCAGTACACCCACTCCACCCAAAACAAAATTAAAAAAACACGGTTGTCTAGCAGGCTAATTCTTCACCCATAAGAATGGAAGCTCAATTTGTAAATATATAATTGTACGTGTATGTATGTGTATGTATGTGTATGAAAGGGAGTTTGCAGGATGCAAAAGCTTCGGAAGATGAATAATTCTATAGCAAAGAGCAAGAAATGAAGTGAACGACTCATGGCACCACTTAAAAAATTGCAAGGAAGAAGGGAAAAAATACTTACGGGTTTTGTGACGACGACACGCAAAGTTTGGGACTTGCTGTTGGGAGCTTCACTCTGCGTCTGAGTGGAATAGGGACCAAAGACGAGCTGGCTGGGACGCCACAAAGAGGCAGCCGAGTCTTTGGACTGAGGACTAGGGCTGAGCTCATCCATTGTCCAAAATTGAAAATCAAGCGCCGACCCAGAAATCGCCCATGCCCAGTGCCTCCATTGATCAATATGAAGATGATGATGATGATGATGATGATGGCGATGGTGATGATATCATATACATATACACAATACAACAACAGCAACAACAAACACACTTTTAGTCTATTACTGTGCTAAGGATGTTGAATCAGCAATTGGACGGACCTTTTGGATGCTCCAATTAAGCCCAAGACCCCACCAACCGATTCCAATCCCATCCTTCATTTCTCAATCCCGCAACATTACCAGCCCATCACCAGACGATCCATCAACATACCCAAAAATTATCAGATGATTCTGATTGTTCTGAGTTGCAATCAATACTCAGGGATTGGATTGGAATATGCGAATAGAGCTAGTAAATACGAATCGGATTTCTAAGAGTACAATCTGACCCTAATTGCACACGTTATACATGAATGCATTTACTTATCGGACGACAACTAGCAGCGGTCAGATAGATTATTGCAGACAGATGACGATAGTCGATAGATAGAGGAAGACGAGGATAGAAGATAGACGGAATTGCGATTTGGGGCTTACAAGAGCAAAGAGCATACAAGGCATTAGGAATTTGTGTTATGTGAGGGACAGCCACCGTCTTTCTTCCTCCGAATGGGAGTTTCGGATTTTCTTTTTCTTTATTCTTTTTATTTCAATATTTGTAAATTGTAATGTTAACAAGAAAAGAAGAAGGGACTACGCCGCAGTTGGCTTTTCTTCTATTCTCTTCACTAGCCTCTCAGCACGCGCTTCCGCATTTGTGAAATAGTTTTCTTTTAAAAAAAGAAATTTATTTTAGAATTAAAAAAGATAATGGGTAGTTGTGTTCTATAAAAATAAGATACATTATCTGATTTTTCTTTTCATTTTAATTTTTTTAAATATGAAAAGTGTAAATTTACTATATTATCCTCATTTAATTAATAATTTCAATTCTTAATGTTTGCATTAACCAAGAGCATGTTCTGGTATTTTAAATATTTTACCATTCTCTGCCTTTTTCTTTATATATATAAATTACTTCTTTTATTTTTTATTTTTTTCCTGTTCATTTCACTTTCTTCTTACGAAAATCCAATTAAATGTTTTTCTAATCAAATTAATCTAATTAAATAATAGTTTATCGTTTATCTTTAAGTTGGTTTCGTAGGAACTTATAGTTTGAAAATTAGGGATAGTGACCTATTTTCTTCAAATAATTTTGGATACTTTTTAATCAAATTATTATAATTAGGGTTCATTCCCAGTTAAATAGACGAATGATGATGCATATTATGTGTGGGATGGGAACGTGTTGAAAACTAAGGTACAACGAATGTCTAAAATATCGATGGTTTTGGAGATATCAGTGGTCCAAAAACACGAAAATTTTAATGGAAATATCAAAAAATTATCGATATCGGTAAAAATTAAATAAAAATCATGAAAATTGTAAGAAAAACTTAATAAAAAAATAAAACGGAGCATTTCTTTGGGAAGAACCAATCAAACAATTTCATTATATCCCTTCTAAGATCATTCTATTTCGTCTGGTATTTCGTAGGAATAAACGATATATAGAGAATACATTTTTTCTGCTATTAAAACTAATAAAAGAGACCTACTTTAAATTTTGGAGGATATTTATTTAGTCAATTATTTATTACTTTATCACAAAAAATTGAAAGGAAATGCATTGCATGATGAGTTTAACTGAAAGTTTATGATATAGTGATCTGACAAACATTGCAAGTGTACATGTAGTTTTTAATGAAAGCCGATTAAACACACTATAATTATTTATTTATAATGATTTACTTCAATATTTTACACTTTATACATTTCATGATAAGATTCATCAGTCCTGATCTCTTGGACTACAGGGGTCCAAGAGATTTTTGGTTACTCACCATTGGATGTAAATTCAACGGTTCACTCACTCTTGCACTCATTTTAAGAAACTTTTTTGAACCATTGGATTAATATCCAACTGTGAGTGACCACAATCTCTTGGACTCCTATGGTCCAAGAGATCGAGACTGTATATAAGTAACTTAGTACACAGAGTCCTACAAAGTTCAAATTTGAGTTATTTACCCTAACACCCCCTGAGGTTTCACAAAACTCCTTGAGGTTTTAGAAATTATAAGACCACCCCCTAAGGTTTTAAATTGTTTTCACTAAATTCCTTTTCATTGATTTTCCGTCCAAAGATTGATAGTTTTATACAAAATAATTATCTATATGACAAAGTTGGTCTTCGAGATTAGATTGCATATACTGCATTGACGTTAATTTTGTCATTTGCATAATTTTTTTTTCCAATGAAATCATCAATTTTTGGACAAACAATCAATGAAAAGGGGTTTTGAGAAAACAAATTGAAACTGCAGGGAGTGTTCATGTAATTTTTGAGACATGAGGGGGTTTTGCAAAAACACAATAAACCTTAGGGGTGTTAGTGTAAATAACTCTCCAAAATTTTCATTGTCTTCATCATTTCGATATTATCAATATTACAGCGATATTTTGGCCAAATGTTGCTGAAGTGTGAGAGAAATTATCGACGTTGATATGTTTCGATATTATCGATACTTATACGATATGTGTGTGAGTATGTTCCAAAATATCCTAGACCCGAAAAAAAGATAATATCCTCAATATTTCGTTGATATTATCGATATTTTAGTCTTTGAGTACAACATAAGGGTCGATAGATAAGTGATGAATTTATTTTAATTCTCAACATCACATGCATGAATTTATTTATTCTTGGCTTTCATGTTGGTTTTTGAATATTGCCATCCTCTCCGCTGTATACTCTTATGGTGTTTGATAAAGCATCTTTCTCAACGAGAAAAAAAAAAACCATCAGATGCATGCTTCAACCCAACTAAACGGAACATGTATAAAAATTATAAATACATAGTCTAATTTAGAAGAATCCATATTAGAAGGACCAAATTGTTCATTATCCTTAAAAATTATGATCAATGTAAATATTTTAGTAGAATTGTCTTTCACATTTTATGAAACGATTATTTTATTTATAATTTTACTTCTTTCACTTATATACAGTTTCATCAATACATTTGTATTTTTTCATATGCTCTTTACAAGCATTGGGACACATCTTTAGAGTCGATCCCTAGAAGCATATGCTCCAACAAAAAAACAAAACAAAAAAGAGTCAATCCAAAATTTTAGATTATTCACCTTTATAGGATTGTGGATTTTCGATGCAGGGTGTTCACAAAGGGCACCTCAAAAGAATGTCTTCAAAGTATAGCCGTGTGGCTGTACTCTGAATAATATAATATTTTAAAAGTCCAGCCGCGCGGCTATACCCTTTAAGTAGCTTCTTTTTAATTACTTTGATTAGTAGTTATGTTTTACTTAGTGAATATTAAAGGAAAAAAGAAAAAGGAAAATTTGAATTACTATTTATTAAGTAATATAATTCATGAAGTTAATTAATAAATTTAATACTAATTATTCACTAAATAAATAATAAGTAAAATATAATTACTAATTTCACTAATTAAATAAGGCAAATATATTATTTAATTACTAACAATAAAATTTTAAAAACTTAATTAAAAACATCCTAAGTTTAAATATATATATATATATTTTTTTTAAGGACCACTCCCGATGAAATTTCATCGGCAGAGGTATTTTCGTCGGGGGAAACCTAATCTGGCAAATTTTGCCAGTATAGACCTGTGCCGACGACATTTCGTTGGGAGAAGTGTTCATTTATTTTATTTTATTTTTAAAAATTTTAAAAAATATATAATTAGTTTCTTCACTTTTTCTTTTGGCCAACTTCCCTAATTTAATATATGCAATTAAGTAATATCTTATCCTTTTTGAATTAATTTATTTAGTAACTATGTTTTAATTATTATTTCTTTATTGAATATTTAAATATGTTACTTATTTCATAAATTGCTCAATAAATAGTAATTACTTATTTTAAATTTTTTTGTGCAATTTTCAAACCTAATTTCCTTCAAATTTAAATTGAAAGGATATGTCAAAAACGAAAAAAATTAATTGCTTATTCTCGTTTGGGTGTCTTAATTAAATTTCTTCAAAGCCCAAGAGCCCCAAGGCTCAATTATTATTAATCGGCTCCAAATCCAAAGCCGAGCCTATAGCCAAGCCCATTACCCCAACTCTCCCATGTTAACCATACTTACCAAACCATCGTAGCACTTTTTTTATAAAGACCTTTATAGGATTATGGATTTTCAATGCAGGATGTTCACAAAGGGCGCCTCAAAAGAATGTCTTCAAAGTATAGCCGTTCCGAATAATAGAATATTTTAAAAGTTCAGTCGCGCGGATATGACCTTTAAGTAACTCCCTTTTTAATTACTTTGATTAGTAGTTTTGTTTTACTTAGTGAATATTAAAGGAAAAAAGAAAAAGAAAAAATTGAATTACTATTTATTAAGTAATATAATTCATGAAGTTAATTAATAAATTTAATACTAACTATTCTCTAAATAAATAATAATTAAAATATAATTACTAATTCACTAAATAAATTAGGCAAATAAATCAACACTTCTCCCGACGAAATGTCATCGGCACATGTCTATGCCGGCAAACTTTACCGGATTAAGTTTCTCCCGATGAAAATATCTCTGCCGACTTAACTTCGTCGCGAGAGGTCTTTAAAAAAAAAATATATATATATATATATATATATATATAAACTTAGGATGTTTAGGTTAATTAATTTTTTAAAATTTTATTGTTAGTAATTAAATAATTAAAAATATGATATTAGTTTCTTTACTTTTTCTTTTGGCCAACTTCCTTAATTTAATATATGCAATTAAGTAATATCTTATCCTTTTTGAATTACTTTAATTAGTAATTATGTTTTAATTATTATTTCTTTATTGAATATTTAAATATGTTACTTATTTCATAAATTACTCACTAAATAGTAATTAATTATTTTAAATTATTTTGTGCAATTTTCAAACCTAATTTCTTTCAAATTTAAATTGAAAGGATATGTCAAAAACAACAAAACATTAATTGCTTATTCTCGTTTGGGTGTCTTAATTAAATTTCTTCAAAGCCTAAAAGCCCCAAGGCTCAAGTCTTTGATAAATATAATTATTATTAATCAGAGCCAAATCCAAAGCCGACCCTATAGCCAAGCCCATTACCCCAACTCTCCAATATTAACCTTACTTACCAAACCATCGTAGTGCTTTTTTTATAGAGACATTTATAGGATTGTGGATTTTCGATGTGGGGTGTTCACAAAGGGCACCTAAGAAGAATGTCTTCAAAGTATAGCCGTGCGGCTGTACTCCGAATAATATAATATTTTAAAAGTCCAGCCACGCGGCTATATCCTTTAAGTAGCGCTCTTCTTAATTACTTTGATTAGTAGTTATGTGTTTACTTAGTGAATATTAAAGGAAAAAAGAAAAACTGAAAATTTGAATTACTAATTATTCGCTAAATAAATAATAATTAAAATATAATTACTAATTCACTAATTAAATCAGGCAAATATATTATTAAATTACTAATAATAAATTTTTTAAAAATTAATTAACCTAAACATCCTGAGTTTATATTTATTTTTTTCTTAAAAGACATCTCCCGATGAAATTTCGTTGGCACAGGTCAATTAGACCTCTTGATAGGACCCGCCCCGGAATTCTCGAAAATCGGAGCAATCCCGTCTCGTTACCGACATCTCCCCGATGTCGGGCCCACGTACTAAGAATTGAGACTTTCTACCAAAATTTTGGCAGAGTCTCCCCTGTAAAATGAACATTTTCCCAAAAATTCAACCTGCTCAAAATTCACAGTTTAAGGTACCCAACCAGCAGCATGCTTTAAAGCAAATAAACAGTTTACAACAAAGGCCTCCGGCCTCAAAGATCAAACCCTAGCAAGGGCGATAACAGAGCATATCTAAGGAATTTAAATACAACAAAAACAAAGTTCAAGGGAAACAGAATGAAGGAATCCTACGAAGGCTCAAGGCTCGTGAGCACACGATCCGACTCAACTGCGAAGCTCAGTCGACTACTGTCTGGGGGCGCAAAACAGAAAAATGTGAGTGGACAAAAATAAAGTTCAGTTCAGTGCAAACCAACATAATATAACCCCAATGTTTAATAAACCCAGCAAGAAATCCGAATGCATCCCAAATCAACAAAATCAAATAAATATGTATATATGTCAAAACCAAACCAATGCTGGATGACAAGTTCGAAATCCAAACAGAACACTAAACAAACCCACAAATTAAATATTATAAGTCTCAAACCAAACTCTCGAAAGCGTACCCATTGGCACTGACAGGACCCGATCCCAATTCTGCTTTGGAATTCAGGCCAAGTCCTGTGCGTGTCCGACACCTGGCGAACCCCTCCTGTTATAATTACTATTAAAACTTTCTTCGGACTCCTGCCGAAAATTCGGCAGAGTCTCCCCTGTATTTTGATCAAACCCAAAATCTTTCTCCTGTTAAACAAACAAATAATATCACACCAACTGCCAGAATAAATCAATTCAACCAATCACCAGTTCAGGTTTCCCACTAAAATTAGATATCAGAGCATTTTCTAAAAGTTTACAAGGTTTTCAAGGACTTTCCACAAAACTCTATGTTACCTGGTGGCGCGGAAGCTAGGAATGGCCCGGTGGTGGATTCCAGCGCACTTCTACAGTCTGGGGGGCGAAAAACAGGTTAAAAGTGTGAGTGGACAAACGAAAAATATTCTTAAAACGATTTAGAACTATAATAACCCCCGTTGTAAAAATAACTCGGTATGTAAATCTAAAATTCGACTGTATTCAACAAAAAGTATTTAAATCGATAGGTATATGTATATGTATGTATGAAGTAAGAAACGGCTCGAATATCAAATAAACTGATATAAGATTTCTGAAAGTAATAATTTTATAAGAATACTGAAATTCCTTTTTAAAACTACCACCTAAGTGTACCCCTGTAAAATCCGTCAATTCCCCTGGCAGGTCTCGGGCGACACGCAGTCTATCCGAGCCACAACTGGCAGGATTCAGGGGACTATGGTCAGCCTGATCCGCCGGCAGGTCCCGATGACACCAAGTCGACTCGAGCCGCTCTGGCAAGATACAGGGGACCGTAGTCAGCCTGATCCGCAATCCTGACAGATCTCGGGGACACAGAGTCAGCCGAGCCGCAAATCCTGGCAGGTCTCGGGACACCAAGTCTGCCGAGTCGCAAATCCTGGCACTCACAGTCCGAGCGTCCCCGAAACTTGTGAGGCAATGTCAAGTGCACTGACAGAACTGTAAAACAGACTGGATGTCCGTAGACATCGGTCCGTCTGAGGGTAATCACCAAATAAAACTGGGTACGTGGTGGTTTTAAAATAAATTACTTTAGAAAAACCTGATTAATAGCTGTAATATCAAATTATGCTGCTACCTCATCTGATTCGAACCTCAAACTCTGTTTCTGTCACTTTTTCTGTCACTTTTTCGCATAAGTAAGCAGCACATAATTATAGAACGATTTCTATACTAATCATGCTCGGAAACATAATAAAACTTATTCAAGATCAAATAATGAAATTTACTAATATAAACTTATTTATAAAAACTTATTTATATAAATCAAGATAAAATCATTTATGTAAATTCATTTATATAAATCATTTATATAACTCATTTATATAAAATCATTTATGAAAGAAAGTCCACTCACTGCTGGTCCGAGCTACCTGGACCTCTTGAAGGTCCCTCCTGGCTCAGTCTGGCCTCTGATGCCTGATTAACCATAAATAATAAATTAATAAACTGCTCAATAAAAGAATTAAATTAAACACCCTGCCCCCGGCTCCTAGAAATTCGTGCACTCATTTTAAAGTCACTCCTATGCCCGCTTAACCTTTCAGACAATTAGAACGGCCTTGAAAGACTCGAAGTTTTACTAAGCGATAAACCGTCAGACCGGTCAATCCGGGGCCCCGTGGGGTCCACGATCTCCGATGGCCAATCTGGGATTCTCTAAAGGTCCCTCACAGGGAAAGAACCATGTTCCACAAATTTGGTCCGAAACGGGCGGTCTGATTAGCCAAAATCGCGCTATCGCTTAAAATCCAAACCCTAGCCCCAGGGTTCGCGATTTCGGAGTAGCCGGGACTCCGATTCGCAATCCGTCGAATCCTACACGATCTTGAAATCATGTAGAATGACATATCCAAAATTGAGTGCGATCCAACGATTCGACGACATTGCACCCAGGGATCGCGCAATATGGAAAATTCGTTCGGGGCTCAAACGGACTCCGAATCGAGATCCGCGAAATCCTACGCGCTCGTGACGACACGAGGATCGCAAAACAACACAGAGTCACTTCACTACCCTAGCCCACGCGCCGCCACATGCGCGGGCAGTTTGGGTGTCCAAAACGATAACGGGTCGCCGGAAAAACTCGAAACCAAGACTCCAAACTCCTATCCTAGGTAAAACACCCCATTTGGAGTCACAGTGGCCGAAGTTCGGCCGATTTTCAAGTTGAAAATCGTGTGTTCTAGAGCCAATATCGATCAGAACCCATACATCCATCAGTTAGAACACGAAAAATAGCTAAGAAACTATACCTTACTCTGGTGGAGAATTGACGGAGAATGAAGAGCTAGAAGTTTGAACTGAAAACCGGCGAAAATCTGCAGATTCCGGCGAGCTCCGGCCGCGGCAAGGGCGGCGACGGGTAGGGGAAGGACGGCGGGGGAGTGGCGGTCCTTTTGGTACCAACGGCGGAGATCGGCTCGGCCTGTGGTGGCCGATGCAACGTCGAGAAGGCGCGGAGGTCGCGCGCGCGGGAGAGGCGACGGGAGCAGAGAGAGAGGAGAGAGAAAGGAGAAATGGATAAAAATCTGACTTTTGTCCAAATTACCGTTTTGCCCTTCGCTGTATTTTGACCGTATTTTCTTCGTTACAACTCCGATTCGAGTCTACTCCGTGTCTACGGACTCTTTTCACCGTGCTCTACGCAACGGCGCGAGCGGAATTGCCAAATTCCTTCGCGATCAAAAAGCCAACTTTTCCCTATTAAATAATGCGATGGCAAAATCGTCTTTTTGGTAGAATAAATAAATCCTACTTTTTTAGATATTTTGTTTTTTTTTAGATATTTGGTTTTGGGTTATTACAGGCACGACCAGCAAGGAAGTATCCTCGCCGAAAAACAAGAATGAATGAATAGTTATATATATATATATATGTAAATATATATATATAAGAGATATATATACATATATAATAATAATATAAGTATGACCAACACCTAGTTGTACCGGGGAAACAATCCAACTGGGGGATTTTTTGAGTAGTCACCATGGCAGAGTCCCCATGAAGAGTCCTCAATTCACCATGTAACTAGGGAACGAGCCGTCCAACCGGGGGACTAACTCTCAGCCAGCACGTACAGTCGATACCCTCAAAACTCGTACGTCTGTGACCAGTCCTACGCGCGCAGACTACCCAATCAAGGGTCTACAGCAACATCAAGTCAAGGATACCCCGGGTTCTGACATTTCCAAGTATCTCAAGTGTCCGTATCCAAGTTCCAAATCTGGGGAGGTACATAGTGTAGTGCTTATAGCACTCCAAACTGACATTCTATACTCACCACTTTCCACAATCTCATCTCAACAACCCAAGTACCTCACACATAGCCAAATATATATAGAAATCCTCAAAATCCTTATATTCATACTCAAGATACTCAAATATGTCAAAACCCAAAATATATTTTCAATGCCTCATAAAAATATCACTTTCAACAATTTCATAAATAATATATATCCAAAATACCATTTAAAACATCATGCATAATATTTTCCAAAATCCATATAAAATATACTTTCAATACCCAACTATGCCAAAGCGCTATACAAACATCAAGTTCAACTCATGAATATAATATATTCAATAATTCATTAAAAACATTATGCATAAACCTTTCATCAATAAAACCATGCATAAGATTTGAAAACAAAGTCCACTCACAAGTAGTCCCACATTCCCTGACCCTGAGAGGGTCCCGCCTGCTGCGTATGCGTGGTCGGAGTACCTATTTCAGAATACAAATATGGGATTAATACAAAGTGTTTCGAACGAGAACTTGAATTAAAATCCTAATTTCTCGGGTTTCTAGCGAGTGTACGAGGAACGGAACAATCTGGAAGTTCCTAAGAGTTCCACAAGGTTTAAGACACAAGTCCCGTAAGTTTGGTCCGAAAAGGACGGTCAGATCGCTTACGATTGAACGGTTATCGAAAAATCTTCAAACTTTAAATTATTGAATCGAAACATCCGGGGCTCCGATTCATGATCCGCGAAATCCTACGCACTCGTGACAACCAGGAGATCATATTGGGACAAAAATGCAAGTTTGCTACAGTGCCCACGCTCCGCACACGTGCTGTCAGAGCGTGGTGTCCAAAGCGATAAAGCTTCACCGAAAAATCTCCAACTACAAGCCACCCTCCCGGCTACAAGTTCTACTCGACGAGTGGAACACTTAATTCAACTACACCCAAGTCCAATTTGGACGGCAAGTGGTCGGAATCGGCGTCGGAAACTCACGATTTAACTCGGAACTTCACGGCTTCGATCCGGCAACCACCGTCACCAATGTCGTCGCACAACCTAGGAAATAGCTAGAAGGGGAGGACAACTACCTGTTCCAAGCGACGGCGCAGCTCGCGATGGCCCGAAACGTCGCTGGTGACGTCGGCAGTTTTAGCTGGTTTTCACGTCGTTGCCACCGCCGTTTACCGGGTTTTCGATCGGAGAAAAGGGGTGGGCTGGGTAGAGGTGGAAGAGAGGAAGCTTTTGCAAGAAACGACACCTAAAATGGAGTCGGACGGCAAAGCTCTCGCCGTCTGAAATTCCGGCGAAAATCAAAGCGGGGGAGGGGGTTCAGTCGCGAGAGAGAGAGAGAGTGACAGGACCCGACCCAATTTCTGCTTTGGAATTCGAGCCAAGTCCTATGAGTGTCCGACACCTGGCGAATGTCGGGCACAAATGACCTTTTTACCCTTCTTGTTTCAAAAGCTTTTTAAAATTTCCCTTAGACTTCTGTCGAAAATTCGACAGAGTCTCCCCTGTATTTGGACCAAACCCAAATTTTTCCACCTGTCAAACAATCAAATAAAACTACACCAACTGCCAGAACAGAATAACCAAGTATTCACCAGCTCCAGTTTTCTACTAAAACTAGATATCAGAGCATTTTCTAAAGTTTACAGGGTTTCAAGGGCTTTTCAACAGAACTCTACGTTACTTGGTGGCGCGGAAGCTATGAATGGCCCGGTGGTGGATCCTGCGTACTTCTACGGCCTGGGGGCGAAAAACAGGTTGAAAATGTGAGTGGACCAAACATAAGATTCTAGAAAACAGTTTACAATCATAATAACCCCCATAGTAAAAATAACTTGATAAGTGAAGCTAAAGTTCACCTGTGTTTAATATAAAGTATTCCTCTAAATATATATGTAACAGTATGTATATAGATTCGTAAAGCTGAATAATTATATGAAGAGATAAAACATGCACGTATATTGAGAAAACTGATATAAGATGATTGAAAACAATAGCTGCATAAAAGTGCTCAAATTACTTTAAAACTATCACCTAAGTGTACCCTTGAAATTCCGTCAATTCCCCCGGCAGGTCTCGGGCGTCACGCAGACTACCCGAGCCACAAACTGGCGAAATCAAGGGACTATGGTTAGCCTGATCCGCCGGCAGGTCCCGATGACACCAAGTCGACTCGAGCCGCTCTGGCAAGATACAGGGGACCGCAGTCAGCCTGATCCGCAATCCTGGCAGGTCTCGGGGACACAGAGTCAGCCGAGCCGCAATCCTGGCAGGTCTCGGGACACCAAGTCTGCCGAGCCGCAAATCCTGGCACTCACGGTCCGAGCGTCCTCGAAACTCGTGAGGCAAAAGTCAAGTGCACTGACGTAAACTGAAATCAGACTAGGTGTCCGTAGACATCGGTCCGACTGTGGGTAATCACCATAAATAAATGGGTACATGGTGGTCTAACTAGAAAATCTGATAATTCTCTGAAATCTGATAAATTAACTGTAGTCTCAATGCTACTGCGATTTCGTTATATAAAGCTCATGGTCTGCTGCTAATATAACCTCAATAATATATGTAACTCAAAGTATTTAACAGTATAAAACATGCTCAAGACTTGCAAGAATACTTATTCAAGATCAAATAATGAAATTTACTTATATAAACTTATTTATAAAAAAAATCAATATAAAACCATTTACGTAAACTCATTTATATAATCATTTATATAACTTATTTATATAAAATCCTTTATGAAAGAAAGTCCACTCACAGTTGGTCTGAGCTAGCTGGACCCTTCGAAGGTCCCTCCTGCAGGTCGATCGAACCTCTGGTGCCTGATTAACCATGAATAATAAATTAATAAACTGCTGAATAAAAAAAATTTAAATTAAACAACCTATCCCCCAGCTCCTAGAAATACGTGCATTCGTTTCAAGTTACTCCTATGCCCACATTAGCCTTTCAGACTCTTAGATCAGTTTTGGAAGACCCGACGCTTAGTTAAGCGATAAGCTGCTAGATCGGTCGACTCGGGACCCGTGGGGTCCACGATCTCCGATGGCCAATCTGGGCTTCTCTGAAGGTTCCTCATAGAGAAGGAGCCATGTTCCGCGAATTTGGTCTGAAACGGACGGTCGGATTAGCCGAAATCGCGTTATCGCTTAAAATCCAAACCCTAGCCCCAGGGTTCGCGATTTCGGAGTATCCGGGACTCCGATTCGCAATCCGTCGAATCCTACACAATCCTGAAATCATGTAAATTGACATATCCAAAATTCAATGCGATCCAACGATCTGACGACACTGCACCCAAGGATCGCACGATATGAAAAATCCGTTCGGGGCTCAAACGGACTCCGAATCGAGATCCGCGAAATCCTACGCGCTCGTGACGACACGAGGATCTCAAAACTGCACAGAGTCACCTCACCACCCTCGCCCACGCACTGCCTCACGCTCGGGCAGATTCGGGTGTCCAAAGCGATTTTGGGTTGCCGAAAAATCTCAGAACCAAGACTCCAAACTCCTATCCTAGGTAAAACACCCCATTTGGAGTCACTTTTGTTCTTGGACATACCCCAAAAAGTGACCAAAAACAGTAGATTACGGCGGCTGAAATTTTGGCCAATTTTCAAGTCGAAAATCAAACCCTTTAGAGCTAAAATCGATCGAAACCCATACATCCATCAGCTAGAACACGAAAAATAGCTGAGAAACCATACCTTACTCGATCGATTTGGTGGAGAATTGAAGGAGAAAAACGAGTTGGAAGTTCAAACTGAAAAGTCGGCAACAATGGCAGATTCCGGCCGATTCCGGGCTTCCCCGTGGCTGAGGCTGGTCGGAGAAGAACGGCGGGCGAGTTGCGGTTCCAACGGTACCCATGGCGGAGATCAGGTCGGCCTGTGGTGGCCGGGCCGTCGTCGAGAACAAGCAGAGGTTGAGGGGCGAAGTCGCGCGGGGGAGAGAGAGAAAGAGAGAGAGAGAGAGAGAGAGAGAGAGAGAGAGAGAGAGAGAGAGAGAAGAGATAAAAATCTGACTTTTTTTAAATTACCATTTTGCCCTTTGTGGTATTTTGACCGTATTTTCTTCGTTATAACCCCGATTCGGGTCTACTCCGTGTCTACGGACTCGTTTCGCCGTGCTCTACGCAATGGAGTAAATGGAATTGCCAAATTCTTTTCCGATCGAAAGTCAACTTTTTTCCTATTAAAATATATGAGGGCAAACTTGTCTTTTTGCTAGAAGATATTAATCCTTCTTTTTAGATATTTTATTTCTTTTTTTGATATTTTGTTTTGGGTTATTACAGAGAGAGAGAGAGAGAGAGAGAGAGAGAGAGAGAGAGAGAGAGAGAGAAATCTGGTTTTTAAAAATCAACTTCGAAATATTTACGATTTTGCCATTGTCGATGTTTTGATCGTAACTTCTTCGTTACAACTCCGAATCGAACCCACTACGTGTCTACGGACTCAACTCAATACGATCTACCCAAAAATGCCAGTTATTGCTCCAAACTCTTTTCGAGTAAGAAAATGACCAAAATACCCCTACCACAAGGGTAAATTCGAAAATTTGAAATTTAATTAACTTGAGAAATTTAATTTAGGAATTTAGTTTAGAGTCGGGGTGTTACACCTCTCATGATGAAATTTCGTCGGTAGAGGTATTTTAGTCGGGGGAAATCTAATCTGGCAAAATTCGAAGAAATTTCGTCGGGAGAACTGTTCATTTATTTTATTTTTTTATTTTTTTATTTTAAAAATATATAATTAGTTTCTTTACTTTTTCTTTTGGCCAACTTTATTAATTCAGTATATGTAATTAAGTAATATCTTATCCTTTTTTAATTAGTAATTATGTTTTAATTATTATTTCTTTATTGAATATTTAAATATGTTACTTATTTCATAAATTGCTCAATAAATAGTAATTAATTATTTTAAATTATTTTGTGCAATTTTCAACGCATGCCCAAGACATGCCTATTCAACGCATGCCCAAGAAGTGCATGTTCAACGCATTCACTAGAAGTGCCCAGGACATTCCCAAGAAATTCTCAAGGTAGCTTGCTTCAACATATGTCCACAACACAGCCTGTGCACACCTTGCTTTGACATCTGTCATCAACATGGCTGTGGGAAGCTTGTCGAACAGGGTGCACACATGTGCCATGACAAAAGCATCAAAGTAAAATTAAGAAGTGAAAACACTTAAAAATAAAAAAATATTTTTTAAAAACCCAAGTGTGCCCTGAAGTTAATAATTAAAACAAAAACCAGCCCATCTAATATGAAACATTTCAATATTGTTGCTCGTTATATGTACTTGAACACACTCTCCATTCTATATTGCTACTGTAATACAGTTTTTTGACCCATAAAAAATGAGTCCGCCCATCACTTACTGTCTCCTATGTTCAAAATTGAAGTTTTGTTTCCATGATATTAAGAAAATGTAAGGAAAATATGTCTGTGATGTTACATTGGGAAGATGTAATATAGTTTTACAGCAGAAAACAACTTTTTTTGGGGGCCTGTAGAACTAGCGGCTTGGAACGTTCTAGATCTCGAAAAGATACATGAAATCAAAAAATAATTGCCCCAAATGGACACCCGAGCGCAAAGTCATGACCTTTCAAAGTTTGAACTTGTTTTAACAGCAACTTTAGGGAGCCAGTTCATCTACCGACCTGTCCTAAAAAATAATTCTTCTCCTTCACAGTGTATAGATCACGAAAAAAAAACGTGTCAAAATGAGTGCTCGCATTTGCAAAATGGTTAATTGAGCTCCAAATTATGGCCTTCCAAGTACTCAACGCACATTTCAGATAGCTTTCTGCATCACACAAAATGAAGCAGTTCCTAACTGTTGTGTTTAAAAATCACTATAAAAATAATCCGGGCAAAAAAAAAAATCATTAAAAAAAGATACACGATGACAACCCACGGAATACTATACGATGAGTGATAAGTGCCTTATTTCTTATATTTTTATACCTATAGGGAAAGTTTGATTAAAAAGAGCCTTATTACTTTACTTTCCTTATTTTCAGCTTTTCTGCGCTCTTAGAAGGTTTATGAAGGAAAATCAACTTTTCGGAGGAGTTATAGTACAAGGCCAATTGGAGAAGAAAGCTAAGACATTGAAGATCATTGTGTCAAATTTTCATAGTTTTCTATGAAGCCAATTGTTCATAATTGCAAGTCAAGACAGCCAAAGTTGTAATCCCGTCAGAACTGTGCTGCTATGTGAGATTGAACATTTGAATACCTTCCCGATTTTTCTAAGTGACGTGTAATATATCCTTGGAAAGCTTAGAGATAAAGCTAAGTTTTCGATTTTTTTCCCGATCTTTTTAGGAAGTGGAACAACCCCAAAGATTTCGTGCAAATCAGCTGACGTGATCAATTATAAAATAAAAATAAATTGCACCTTAAGTAATTATATGGAGGAAGTTACTCCCACTCCATCCACAATCGTCATTTTACTCCCCACTCCACTCCACCCACATTCTTTTTTCTGTTTTCTTTTCAGTTTTTTAATTTATATTTTTAAATATCTATATGTTTACCTGATGTAAAAAAGAAAACATATTTGCACATAGACAAAAATAAATAAATAAAAAAATCAATTGGCAAATGCATGTGTGAAGAGGCTAATATTTATTAATTGAGATCAATATAGTAAATTAATAATATTTTTATAAAATAAAAAATACTATGAGAATATCACTGCTATTCACATGAGACACAATTGAATTCATTTTGGTCTTTCTTAATTTTAAACTGAATTAGTAAGATAATAAATAAAAAAATCAATTGGCGCGCAGGCTAGTTCTTTTATTTATTTATTAAGTTAATGAATTTAAAAAATATATAAAATTGAAATTCATACCCAGTTAATTATACCGGATGCGGATCGGATTCAGATACAAATCCGATTCATTTAGATATAGCGAGAGTCCGGTGAGGAAGGGCAGCGTTCCACTGAGGTCGATTACATGATTAACATTTTCTTAACCTATATGATCTGTCTTTGCGGATGTGGGATCATATTCTCTCCTTCTGTGCTCTGCCTGTTAAGGGACATCATCAGCCAAAAAGCAGCAGAAGCACCAGAAGTCTTCACAGGCAGAGATAATTAAAAGAGGAGATTAGTTTTGTTTTAGGGAGAGAGAAAGATGGAAGAGGCAAAGGCATTGGCTCAACACCAACAGCAACTAATGCTACAGCAGCAGCAGCAGCAGCAGCAACACCAGCAGCAGCAGCAGCAGCAGCAACACCATCAACATCAACAGCAACAGCAACAGCAACATCAACAGCAACAGTTATTGCTCTTACAACAACTACAAAGGCAACAGCAACAAGCCCAACAGGCCGCGGCCATTTCCCGTTTCCCTTCCAACATCGACGCCCATTTGCGCCCACTCCGAGGCCTCAATCTCCAACCTAACCTTATCCCCAACCCCAACCCCAACCCCAACCCTAACCCTAACCCTAATCCTAATTCTGCTCCTAATCTCCAACAAAATCCTGTTGCGAACCCGCAGCAACAGCCCCAACAACAGCAGCAGCAGCAGCAACAACAGCAGCAGCAGCAGCAACAACAGCAGCAACAGAGGGCCATCCGACCCGGGAACCAGGCGGAGCTACAGATGGCGTACCAGGACGCCTGGCGGGTCTGTCATCCCGACTTCAAGCGTGCCTTCTCTTCCCTCGAAGACGCCTGCGAGAGGTTAAGTATTTAACTGATTAGGGTTTCCATTTCATTAAAATCAAACTCAATTTTTATTTGGTTTCGGTTGCATTTTCTGAGTAGGTGTCGTGTGCTTTATTCTACGTTGTTTTACAAATTCAGATCTATACATATACACATACGATATATCCTTATTTTGCATACAATATTTTTTTTTGAAAATTCTGACTTAATTCATTTACCCCTTCGAATCCCGTACCATAGAAACTACCCCGATCCCGTTTCCGTTCCATGTACCCTCTCGTTCTTCGTACCAGGTACCTAACGTTGCACTACATCAGTGCATTTTAAGTTACATGCTAATTGCTAAAATATGCATCATAGTCGTATTTTGGCGTGGACGTTAACCTATGTTTCTTCTTTTTTTAATTTTTTATTAGTAGAAAAAAGCATTCTTAGTATCCATAATTGTGCCTTGGTTTGATATTTGGTAGAATTAACGCCAAATTAACTGTATGAGATAGCACTTGTAGTTCTGGTTTTTCAGTATCATGTCACTGCAGCAAAGCTCTACTGTCATTTTTGTAGTTTGCTTTTAAGAGGAACTAGTTGTACAATTTTTCATCTCTTTGATTCAGTTCGAGTGGAGTGCTTCATCTTTTATCCACACAAGAGAGTTAGTATTTTGTATAACAGTATATTATGCCTTGAAGAGGACTCGAACCTCCAGGCTCTTTAGCACGAGATTTTGAGTCTCGCGTGTCTACCGTTTCACCACCAAGGCATTTCATTAAGATATACTGTCTTCCCACCACATAGAGAGTTAGTATTTTGATTTCTTTGATTCAGTTCTTGTGCAACATAAGTTTTCCTCTTCCAGGTTCCCTTCCCACCATTGGGGAGTTTGGCAACCTACTTCATTAAAAGTCAAACCCATTACCTCTCTCTCTTCAAAAGGATGGTATCGTTAGTGGATGAGGAACCAACATGACTTACCACTATGGAAGTTATGTTGAAAGTTCTTTAAAATGCCTAAGCTAAAGGATACTTCAATACTTATTTATATTCTGTGCAGTCCTGTGGACATTTCTGTATAGGTTTTTGGATGATTGTACATTGTTTCTAAACTGATGTCCCACTTATTTAATTCTCGTACGTTCTGTACGGTTTCTTTTTCTTATATTTTTTTCTTTATGATTTGATTTATCCCTTGTGGATATTTCTGTATAAGTTTTTGGATTATTGAACAACTTCCCACTCATTTTAATTTTCTTTACTTCTGTATGATTTCTTTTATAGGAGTTGTGTGCCTAGTGCCATTATATCCTCCACTGCATAACAGAACCAAACCTTGGACTAATTTGAAAGTGGGAGGGGGTATAATTTTTGCAAGAAGAATATTAGATTAGGAAATGAAATATAAAGACTTGGAGTCTTGTGTGTCACGTGTCATGTAAAAGTTACTCTTTACAGCCACCGCCTCTTATAGGATAGATGGAATAAGCAAATTGAGACAACATGAAACAGCCTTGGGCTATAATTTCATTTACTCTTAATTTTTTATATTTATTTTATCCTTCATCTGTTAGTCTGCATACTGCTACATGAAGTTGATAAAATATCATTTGAGTTAAAGAGGTTGGTTGGGATATGATTGCAGGTGGCATATAAGTGTTTTTTCCCTGTAGTTTACCATGATCTGAGGGATGACTTGTCCTTTCTTCTCTTGATTTAAAAGGTTTAGCTGGCTTATTTCACATACCTTAAGATTTTGATGGATTCTGTTCTACATTTTGTGTTTTTTGAGGACTTTTTTTTTTTTTTTTTTGCCTCTTATTGCTAAATAGACCACATGAACATATACCTTAATTTCAGATACCTAACCAGTCAGCATTCTACGGTGTCTTAGTGTGATGAGAAATCACTGATATGATTTCATTCAGTTATATAAATGTTGTTGGAAGTTCTGTTAACGTTTGAGTAGTTTAGGATGCATGGTACAGTGTCCAGAATACCATTATATCAATCCAAAGTCAATATGGCCCTTAAGAAGCATTATGACACATCAATTTGCTTTATTTTATAAACAGCCATCTTTTCTGGAAATCAAGTACAAGGCATATTGTTCATCTCATCAAGAACTGTGGTTTTTCTAACTGATTAGTCGAAGTGATTGATCACATGGCTGCCAGCTCAATATAGTCTGATGTTTCTGTATACACCAATACATTAATTATGAATCTATGATTGTATGCCGTGTTATCTTTAAGATGGTGGTACCAACTTCTCCTTTGAATTATTCCCAGTTGCTTCTTGAAAGTAGTTAGCTTTATCTCCGTGTGTTTATTTAAATTACTTGTGCTTGACCTTTTGAGAATTCGTGCACTTCTGAGGATTTCTTCTACCTTTTTTCCCCATATGGCAGGTTACTGCCTTATCATGTAGTGGCAGATTATGAGGCAGAGGAGGATGACAGAATCCTTGACTCAGACACAACAGGCCTGATACCATCTCGCTCGCAGCAGTGGGATCACAACATATCTGCTAAAGTTGCAGAGTTTACAGCAACGTTTGAGAAACAGGCACTAGCCTTTAACATAATTTCTCGTAAACGAGCTTTGGGGGAATTTCGTTCCGAAGAGAGACTTATGGTTGAGCAGGCACTTTGCCAAGAAGAAAAACGAACGTGTCTGGAATTGAAAGCAGAGCTTGATTCAAGAGAGAAGGCTGGCCGGGAAGCTAAATTACGAATGGCAGCAATTGTTCAGGCAGAGCAAGCTCGGGTTGAGTCACAAGCGCATGCTGAAATGTTGGCTCGGGCCCCAATAAGGGCAAGTGCACTTGGGTCTCAAGGCAATGATGTTGCTATTGGTCATGACATGAGAGAGCAGGAACACGGGGTTAACCCAGAAGAGATGATAAATGGATGGGGAAATAATATGCAAAGAGATGAGAAGGAACCATCTGAAGATTTTTTGAATGATGAAGAGACTGAGAATGGATCCACAGGCATGCAGGATGGCTGGCGTGAAGTTGGGGAGTTTGATTTGAACACGCGTTAAACATTAGAGGTCTTGGCGAATAGTACTAGATCATGGACAGAAAGTCTGTTTATAAACTGGAGAGCCCATTACATGGAAAGTGAATTGGCCGAGGCCTGTCTTTGATTAGTTGTGTATTTCGTGCAGCATGAAATTGGGGAAAATGCTTCCTGTTGAAATTAAAATCACAAATAGAAGAAAAGATCATTGAAGCCACGTACTGCAGTTACTACGGGAGATGGATAGCTTTTATATTAGCGGGGTTGCTCTTGCAACTGTCAGAGAGCAGCACGTGGGTACAAGGGGTTCTCCTTTGAGAGATTCAAGTTTTTATATTTTGATCATTTCTTACTGTTCTGTATATTGATTAAGCGTGCGAATTTACTTGTACACTGCTATTGAAATCTGGAATTGTGTGGCCTTGAGTCAGAAGAATCAGAGGCTTGTAGTCCCTCCAAGCATGAAGAATGTTTATTATTATGGGTAATGTTAGAGAGAACATCTTTTTTGTACCACAATTGTATACCATCTTTTTTGTGCTTTAAATGATTTGGCATGCCACATCAGATGGTATGCAATTGTGGTATGCAATTGTGGTACAAAAAAGTTGGTCTCCCTAGCATTACCTCCAATTATTATTGACTTTAAAAAAATAATTATTTTATCCATATTCAGCTTTCCTTCCATCAGTGGGGGTTTAAAGTCTGAACTTGGATTTCTCTCCAGTGCCAAAGTTGTTCGCAGGATTCGCTTATCATTCCAAAATCGAAATGCTATAACAATGTTTTCACGATGCAATTCAAACATTTGCTTGAAAAAAGTAACTTCCAGTACACCCCGAGAAAATGGCCCTACCAAAACACCAAACTCTCATATTCATCCCGAGTTGCATTACATCACCAAAGACTTTATCATCAAGAAATAAAGCTAAACTAGGTATGGTAAGGAGAGGAAGGAGGAAAACGAAGCTTCTGAGCAGGAAGCCTCAAATCAAAGAAGATGAAAAAAAAAAAAACAAGCAAAAGAATACACATGAACTAAAAGTGCCTACAAAATATTGGGGAGTTGAGAATCCAGTCTCTGCTGCAACTCATTGATTTTCAAAGCGAGCTCTGATTTTTGCACCTTGTAGCTCTGCAGCAAGTACTCCTTTCCTTCTATCACCTCCTTCAATTCTCCCACTTCCCTCTTGAGCATCTCAACCCTCTCCCCATCCCCTCTTCCTTTTTCAGTTGCATCAAAATTACTTTCCCCATCAAGATACCCATTTGCATGACCATTTGTTGCTTCAGGTTGCCAAATAGTGACTGGGGATGATTTGCCGTTGGGGCTCGCATGTCCCACACAGTGATCTGCAATTGCCTTCCGAAGCCTTTGAATTTCTCTCTCAGAATCGAAAAAGTCCCTGTTTGCTGAATCAAGTTGTGACTGCAGATGGGTTGAATGTGCCAGCTGAGCATTCAGTGAATTCTGCAGTTCTACAATCTGATCCTGCATCTCTAGTATCATGTCATCTCTTCTCTTTAATTGTTGCCTTAGTTTTTGTATTACATCCCGCTTACTGAAGATGTCAGAGCCAGACTCTGAAACACATGGAGAATCTGAGCAGTTTGAATAGTGGAGGAATGGCTTTGGAGGCAACTCAAGGCGATCAGGAGAAGATGCCCAGACAATGCCATTCTCCTTGTTAAATTCAGGGGTGGGAACCGTAACTAGAGGCAGAGCTCCATCAGATTCACTCAGCATCTGGCCATCGGGCAGGCACTTCATCTCCATCATGGCCTCAGTTCCTATTTCAAATCCAGTACAAATATGAAACAACGAGATTATCATCATAAAAAATGGACTGTCAAATTTTTTATCATGCTATGGCTCATCCAGACTCCAAAGAAGTGAAACTAAGCAAAGAGGAAGAAAGTAATGGGCCAAGGTAACTTCCCAGTCAACGAGGTCTTTGAATGAGAAGACCACATAAGACTGTACTAAAAGAATCTGGGAAATTATCTAGTGAATGGTATCACTAACTACATTATGTTTAATGTTAGTAAAAGTAAGAGAAAACTGCAAATAGATGGCGACAAGTATAATACAATTCAAATCAAGCTCAACTAGCATCAATCCTAATACAGATAGTTGTTTCCCAATAAGACTGCTCATACAGATAATTAACTTCTAGGTCACGCCAAAATCTAGAACACTTTTTAAGTTTTTCAGTCTCGCTCTTTGGAGAAAATTCAACTGCTGTCATTTGCAACAAAACCAAGTTAGAATAGGGTGCAGCTTTTAAAAACTGAACACTCAGTTCCTCGTTATCTTATTTTCTCAATATAGTTGTACGTGTCATCATATATCATACAAGCTCCAACACCCTAAGGGGCAATGAAGGTGATCAACCATCAGCCCAAAACTAATTTTGAGTCCTGAACAGAAACTAACAGGTTTAACTCTCAGAAATTTTCGAGAAAAGATGAAGTATTAATCATACCTGACATGCAATTAAAGCAACTGCCATCACTTTGTTGTGTAAAGGAATAAACATTTGAGTGCACACGGCACTTCCTTCTGTCAGAGGATTTTCCACTTCCTAAAGTTGATCACAATGTCAAAAGTTAGAAGCAGGCAGTTTGAAGAAATAGAGTTATACATATTAAAAGACAATTCAAACCATTACTAGCATTCTCCTGGTGCTTTGTGTCAAGTGCTTGCTTCAGCTTGTAACCAAGACGAATTGACAGTGTACTTAACAAGGCACCACCAGCAATAAGAAGCCAATTATGTCCATCGCCCTGAAAAGGTTTGGACTTCTGAGCTCTGGGTACAGCAGTTGTTTTTGGTTTCATTTTAAGAGCTAGTGTAGCGTCGAAGGAAAAAATTCTGAATCATCCAAGAATGACCTATATCAACAATACACCAAAAGTCCATCCTATCCATATGAAAGACATCTTAGGTCAAACTGAATCAAGAAAGAGAACGTAAATCGATTTTCACAAGAAAAATAAAATCACTGCTGCATGAATACCAACCAAAACAAATCAAAATACAGTAAGCTCCAAGATTTGGACATGAGGCAATTAGAATTACTAAGATGGCTGGAAGTAGAATTATATGTACATATATATATATATATATATATATATATATATATAGAGTCCAGATGACTGGAGGCTCCGATCGTCCAAATGCATACACCGATTGATCGTGACTATAATGAAAGTCAAAATGCACCCGTTTAGAGCTTAGAGTTTAGGTTTCAAGTTTTAAGTCTTGGACTTTGGACGTTATTTAGGACCTTGGCTTGGGCATTAAAACCTAAACCCTAAGCCTCAAACGGTTTCCACACGCTAAAATTAGCCAGCATTATCAGCCAGGCGTCCGGAATTTTGAAAAAAATCGGGGATTCTGGTAGAGATATATTTTCTGCGGAGTACAATAAAACAATCCCAAGGGTTCTCTATTTTCTTTTTACAAAGAAGAAGCAGAGAGATTAGTGGTTATATTTGAAGAAAGAAAAAAAATATGCACAGAGATAACTATCATTCGAAGCAAAAGAAACCTACCTCGCTTATGCGATTCGTGCATTCATGGTAACCATTAGGGTTTCTGATATTCGCTCATTCGATTCGAAAAATTAGAGAACTGACTGAGTCACTCGGTCGTTTAATCCTTTTTTCGCTTTCCCTCTTTAGAACCACAACAAAAGAAAATGCAGATTACAGACTTATTAGTGAGGGTTTTGAAATGGCGGCTTTTACATATTTATTTCTAAAAGTAATTATCCATGGTTTCTATTTTATTTTTTTTTCTTTCGACAAACGGGGACGTGACTGCAAAAAGATTTACGCCACGTCACCCATTCAACTCCGGGATTGGGAACTTGGAGCTACAAAATTTTCTGAAAATTCCCATAGAAATAGGAGACTTCTTTTTCTACACAGAAAAACATAAATTTGTAGAGAATAATATAATTTGAAGAGAATTTCTTGTGGATAATCAATAAATTTCTACCCTAATTTCACTAATCAAGTTTAGCTAAAACTACCGACGAGCATACGTGAGGTAAACTAGTTAACCAAAGCTGTGTGTTCTCTTTGCACTCAAATTTTTATGAGTAATCTAGAATATTGTTTTATTAAAAAATCACTTTATTATTGTAGCCTAAATTCCAAATATTTAAATTAAGCAATTTAGTATAGTAGATTAAAGGAAAAAATAGCAGTTCCAATGGGGTACATTGCCGATGAAGGAGTATGATATTTAATTTCAAAACAAGGAAGTGTACCTCCCAAAGAGGGTGGAAGGAGTTTGCTTCTTCTCTCGAGTACAAACAAAAACAAAAGAGTTTGTTTCTTTTCATAACAAACAAGTGTGGGTGCCAACAGGGTATAACCCAGTAAAAAAGGACATTGATTATCAGTAGTTTCAAATTCGAAGTTCCATAACCAATAGAGAATTTAGGATTATAACCTCAAGTCAAGGGGTCATCATGTAAAAGTTCTAATTTTTTTTTAAAGATGAATATGGCACTAAAAATTAGAAAGATAGTTCATAACGAAAACAACAATATAAATCGAGCAGAACAACCTTTAACTAAAAGTTCCCATACCAAACTGTGTACATACTAGAACAGCTCACATAGATATTTCAGGGGACAAAAGCATGTACATTTCCTGATAGTTTGCTACATGAATTCAAAATTTTGATACTTAATAAGTATGTGATGATTTTAATTCATTTATTACCTAAAAAGAACTTGAATTAATGGAAAAAATAAAATAAAAAGAAACACAACTCTGCCCAGGCAGTTTTTAAAATATATATTACAAGAAGCTGCGAGCAGCTCTTCCTCCTCCTCAGGCCTTTCATCGAGCAGATGGTGGGCAGCTCAAGGGGTCGCACCTCCAGCAATTAGGACCTCCATGTATATTTCCATGACTGCCAAGGAGTTGTTTGACCCCATTGACTCCCCATGTGGTTCCGCCACTGTTCATGACACTGTGGTAGTGTGTGTGTGAGAAATCATCATTCTCTTTGTAATTTAGATCATTGCTTGTATTACAAAAAAAAAAAAAAAAAGTGTGGGAGCTGCCCTGTTGGTTCAAGCTACAATTTTTTTTTCTTTTCAATAAATACTTATCACCAAACCAGTGTTATTAATTGTTTCATTTTTGGCCCGCGTCTCCCATTTTCACAAAGGGTGGGAATTAAACTGGCAGATGGTCAAAATTGGTGGATTCAAACAGTTATGCGCAGCTTGGTTCGATTTTCGCCAATCATAAAGTTAGATGTTTTCAAAATCAAACTAAAAGGTATTGGTTTGGTTATCTATAAACCGCTATAAACCGAACTGAATTAAACTCTCTATTTATTATTTTGTTTTTTAATTTGTATTTATTTGCAATTTTCGGATCGCAATACGTAAAATTACATGGTCTCAAATTTTATACGTACCTACATGCAAATGTTGGATTGCAACTAATAACTGATATCATTAAATTGTTAGTTTGTTATTTTGATGGAATGATGAATTTTAGTATGTTAAAGATATAGAAATTAGAAAAAGAATATGATTTTATGTTGTAAAATGGAAAATACGTTAGCTGGCTCTAGAGTTGGGCAAACTAAATAGAAAAAGAAAAAAATGAATAGGATTGTTGAGGTTAGATCCAAACTGCTAAACTAAACCACGCAACAATGGTTTGTTTGATTCGTTTTCATCCGTAATTTTAGTTAAAATACCAAACCAAACCAACCAGTGGCAGTTTATAGTAATTGGTTTGGTCATATTAATATCTCCTTGTTTTACCTTTGCTTACCTTTTTGTTTAGCACAAGGTATACTAAAGAAAGAGGAAATTGAAAACTATATCGTAGCCTACTTCACTCCTTGCATTGCTGTATTGTGAAAATAATCGCTATCAGATTTACTGTGAGAGAAATCAGCTGTAAGAAAAAACAGTTTGACGTTCAATAAACTTTTTGTTAAAAGTGTTATTGGTACTGATTCCCGCAAAATCAAAAAATAATTCCCGCATAATTATTAAACTCAGCGCATTTTCAATATTGATTCCCGCATAATCAGAAAATGAAAGCACCTTATTAGCTACTTTCCCTTATAACTTTCTCTCACAACATTTTTTAACAATAAGTGATTTTCTCATAATTTACCAAACGAGTTAAGTTTCACAAAATTTTTAAAAAATCACTTATCATCCAAAATAAACATTGCCAAACAGGCAATTCATATGCACATTTCTTTTTCATGTGGTCACTCAATCATGTGTCATCTTACCAACATCAACACGATGGGCACTCTCTTGGATGCCGCATATCTCAACTCTTTTAGGTCTCAAAATATATGAAAGCATATTTGAACCTACTATCAACCTCATATTTAATTATAATATTAGTAACCGAAAGTATTAATTAAGGGGAAAATTATGACCCAACCAAACTCATATAACTTGTCACAGGCCAAAGGCCACTCTCTGCACAGAGTCACGACGTTTTTTGCTGGGCATCCGAATGAGGCCTGTAATTTGTAGTTCGGTAATTGCCCTGCAAAATCGGGCTCTGTGAAAAGCAAAGTTAAGGATCCAACAAAAAAAAAACAAAAACAAAAGCAAAGTTAATGATCTTGATGCACATCCGACTTTTTAATTTTGGGCAGTAATTCAATGAGGGAAGAACAAGAAGGAAAACAGTGCTTGATGCAGGCAATGTAATGCATCCTATAACACAGCAAAAATATGGGGACTTCATTAATTCTCTGACTCGAAACTTGGTTTGTAACTAGTAATTTGATCTTTGTATACAACTTGGGAAGATGGTCAACTCACAGAAAACGAGGATGTACACTGTGCAGTATGAAAAAACTAAAGGATACTGAATAGATGCTTCGCTCCTGTTTTCAGATTCATTCACTTCCTTTCGTCTTTTCGGTAGTGGGGACTGCTTCAACTTGCACCCCCCTTTCCTTCTGGGCTGACTGGCAATTGTTTTGAAAGACTGGAACCAGTCATGAAGATTGATAAGATCGCCATGCTCTTGAGCCAAGGTATACCTACAAGATAAAATTAACGTAATAAACTCAACCTTAAAGTAGCGGCCACTGCAGACTTTGAACTATGATCAGAAGTAGACAGCTAAAATGAAGCAAATTACTCATGTCCAGTGTTTTAAGTCACATTGGTATATCACATTGGAATTATGATCAATTACCAGCTACTGATCTTATGATTTGAACCTATCTTGTATTGTACGCCCTTACTGGTAATGGATAACCAAAATTTTATCTATTATCTAATATTTGGTCTCTTCATCATCCACAAAGGCAATTCGAAAAAAATATTACCCAGAGATAATAAGTTATTCTTTGTTAGAAAAGAAACTTTTGGAAGAAAATATATTTTAACGTCCAAACAGGAATGGGAAAAAAAATGAAAGATCTACCAAAAACACAATGATATGAAACCAGTAGACAATTTGATTTTGCGTCTGATAATGAAGGCAAAATCCCTCCAAGTCTAGACCACTAAGTAGTTGAATAGAAAGCCAACGCATCTTACCATCAGTTTTAAGAAAGTACAGTGCAAATTTGAATTGTGACTTCTATTAGCCTCCATCAGCGTTTCTTATAATATTTAAAACAATTTCAATATTATAGCTACGGTTATACTCACACAATTGAGGTATCGGGCATGGATGACAATGGAATGTTGCCACTCCTGCTGCAGCAACTGCATCGTAGGATTTTATGGAACTCCAAAAGATCCACTTGAATCCTCTTTCTTGAATCTCCAATCAAAGCCTGAAACAAGTGTGAAGTTAAGAACTGAAAGGAGATTTATTAAGTTTCAGGATTCAGTTACAAAACTTTCATAAGTGGCGGTCATGCTAATCAACTAATCTGATAAAAATAGCCTGTCAAAACATTAAATATCAAACATCCAAGAGTTTTCGTGATTAATTATAGGTAGTAATAAAATCCTATACAGATTTCATGATAAGTTGCTGGTATATGTAAATTAGTCAGAGCAGCCATTGCAATGCTTACCGATTGAAGTTTTTCAACATTTCTAAAGCAAACAATTTCGTGACATTGTATGCACTCAATCGGCCTCATGAAATACCTGTCATGGACAAATAAAAATAAAATATAAAAAGGAAAAGATATTAACCCAGGATGCTTTTCAATAACCATATTAAGCTGTAAAATCATACAAGATAATAGGTATTAAGAAACTCCATTTCATTTGCATGAAGGTGATCTTATACAAAAGGAGTCGTGTGTTTGCCAAAACCTTATCACTGCGAACAGAGAAGTCATAGACTCAATACTTCAAGGATGCATGGGAAGTTGTTCGTTCTAAATTTTTCAAAAGGAAAAGAAAAATTCACAAAATGCTTTGCTGTAAAAAGAAGCATTTCATTACTAATTATGTTGTACTGATTAATATGTAGACTTAAAGACCCACTTTTAGAATTATTAAATTAAATAAGGAAAATAACCTTGCCTGCTGACCCCATCCTAAAAGAATAGAACCATAATTTCCATTTTCTTTTTAAGTTGTGTGCATTGTCTCCAAATTTCAGATCTGGAAAAATTATATGCTTGAGCTAAATTTGGGAAAAAGGGGAAGAAATTTTCAGATCTTCAACACCTCTGCAATTTTTTTTTAATCTTTTAAACAAAACAAATTGCTGTGGTTGAAAAACAATTGTTAAAACCAAAGCATTTTGGTTCCATACAACAATTAGCTCAGAACTTGTGAAATAATCTTCTGAAACTTTTGTCTAGCCTCAACTTCCGAGTCACTTCATATGAACACATAGTATAAGCAAAGCCAATTGGCAATATAATTTCAAAATATTTGCCCATGATAGCTTAAGATTGAGACAAGTTATGCAGAAGAGTTTGTCCATCGAGTCAAGAGTATGGACTTTTGTTCCAATGCTGATCAGAAAATAAGCACTAAGTTTTGAAAGAAGGCAATGGCAAAATTATAGTAGTTACCTAACCATGCAATCAACTAGTATAGCAGCTTTTCCATTTATTGATTGTGACTTGCCAATTTTTACAGGACTGTGAGATGTATGTCTCCTGTCACATGAACAGTGTCAAAACCAAGCCACTAGAAACTGAGATCCGCCAAGTTTAAAATATAAAATATAACATGGGTGGGTCAAAGCTATTGAGATAGAGAGAGAAAGATATTACCTGCATACGTCTGTAAAATCCGGTTTACAACTTCCTCCCTCAAATTTCAACAAGGCCTGCAACTCCTTTACCTTGTGGTGAATCTATTCCAAGCACATAACTGATGATCACTCAACTGATATTATATGGACTTAGTAATCAACTACTATCACTGTTTAAAACATGTCAAAGTAATAGCTAGATGATAAGGTAACAAAATTAGAACAAAGCTTAGCATCTATAAGGCACACAGGGTACATCATATATAGACCATTGAATACTTTAAAAGGGTTTAGGCACAAAATATATATTGAATTAAGGAAAAGACAAATGATGAGATGTACATCAGAATTCCAAATTATCTTCTGTGCATATTCAATTGTTTGATTGGTGTTCACTGATAAAAGAAAGAATATTTTCCTTAAGGAGTCCTGTTGATAATTCAGGTTTAGTCACAAAATTTCAATTCCTTCTGTTCTCCTAAAGGCACAGCATCATCAACATAGCTCTTGTCAAGCTACAGTACTCATCAAACCACACATGCAACCCAAAGATATCTAACCATCACTTAGGCCATGGAAACAACAAAAACAAGGACCAGGTCCTACAAATTTGGGCTACCAATTGATTAGAGATCATCCACAAGCTCACTAGTCATTACAGAAATCTATCAAAAGCTCATAAGAAAATAAAGAAACTCACGTCTTTAATTTTGTAAAAAAACTGTATTTGCATAACACTAAAATGTGTGACAAAAAAAGATCCTATTGCAAATTTTAGATTGAAAAGGCTTACCCATATGGTAAAGCAAAATCTAGTAAAGAAAAGTATTCATGCCCACTCAACTAACAGGGATAATCTCCAATTACAGAAATGAAAAAGTAAAGTATTAAAAAGGATATTATATAAATAACAGCAAAACACAACAAAATTCACATTAACATTTCAGCAAACCCTGAGGCTAAAATGCGGTCATACCTCAGGAACATCCACAGTGAGAACTTCCCAACTTTTGAGCAACTGACAAAGCAATGCTGCAGGAAGATCCCTGGTCAATTTCAAAGTTTAGACAGTTCGGAAAACAGTTTATGGGCGAAGCAGAGAAATTTAAGTTAACTAATGAGCAGAACTTCTTGTTTTAGTATTTCTATGAACATAAATGGAAAAAAAAATAAAAATTAAATGACATCTACAAAAACATGGAACATCAAAAGTGATGCTTATCTAAATTGACTCTAAGTAGCATGATGCTTGGATAAGAATAAATAGAAAATTAATTATTAAAATCAGAACTTCACTTCTCATCAGATTTCAGGCAAAGAAAACATAAGAACTAAACCATGTGTGCAAAACTATAGTTGAGAGGAAATAAGTCTCAGCAGGTTTGGATGGTAGAACGAGGAGAGGGGGAGGGGAGAGGCAGGGCTCGGAGAAAGAACCCAGACCAGAGTCTGTATCATGGTGAAGATAAGGTAATGCTGTATCATTGTATTTTATTCTTGTTTCCCCACTAAACCCTAAACCCTGACATGAGTTTCTTTATTTTCTGATGAGCCAATAACTTGAACACGTTCGAGACTGGGACTGAGAGAGGTGTTTAATTTTTCTATCAGAAATTTCTATTTTAGTTGGTCGCTGCCTCATCCTTCTTTCATTAGTTGACGTCCTCACAAACCAGAGTTCTATAAGGAGATGGCCTTGATTGGTTACACGAACTCTATCCCTAAGACTACCTTAAAACATCAGACCACTTCAATCCATCTGCATTCTTTGAAACTCATTACTTACCTAACTTTGCGTACTACCTGACAAATAGTTTGTCCCTTCCGGAAGCTCAAATCTTGTTCAAGCATACAGTGATCCCTTGACAAAGATGTAGCCAAACTTTCTCCAATTCCAGTGGGATTATCAGAAGCCAATGAGGTGTAAATATCTGGATCAAGTGTCTCACAAAATAAGTCTAACAATTGAATTTTGCCACACTTCCCAGCTTCATATAAGCACTGCAAAACACTTGTGTGTCAAGATGCGGAAAGGCCAATTTGATGATATGAAACAAGAAAGGTACAACGAAAAAAGTTAAATTGTGTTATTTCACTAATAATTAACATCTGTATAAGAAAATGAAAGGAGTCACCAGAACAATAGAGCTCCAGACCATCTGCAATCTCTTCAACTCTGTCAAACAATGAGCTATAGGGATATCAGTTTGTTCAGCCATTTGATCCCTGATGACAGATTTTCCAAAAGATGTCATCATATTATATTTTTTATTAAAAAAATTTAAACTCATCCTTTAAACAAAATGAGTAAATATCATTGACCTTTACGATTACCTTGCATGAAGTAAAATTTCGGAAGCCCCCTTAACCACTTTCTCACTCTGAAGTCCCTTCATTGGTCAAATAACATCTTAGTAAATTATGACAAACATTGCTAGTGATTGGGTGGGGGCAGAGAGGAGAAGGCTTTTCAAGGATGCACATATTAGCAAAAAAAATTTAAAAAGCAAACAGGGAGTTATAATTGACAAAGTTATTATTGTTGCTTTATATCTGATTGCACGTATATACATCAAGGCATAAACCAAATGTTCTGCGTCAAAATAATTCTTGTGGCAAATCCAAAAAGGGGACCGCGGGGGTGGGTGGAGGATCAGTTGCCAACTAACGACTTTGTTGCAGTTCAGTAGACAACAAAAAGGAAAATCGTTTTCTTTTTTATTAAATGAAAAATCTGAACAAAAGATAGCAGAAGATGAATGTGAAAATAAATGTGGGCATGAGTTATGCGCCTTGACTTAAATGCAATCTACCTATGGCATTGTAAACATGATAGCCACAAAGAGGACAGATATAGTTCATGGATGCTACCTTGCTGTCTTCTTTAGCAAGCAACTGTCCGAGCATGAAACTTAAAGGCTCCGTGGAGAAATGTTGGACACATGCTATCTGAAAAACACTTTGTGACATCAGCAGGGACCTAGTCATGCTGGCAGGAAAACATGAGAGGAAATGCAACATAGTGTAGAGAACATTGACAATGTGTTCATAAAATCGGAAAACAACTAAATTACCAACCTTCAAAGCTCTAAAAAAAGATGTCAATGTACCATCCTGATTTAAGAAGTAGTTTCGCAGAAAAATAGCCACCTTTTGACCAACAGCGAAACCAGAACACTGCCTCACAAGAGCAGCCTCGACAACTGCATCCATCCTCTCAGCCGGTGATCCCAATGTAAACTTGCAAGGGCACAACTTCTTCAGCACATTTGAAGGAAGTATGTTACTTGGGGCATCCAATGTTGTTGCAACTCCCATGATTAAAATGACCGGGATCTTGACAATCCATTCACTGATAGAAACAAGGGAGCAAGTTACAAGCGCAGGTAAGCAAAATCTTGTACTGAGAGAGAGAGAGAGAGAGAGAGGGTGTGTGTGTGTGTGTGTGAAAAAAGATCTGGAAACTTGTTGTATAAGCCACATACGAGGGTTGGGGTTAGAATACCTCAACATAAGAATGAAATCAGACAAGACAGGACCACAACATCGTTCCATATCGTTTATAATGACAACCACTGGAGAACCATAGTTTCCCTGATGGCTGTACCATGATGCCAATATGGACATATCAGCTGCCTGCATAAAAAGGCAAAGCTGAATTAGAAGCAATAATGGAATTCAAAGAAATTGAATAAGAACACGATTCTTCTGAAATTTGAACTGAAGGAACAAGGAAATGTAAATACATCAAAAGTCCGCATCAAAAACTGTCTCAATAAACTTGTGAGACAACCAGCAATGCCATTATTGGGTGAAAAGTCGAAGGAGGAAAGGTTAGCCACATGGCATCCGTGAGATTTCAAGAAGAGGCCAAGCTCTTGAAATGTCAAGAAATCATCAACAAACTCCATATTCTCTGCCAGTAATGATTCAATCAAGTTAGATCATTGATGACGACTACATTATCAACTCACTCAACTCAATTTGAACAATAGATGTTGGAGACCATACTGGTGAGAAGGAACGCAGTGAAGAGCTGGTGGGTGACAATGGGAGAAGGTGGCGGAAATGGTTTGATAGTATTCGTATTGAAGGAGTCCCGTACCCAGCTGTGTATGTCATTAAATACACGAGCATTCATATTCCTCAGAACGTCCTTGATAGTGGAGTCAATTCCAGACCAAACCAACTGAAAAGCTTCCATTCGCAGGCAGCGCTCATCCCATTCCTTCTTCTCAGGCTTAAGCTTTGTTGGGCTTAGATCAAGCCTCTTTCGGGCTTTCCAACTACAAGTTAACTTTTCAGATGCTTTGTGAAGAACAAAAAAATGCTGTTTATAAATCAAATTACAAATTAGAGAGGAAGCCCCAACCACAGAGCAATATTAAACAAAAATTACAAGATATAGAAATCGAAGCACAAGAAAGGAAAAAAGGAACACAAGGGACCTGGAGGTTGTTTTGGGTGGTATCGGGGCTTGAGGGAGGTGGTGAATCACCCGCACTTGCAGATGAATGCGCCATTAATGCTCTTTTCTCTTCTACACCCTACAGAATTAGCCAATTTTAGGGTTTCCTTCCTACCCCGCCCAATTGGCGGTATTTCTGCACTATACTTTTTTTTAATGCTGGGATGTCCGACTCTGTCTTTCTTTTGGCGGGAAAATAAAAGATAAATCACAATCTCGCGATAAATTGATTTTCTATCTATTGAATTTGAAGTGATAAGCCGATAAATTGTTGTCTATATGCTCAAAACCTGATCCAACCAAAAGGAGTCTCTCTTTTTTTTGGTCGACACACCTAAAAAGAGTCTGAAGCTATTCANATTGTTTAAGTCATTATAGGGATTTTGATCGCCAGGTCATTTTGTGTCTATGAAAAATTAGGATGAGGTCATCCTATAATCTTATTCCTAGATGATAAGGTCATCTCAAAGTACTATCTAAAGGTTGCACGACTCATTTTCAATCTATGCAATTCTAAGCACCATAATATCTCATATAATTTACTTTCAAACACTCGACTAACTTAAGCATCATAAGAATTTTGATCGACATCACACCAAGATTCCCCGTTAACCTTCCTTTTTTTTATATATTTTTTATGACAACTTGATTCGTCACGTTGACTAAGATTAGACAAATTGTCAAACATCAACTTCCATTGCCTATTGCGATCAAATTTAGGTATCAACAAAAACATATATGAAAACAACGTTGACTGATAAAGAAGAGGAACAACTGACATGAGGAGGGTGGAGAGGAGATTATGAGGTATAAATACACGGACAATATATAGAGATAGGGATGGAAAGAAACAAAATTCATAAATATTGATTTTTAAGGAATAGGTAAAGGAATGAAGGGAATGGTGACGAGAGACAGGAGGTGTTGAGTGTGTAAATAATTGTAAAAAATAGTTGGTTGTTTAAATCATTTAATATAAGGTAAACCTTCTAACTTATGGGGTCATTTACGAGTTCATACCTGATTTTGGGGATATTTACGAGTACATGCTCAACGTTGCGGAAAACCTACAATTTGCCATCTCCGTTAGCGAGATCGTCAGAAAATCCGTTATCTGTCTACGTGGCATTTATGGGACCTATTTCTTAATTGACGTGGAGTTCCACGTGGACAAAAAACTAATAAAAAATTTACTTTTTAAATTATTTTAAAAAATTAAATATATTAAATTAAAAATTAAAAAACAAATTAAAAACCCTACCCAGATTCTCTCTCTCTCTCTCTCTCTCTCTCTCTCGATTTCTTCCTCTTTCCTCCCAATTCCTTCCCCCCAAGATTTCTTCCCCTACCCAATTTCTTCAACCCCATATAACTCTGGGTGCTTCAACCCCATATAACGCCACAATATTCGAACTACTAAACCACCCAACCCGTATAGGATGGAAGGAGAAGAGGAAGCTATCGCGATCCAAACCCTTCTCGACTTGCGACTCGACTTGTAGATCTGGGTGGCAAAGGCCGTGTTCAAATAAGAGGTTTGGGGCCGTGCAACCAGATCCTTGATAGTCAAACAAAAAAATAAAACAAAACAAAATCAATCAAAGAACAAACGTCCTTTTCCTTGCTCAATTCTCCTCCTAATCACCTCTCTATACACACAATCAACATACGCAAAACCGTTTTCCTTCAACAAAGCACTCAACAAAGGCTCACAAGATAAAACTGATAACTTGGACCCATAATCACCAGCTCTCTGAAATGCTTCAAAACGCAAACGAATCTTCAAACTTTTCACATATGCCAGCACCAACATATAAATTATAATGGAATTTGCACAAAATTGGTTGCTTGCTACACATTGAAAGCATGTGAAATTTGAAGAAACTGAATGCTTCTCACTGTTTCTAACAAACCCATCTAAGAAAGCTATGATCTTTGGGTTTGTTTGTTTTTTTTTCACGATTTTTCTTCATCCATTTCCCAAAACGGCAGCATTTATGGCAAAGGGGGTAGATTTGATTTGGATTGATGAGATGAAGATGAATCACATGCATGTTGTTACCTTTATACACGTCCTTATCACTTTCAATATTGATGCACGATCATCATCATTTATTTTTCCCCATCATCACCATGATGGTAAAAAGCAGGAGATGTTTGTTGCTGCTATTGCCCTTTCTTTCCAGCATGTAGATGGGTCTCGCACCAAACTGGGTCAAATTCCAGAAAGCGACACAGTTACCATGCCCTATGGAGGTGAAACCAAGGGGCGGGGGGAGAGAGAGAGAGAGAGAGAGAGAGAGATGGCAACTTGATTTGGGTGGAGAGAGTCAGATCTAATGGAGGTGGGGCGGAGCTGTGGGGAGGGTGGGTTAGAGGTTAGGCTGGAAGGCAGGGGAAATAGGAGAAGATGATGTGTTTTTTTTCGTTTTTTTAATTAATTTTATTTCTTATGTGGAGTCCACTTTAGTTAAAAAATGGGTCCCACAAATGTCACGTAGGCAGATAACAGATTTCCTGACGATCTCGCTAATGGAGGGGGCAAATTGTAGGTTTTCCGTGATGTTGAGTATGTACTCGTAAATGTCCCCAAAATCAGGTATGAACTCATAAATGACCCTATAGGTTTGAAGGTTTACTGTAGTTTGTCCTTTAATTTAGTTGTCGTTTTTACTAACAGAATTCATATGCTAATGATAGAGATATACATATATATATATATATATTTGTTAAACATAGAGAGATTATATTTGAATATCTTATAACATGGCAAGTGATGCATGATACAACCATCTAATAAAATAATTTTTTTACAAGTTTACTTGAGATGTCACTTATTGCATAAATGAAACCTGGTACAGTTTTCTAGATAGCAATGCATCGTCATTTTTTAGGACGGTTTGGTATCTTATTCAAAAAAATTAACTCAAAATTTTATTATTATTATTTTTTTTAAACATGAGTTTTTAAATATTGATTTTAAGATCTAAAAACTTGTTTGGTATTGAAGTCTAAACTATTTTTAAGATCTAAAAAAATTGAAATTAAAATCAGAAACCCTAAATTTCCAAATTGAAAGAAATAAAGAAAAAGGTGAGAGAGAGAGAGAGAGAGAGAGAGAGAGAGAGAGAGAGAGAGAGCGAGCATGGATAATGGGAGAAGAGACGAGATAGAGGGCGTGGAGAGAGTGAGGAGAGACAAGAGAGGGCGTGGAGAGAGTGAGAGTTGTGTAAAACCTCATTTTTTTAGTTTTTTAAAAATGAGTCTTTTTTAGTTGTTTTATGGTTGAGTTTTTTAGAAATTAGTTTTTACCAAGTGTGAATTATGGATTTTGGACTCAAAAACAATTTTTTATTTTTGTATTTAAAAAATTGAATTCAAGTAGGATACCAAACGGGTTCTAAATTTATAGTGAACAAAAGGATTGAAGTCAGAATTAAGGATTATAATCACTCTGCCAAACACATACATAATATAGGAAAACCTGGTCACCATAAAAGGAAAAAAAGCATAGGAAAATTTCAAAGTGGTGTACAGAAGTTACACTTGCTCAAAATTGACTGGAATGAGGAACTACAGTGTACAGACATGGTATAATTTGTTCAGGTGACCATAACTACGGGGTGTATATCAACTATATCATCAACTCATATTATTACACTTTTACAAACTATACCAACCATACTGTAATAACATTCTACAATTTCTCGACTGGAACAGCATTAGGGAACGCATTTCTCGCACTCGCACATAGACACAACTTTTCGGCAACTAGAGAAACCTACCTACTTGAGAGTTGAGAGTTGAGAGATGAGAGTTGAGACACCACCACCATATCCACCTTGTAATTGTAACGAAGCTTTAGACTTTACTTAATAATAACTAAACTTACCCCAATAATAATAATAAATAACAATAAGCAAACTTAATATTAACAAGCCTCCCTCCCTCCCCCAATAAAATGAGACCGAAGCTTAGTCCTTGGGGTTGTTCTTTCCACAGAGTCGCAGTCACAGACGCTGCCCCCCTTTTCTCAACACAAACGCACAGAACAGAAGACAGCGAGAGTGAGTAACCCAACAGCAACATGCTCGAGTCGAAACTGAGGCTGATCTAGTGTGTCCCATGTTTTTCTCTGTCGTCCTCGTCGTCGGTAATGTTTGAGCTCCCCCTGCCTGGGTCCTGGAGCTGGAGGTGAATAGTTGTTGGTTGGGGGTTGCGAAGATGAATACTTGTGCTACTGGAGGTGGAGGTGGAGGTGGAGGTGGGGCTGCTGGGATGACGGGAATGAGGTCACCTTTCACAGTGTCTCAGTGGCAAGAGCTGGAGCATCAGGCTCTGATCTTCAAGTATATGATGGCGGGCATGCCCGTGCCTCCTGATCTCGTGCTTCCTATTCAGAAGAGTTTTGAGTCCATTTCTCAAAGATTCTTCCACCATCCGACCAGTAAGCCTAGCTCTCTCTCTCTCTCTCTCTCTCTCTCTCTCTCTCTCTCTCTCTCGTTTTTAATTTATTGATTATTTTTTTACTCTCAGATTAAACGATTTGATCTGAAGAAAATATGTTTTCTTCCTCGGTGTTTCTTTTTGGCTTTTCCAGTTCTTCAAATAAGAAACCATGGATATATATGTTTATACTTGTTTGTTTATATTTATTTTGTGAAGCACCTCTTTCTTTTCTTCTTTTGGGGGGATTGTAAACGCCCATCATGAAGTTGTGTAATACTTGTTAAATGCGTTTTAAAACTATTTGTACTAGTGTTTTTCTCTATGGTTCAATCAACCAGGGATCTTATATTTCTTTTCACTCCAAATGAATGGACAGGGAATCGCCTCGCCCTTTGGGCTCTGAAATTATTTGACTTTGAAATGCGGTTAGGATTTGTGACTTATGCCTGGATGTGTTCAATTTAATTTCAGGAGTCACCTTTTGATATTTAATGGAATTTCCGTGCTTCTTTACTCTACACGTTTTCTTACACTAGTTTTTCAAGTTCATCCTTTATTTATTTACCACCCAAAAAATAAAAAAATAAAAAAATCCTGCATTGGAACAAACACTTCTTGTTGTTTCTCTGGTTTTGAAATTTCTAAATTCGCTACTTTCCTTTTTGGCTAATTCCGTATTACATATTCTTTGTTTTCTATGATATATATATATTCCTTCTGTCTTTGTTGCTGATAATACATCACAAGACAGTCAATACTGTGGTTTTGCTGATGATGAAGTAGAAGTAAACATATCACTTAATAGATTCTGGATAAATTTTGCAGTGGGTTATTGTTCCTTCTACGGGAAGAAGGTGGACCCCGAACCGGGACGCTGCAGAAGGACTGACGGAAAGAAGTGGAGGTGCTCCAAGGATGCATACCCGGACTCCAAGTACTGTGAGCGCCACATGCACCGTGGCCGCAACCGTTCAAGAAAGCCTGTGGAATCACAAACCATGACACAGTCATCGTCCACTGTGACATCATTGACTGTCACTGCGAGCAGCAGTGGAACTGGGAGCTTCCAGAACCTTCCACTGAATGCCTTTGGTAACACCCAAGGAACTAGTTCCGGAACCAATCAGTCTCATTATCAGATAGACTCCATTCCTTTTGGAATCCCAAACAAAGATTATAGGTATTTCATTCTCTGCATTTCACTTTTACTTCAGTTCATTGTTAAAAAAATGCTAGTGAAGAAAGTAAACAAAATGTTTGAATGCTTGCGAAATGGAAGTTTTACAACTGGCTAGTCCAACTATAAGTTTATCAGGTTGAAACTTGATTAAATGGAAACATGAAGAGAAAGAAAATGAAGATATGATAATCGTCTTTCCTTGTGGTTTATTTCCGGCATTGAGACAGAGTATTATGTGATGCAAATTATTGGATGCATACACATGTTTTTAGTCTTGCTTGGGCCCATATTGTTAAAATTGTGTGGTAGCACTAATATTGGTGACTTCCTGCCATGTAGGTATTGGGGTTCTTGCAGATAGATACTTTTTGATTTCTGTCAGATCCGGGGTTCTGGGCCCAGATGTGCTTAGAATAGTTGCTTAATTTTGTTATGTCTTCACTGAAAGTCTAGGCCTTTTTGCAGTCTTCTTTCTGGCTTGATCATTTTTCATTTTGTTTTCTCTGCTAAATTTTCTGCAGAAGTCTAATAAGTGAAAAACTATATACTATCCTAAGTTTCTGCTGAACAGAAAGATAGGAATGGTAGGCCTACCGGTTCTCCAATCAGATTCTCATATATTTTTTGGGGTAATAGGTTGCCTGAAATCTGTTTAAGAAATGCATGTATCAGTTTCTGAATATTTTTGGTCTTAAAAAAGTAGTTGTAAAGAGTTAAATTATTATATATATTTTTTAATCATTTGAGCATCACATACAGCACATCAGATCAGACTCTCATATATTTTTTGGGGTAATAGGTTGCCTGAAATCTGTTTAAGAAATGCATGTATCAGTTTCTGAATATTTTTGGTCTTAAAAAAGTAGTTGTAAAGAGTTAAATTATTATATATATATTTTTAATCATTTGAGCATCACATACAGCACATCAGATCAGACTCTCATATATGTAGACGGCCTTATACTTTATTATTGTTTCTAATTATGTTAGCAGCTACTTAGTATATCTTATATTGGTGCCTAAGCCGAGTATCTTAAATTTTGTATGGAAAGCTTATTGTTATATCTAGTATTTGCGGGATCATTTATCCATTTATGAATGGTATGGTGGAATTGGTATGGAAAGACTGCTGACATCTATATTGAATGTCTAGCAAAAACTTTGTGAATTCCTGTCAACGCTCAGGCCCAGAAGTCTGATGTCTTTCCAGTGAGGGCCTTTTGACAGCCATCCTTTGCAATTGCTTCTATAGATTGCATTCTCTCTTAATTCCTGGATGAAATCAGACAGCATTTAAATTGTGCTGAGTTAGTGGCATCTTATTCACCATGCACAGTAGCTATTGACAAGGAATTTTGCAGAAATTTTTTGGTCAAAAGATTTTATGTATTTATTCTCAACAGTGGCAAAGGAATTGATCCCCTGCATCTTTTGATGAAAGGATTGAGTGGAGTTCATGTTACTTACCTTCATATTGATATAAACCATATAGAATATATAAATATTGTCAGAATGCATTTATCTTGTTTTTTCTCCTGCTTTATATGTGCCTTCTTGCTTGTGTACATTTGGGTATATACATATTATGCATGAATATCAGGTACATATTATGCCGTTTGCATCCTGCAGCATCTATGCCTATAGCTGTGCAAGAATTGGCCTTTTATTTGTTTCCATTGATCATCTGAAACTATTTCATGAATTCATGGGCTTTCTCTTACGCTGTCACTCCTCTCTTAACTTTAAAAATGTTTAGATTATTTCTTGTACCTGATATTCTGTTGTCCTTGCCCCTTTTTTTTTTGCTGGTTGCACTTGCTTGTTTCCTTTGTGCTTTGGATGCCTTAAGATCTTCTGTAACTCCTGTACTACTTGTTTGTCAATTTCCATTTTTTCTGATGCAATAACGGAGTTGGGACTTGCACCGTGATGTAGAGGATGGGTTTATTAGGTTTAGGAAATGAGATTAGAAGGATGTTATTCTAACAATTCAGGGGAAAAATTAATTAAGTTTTTTTTCCTAAAAAATGTAAAAACTACACTTAGTGGCCGTGCATCTGTGTTTACGTGATCAATATAGTATTTTTGGTGGAAGGTTTTTTTTTTTTTTTTTTTTTTTTTCCCCTGCACATAAGCTGGCAACACCAATGTGAATCAGTTCGAACCGTACAAGCAACTGTTAGGACATGTTGTCTTAAAATGATGCGTACAATATCATTTGCATTTGAATGCATTGGTTTGGTGCTGTAACATGGGGAGATGATAAAGTTGCTGAAGGTGTGTAGAGATGTGATCATATGAGAACAAGCTGAGTTTTTTAAGGAACAAATTTTCAAACAGTTATTCATTCAGTGATATATCAGAAGTAGTTGAGATTCCTTTTCATTTAGATATGAGATATCCATAGAGCTGTAAACACATCATTCACTGTTATTTACTATGACAAAAGATGGGAACACCTCATCTAACAGCAAATGAATCACCCTTCACTTTACTACAGGTATCTTCAAGGACTTAAACCCGAGATTGGTGAGCATAGTTTCTTGTCTGATGCTTCAGGAAGCAACAGGGGTCTCCAGATGGACTCACCACTAGACAGCACATGGCCTCTGATGCCATCCAGAGTTGGCTCATTTCCCGCATCAAAATCGGGTGATGGCTCCATTTTGCATCATGATTATCCACAGCATTCATTTTTCAATAATGCATTCCCCTCAGAATCTGTGAAACAGGAAGGTCAATCTCTCCGACCTTTCTTTGACGAGTGGCCTAAAGGCAGGGATTCTTGGTCTGGTCTTGAGGATGAGAGATCCAACCAGACCTCATTCTCTACCACCCAGCTCTCAATATCAATTCCAATGACTTCATCTGACATCTCTGCAACAAGTTCTCGATCCCCACATGGTGAGTTTTAACGTAGAATTAATTGATGATTCTAAATACTGTGGTTAAATTGTAATGTTTTGCAGATAGTTGAGAGAAGAGAATCATGCTTTGGGAATTCTGAGCTTGGGAAAGTCGTATGATATGCTTCAGAGAGTGCTTGAAGAGTCACTCGTGTTTGTGAAAGCTTTGGTGGTTACCTATATTTGTTTAAAAGTACATTTGCAGACTCGAGTTTTAGGTCTGAATAATTCAAACAACATGATTCACAAGTATGTATGTAGGATAAAGGATATCCAGAACATGAAAGAGCAACATTTGTCGGTCTTGGCTTTGATTTGTTGATATATATATTCAATGAACTGTCGTAATTTTATCAATTCATAGCCTCGTGGAATAATGAGAATTGATAGACCGGTGATTTGAACGGAGGCCTCTTCCTTCCTTCCCTTCTTCCTTCCTCCCCTCCTCCTCCCTTCCTCCCGTAACTTGTATGCATTGCATGCCCGGAACTTGACTTGAGGTCTCATCTGTTTAGTTGACAGATTGAACTTGCAAATTGGTACCCTTCATTATTAAAAAAAACTACATAAAATTGAAGAAATCAAAGAAAGGTGTAAATTCATAACGTCGTGAAGTTAGTGGCAGAGATAATTTCGGTTTCCAGAAGTTCTTCCTCCAAAAGTTAGTTCTTATTTTACCCTTGTAATTCGAACAACTATTTTTTGTATTTAAAGGTAAGTATTTTAGGAATTGGCAGGCTTAATTTTTTGGTCAAAACAACAGTCCCTTCTCACAGGCCAAGAAGTTTAGAAAAATCTACTTCCTTCAGCAGCACTCCTCACCCTCAGTTAAAAAGAAAAAGAGAAACGAGAAGAAGAGAAATCGTTCGCAGTTGCCAGTAACGTCGTGAAGTGTTGGTGTGTGAATCAAAAAGTTAAAAAGTTGAGCCACCCCATTGCAAATAGGATAGTCAGGATCTGGTTCCTCAAAGTCGGTCAAAACAAAAACAAAACAAAAAAAAGGTCGCAGAAGATATATAGATGGGTTGGGGTTGGGCAATCTACGAGGGAGTGGTGGCGTTGGGATCGCTGGGGCTGCTGGGATGGGCGGGGCTGTGGTTCTTGAACCGAAGGCTCTACAAAGAGTACGAAGAGAAGAGGGTCTTAGTTCAGATCATATTCAGCGTGGTCTTCGCCTTCTCTTGTAATCTGCTGCAGCTGGTCCTCTTCGAGATCATCCCCTTTCTCTCCCAAAGGTATGCTAAATCCCTAATTGCTAGCCTATGCTTGCCATTGCCAATGCCAATGCCGTCCGAATGGGATTGTAATAATACTAATAATTCATAATTATATACGGTTCGGTGCCATTTCATAATTGCATTTGCTTTCTGCAACAAATTGTATTTTGCAGGGCACGATGGCTCAACTGGAAGCTCGATTTGTTTTGTCTCATACTATTACTGGTTTTCATGTTGCCTTATTATCATTGTTTCTTAATGCTCTGCAACAATGGTACGTGCCTACGTCTAAGTCTGGCACTATGTTATTTTAACGAAGAAAGAGACAATGAATGCTCATCTGTTTCTTCTTTTCCAACTTCAAACTCCTCCTCTATTCATCTCAGGGTTCCCGAAGGAACGCGCTGCTCTTGGATCCGTCTTGTTCTTGCTCGCCTTCCTTTATGCTTTCTGGCGCATGGGCATTCACTTCCCTATGCCTTCCCCCGATAAAGGCTTCTTCACCATGCCTCAATTGGTCAGTCGGATTGGGGTCATTGGCGTTACTGTCATGGCTGTCTTGTCTGGTTTTGGAGCTGTCAATTTGCCCTACAGTTACTTATCTCTCTTTATCAGAGAGATTGAGGAAGCAGAGATCAAGTCCTTGGAAAGACAGCTAATACAATCCATCGAGACTTGTATTGCTAAGAAAAAGAAGATCATTCTTTCTCAAATGGAGATGGAACGGATTCATGGATCAGAAGAGGTCCCTTTAGCAATCCTATAATTTATCTTTCTTGTCTTAAAATTTGGAACTCATCATCTGTTTGACGTGATTGACACTTGTTAAACATCTACTTGACATAGTCTACACTTGTTCAATTTTGTCTCAAGTATAAATACATGTGGATCTTGATTTGTATATTCCAACTATTACTTGCATCAACATGGACACTCTATGATAATCGTTTTCTGTTGTTCAAAATGATTTTACTTGGAAATTGTATTTGTATTAGCACATGTATAAAATTTTAGTTACTAGCAGTGTTATAAACCCAATCTGGACTTGCGCCTAATTAAAGTTATATGTTGCAGAAATTAAAGGCTAGATCTTTCTTTAAAAGAATTGTTGGCACTGTTGTGCGATCTGTGCAAGAGGATCAAAAGGAGCAAGGTTGGTGTTGTTTGATGTTTTTCCTTGGGATAAAATCCTGCATTTTTCCTTCTAAAAGATTGTTTTTGGTCTTTTATAGATGTTTTTTTAATTTTTACTTTTCTTAACTACTTCTCTTGCCATGTTACTTGCATGCATCGAGAACTATTAAATATGTTGACTTATTGAGCTTTCCAGACTATCAACATTGTGCCTTTACTTTGTAAAGATTTCGTCGTTGTCTTATTTCACTTATTTCCCTCCTATGTTCTCTCCCTCCCTCCCTCCCCTCCATTCTCTTTTGGGTTACAAAGATATTAAAAACATGGAAGCAGAAGTGCAAGCATTAGAAGAGCTTTCAAAGCAGCTATTCCTGGAAATTTATGAGCTTCGTCAAGCAAAGGTTCAGTTCCAATTATGTATTATTGATTATACTTTTTAATTTCAAATGTCTCCTTTCTAGAACTGCTGCTCTATGTGAGTACTGAACCATGCATCTCTTCTTTTATGTACTTGGTGGAAAATTTGTGCAGGCTATAAAAAAAACCAATTCCATGGGCCATTAAAGAGTATAGTGGATGATAGAAATGATCCAGTTGACTAAAGTTAGAACATCATAATGCTTACCTATATTTAATGCCCAAACCTGTTCTGTGCCTGATTAGTGGCATATAAACTTAAATTGTTATTACTTTACAGGAAGCTGCTGCTTATTCTCGAACCTGGAAGGGTCATATGCAGAATCTACTTGGTTATGCATGTTCAATCTACTGTGTATATAAAATGATTAAGGTATGGGTTGCATTTTTTTTTGCCCAAGGAGGTGGTATGAATTAAAGTCAGTTTAGATACAATACAAGTACACTTGTCAAATTTAAAATTATTTTTCTCTTCTTTGAGTAAAACAAGGTTTGGACATTACATTAGCGTATACTGTGGACAGCTCTCAAACACATCAGAACCTTTTGCTGGTCAATTTTTATATTATATGCTTATTGGTTCCATTTTGCTGGAAAGTTTATTCTTTAATGATTATGAGATCTTATCATATATTTGAATCTTGAGTCTTGCGTCAAATACTAAAGATATTTGAGTCTTAAATCTTGAGTTTTATGTCATAAAAATTATATCATCACACACACACAACATATGAGGACTTGATGCCTCTTAATGCGCGAATCCCTGATATAATTATACCATCTAGTGTAGGCCGACATGCAATCTAAGACCTGTTAGGTTACTCCGAATTTTGGTATACAAAAGTACTCTAAAATTCGCACCAGAATTTGTGGTGTTTCTCTCTCCAATGTAAGAGTTTCCCACTTAAAATTTTCTCACTTATTAGAATTTTTACATCCCATTTGTAAGAAAAATATGGGGAGTCATCTGTGGGATACGAAAGAAAATTCTGTCTGCAGAAAGGGTTTGTATTACCATATTGTTTTAAGCAAGCAATGTCCTTCATTTTTTTTCCTACCTAATTTTGGATTTTGATTTTTGAAAAGTGCCTCATTACTTTTAATTGCTCTCTGCAGTCTTTGCAAAGTGTTGTTTTCAAAGAGGTATTACTTTCATCTCTCACTTATTACTTTTGACACTTGCTTATATGTATGTTTCTGCTTTCTGGCTATTAATTTCCAATTTTGTATTGGATAAATAATAAAAAGTTCTCTAACAGGCTGGCTCTGTGGATCCTGTTACAATGACAATTAGCATATTCTTGCAGTTCTTTGACATTGGTATCAATGCAGCATTGTTGTCACAGGTTAGGCAGCTTTAACATTTACACCTATATTGGTTGACCCGTTGGTTTTATATCTGAAGCTGCATGCCTGTCGTCTTTTCCCCCCTCAAAGGTCAAACTTGCAGTTATTTAATGAATTACCTTTTGCAATAATTTAGACAGCCACCTCGATCTTATTCCTGTTTTGGATGAAGCGCAACAATTTAGTGGATTACGAGCAATGGGTGGCAGTCCTGTGATTTTAGTAGCACAAAATATATGCAAATTCAGAGTCATTAAAACAATTAGACTCCTGACTTTGGCCTTATTTCCAATATGTGCTAGTTTCTGAATTCCATTTATTCTAGTACGGATTGGAAATATGCAATTGAATCTTATGATATACACTTATAATGCTTGATTGGTTAGACTATTGAACACGTTGTTGACACTTCTTTTGTTCTCATTGTTGACAGTATATTTCACTCTTGTTCATTGGAATGTTGATTGTTATATCAGTTCGTGGATTCTTGACAAATTTAATGAAGGTAATCCTTCTTATGCCTGCCTTTTCATTTATTTCTTATTTAAGTTGGAGAACCACAATGCACTGATTTGCTTTCTTCAGACTGATTACCAAAATGCGGTGTCCAGTCTTTTTAGAAAAATTAAAAAAAAAGAGTTCTGAATGCTTGCTTTTTTACTTTTGACTGAGTTGCAGACAACCAGCAAGGCTAAATAGCCGAAAGTTAAAACACAGTTGTTTTGGATCTGGAGTTTATAACCAGATACTTCCTTTTTTTTAGGTTGTGCATGCTAGTGCTACAATTACTTGAATAAAAAATAAATTGATCTTAACCAGGTCTTAATCCCATTTTAAGTTGTTTTTTGGGAATACACTGGTTGTTCTTTTACCAGTCTTTGGATTATTAAGTGGCATAGTATTTTGTTATGACCTTTTTATATACATGCCTGGTGCAATGACATCAATGACATCAATGCCCTCAAGCTTTTTCATTTTTTGTTATCTTTGTTAACGAGAAACTGGTGGAAGGATAAATGGGGCATCTTTTTTCATTGTTTTCTGATATCCTATGGCTTAGCTTTCTGTCTTTGCTGTGCACAGTTCTTTTTTGCAGTATCAAGAGTTGGGAGTGGATCTTCTAGCAATGTTGTACTGTTTCTCTCTGAAATTATGGGAATGTACTTCCTGTCCTCTATTCTTTTGATAAGAAAAAGCTTGGCAACTGAGTACAGGTATGCCGATAATTGAGTACAGGCAACTGAGTACATTCGACTTAGTTTTGGGTTTTTCTTTCCTTTGATGTTGAATGGTCTGGACTCTGATTATATTTATGAATTTTGGTCAGTTGTTTTGAGCTTAAGTGCTAATTATTTTCACTCTAGTGTGCATACCGCACCTCAAATTTCCTAATTATTGTATTTTGTTAGGGCGAAAACATGCTTCAAAACTTTGAAATGAATTTGATGCACATTTACAAGAAAACAAGAAGTTGCCTCTTACAGAACAAAAACATTGTCCTCTTCTTATACTTCATAAGTATGGAGGGCTCGGGGAAAAATAGTAACCGACCAAAATACTTTGTCTTACAGGATGCATCCAAGTATTGACAACAGTAATGGTGCGAGGAATATTTTTTGTTGTAATTGTAAACTACATTTACGTTATGTTGGAATTAATACCTTATCATTTAATAAATTGAAATTTTGAACTCACAAATTAAGAGAGAACTATACAAATATAAAACCAGTATACGACACTTGATTATTGACTGAAATTGTTACTTTAGTCATGTTTTGTCTGTCTAGAAGTGCAGATTTCCAAATGATGGTCGTCAAACTTTGTTAGGTCTTGTGTCATATAAACTTGATTGCATGTTGAACGAGTTTTGGATAGAGATAAGAGTATTGTTGCCTGAGCTTTTATCTCCTGGCAGGATGATCATAACAGATGTATTGGGTGGAGATATTCAGTTTGACTTCTATCACCGGTGGTTTGATGCAATCTTTGTGGCCAGTGCTTTTCTTTCTCTGCTTTTGCTTTCTGCACATTATACCTCTCGGCAGGCTGACAAACACCCGATTGATTAATGTAGTTTAATGCCAACTATGTAATGTAACTAACAACTTAACCTTTTCATAAAAATTCCAAAAAGAATGCGATTTGAATGATTTGATTCATAACGCATTTTTTAGGTTTTATTATGAAATTGCGGGTGGTTTAACTTAACTATGAAGTAATTTGCGTGGTAGGTACCCATATTATTTATTTATTTTGTAGCATGCCACTTGTTAGGCATATCATCTTCGCTTGCCCGCATAGGAAGATAATACGATTTGAACCACAAGGAAAGATGAATGCAGATCAATATCCATCCAAGCCTTAGCCTTCGTGATTATTATTATTAGAGATAATAATAGTAGAGATAATTTTTTATGGGTGAAACTTATGACCCAAAAAGAATGGTTGACTTTGTAATAATAGAGATAATACCTCTATTTACACGTTTTCTGAAAAGATAAATTTTTTACGAAGAAGATCCGCGACATATGTCTTTTTACGCATATTATATTTCTTGTTTGTCCTTACAATTCAACTTTGTTTTTTTCTTTCTATGATCTATGTCAAATTTGATCGTTGTCAAATTTGATCTATTAATTTGACCAATTTTATAATTTTGCCTTGATTCCAAATCAAATTCAACTACCAGATTAAATTTTTCAAAATTAAAATTATATAGTTCGTAGTAGAAAATAAGTTAGACTAGTGCGGAAGAAGTGTAACTTCTTAAAATAAACCAAAAACCTTTTTATTTTGGGTTTGGCCATATATGGTACCAAAATAAAACGTCATGTTTTGTTTTTAGAGAAACCTGATGTTAAATTTTTAATAGTCAAATTTTTTAAAAAAATTAGAGTAATGCTACACTTACTACATTTTTATCCTATATTTTTATACCACATGAAGTATGTCACATATTATATGCCACATCAATTAAATCAATAAAGTATATTTTAATTAAGAAAATTAGAAAAATAAATATTAAAATAAATCATAAAAGAAAAAAATTATTAAATTTTTTTTATTAATCTGTGACTGTTCACTTCAATTACCACATAAGGTAATATGAAAATATAATATAATATGATAAGAGTAACATTATTCTTCAAAATAAAAAACCAGACAGGCCGTAATATGGTAGACCCACAAATTTTTTTTTTATTAGGCCCGCATTTAAATTCGAAATATACGAAACTTTACTCATTTACTCATTTTCCGTAGAAAATAAAATTCCTGGCGAGATTTAAGCTGCTTAATATGTAGATGGATTCCATTGCAGGATTTTTTCCCAGATCACAGAGAGAGATAGAAAAAAGTAGAGAGAGAAAGCGAGATATATATTTTATATATAAATAAACACAAAACATTTTATTTAATCAGATTCTGTGTGGTGTAATATAGTAGATGGTCACGTGGTTGTTGTCTGAGAACTTGATTTTTGGATACCATTTGCTGGGAAGTTAGGGTTTTTAATCGAATTGAATTCAACCGTGAGGGATTCCTGCAATTGGAATAGCGGAGTTTGGGTTTGGATTAGATTAGGGTTGGGACTGGTTGTCATCTTGATGATGTCCTGCCGGAAGGAACGGGCAGTCGATGAGCTTTACACCGCCACGCGGATTGTTATGAAACCAGAGGCACGTAATTGTTAGCCGACTTGGTTCTTTTAACCCCTTCTCTTTTGGGAGAATTTGATTTTCTTCAGTATGATCGGATTACTCGCTGAATTGATTGCCAAACGGTTGTATTATTCATGATAGTGTTGGTTTCATGGTTAGGGTTTTTGGGCCTATATTTTGTCAAGTTTCATTCTGGGTTTGATTGCATCACTTTGTACATATATATATACATATTAAATTTGTTAGCTTGATATGAGTCTCTTTGCCTCTAAATGGATTTAGTTTTCAGCCATTAATGTTAGTCTGGTATTCCATAATTGGCTACCGGAGATTGGAATTAATGTAATTTTGGTGTCCCCTTTTAGATCACACCAGTCTTGAGAGGGAGTCATCGTATGCAAGGGCCTGCTGATGAGACTGATCATGATATTAAGAAGAATATGGTGAGAAAACAGGGTAATTTGCCTTCTTTCTTTTTCTTTTTATTAATTTTCAGCTGTCTTTTTATTTATCATGCAGTAGTGCGTATTTCAAAGAAAAAGAAAAGAAAAAGAGAAATAGACAATTAGGCTTTTGGGAGTTTATTGTTTTTTTGTTGACTATGAGGAACAACGTTAGAGTTATAAGAATCTCAGTAGACATTTCTGAATAACTAGGAGTGTGGCTGTAATGGATGATTGAATCCAGGTTCTAGGAACAGTGCAGGAATTAGTTTGTGCTGCAAACCATATGCATTTCTTGCTAATAACTTCATTGGACACTTCTCGCTGACTAGGAGTGCAGCTGTAATGGTTGATTAAATCCATTCTAGGAACAGTGCAGGAATTTCTCTTATACATTAATCTAAAAGTAATTTTTATTTGTGAGAATGTTGACGGGCCAGTGGAGGGGATTGCCACATGCAGCTTCCTGCAGTTGTAGTTACTTGTTATCCTTCTTTGTTTGGTAGTGGAGGATGTTATTCAGGTGCATTTGGAGGACATTGGTAATAATGAGCATTAACAACTCAAAATAAAAGAACGACCATGAGAACATTATTTCTCATAATGAAATCTGGTTTAGTGTGTTATTTTCTTTTATCAATACTCCCTTAAACTGAGAGTGACTTTTGGTGTTGCCTTTATCTCATTGACCTGATTTTTACATTTTCCATGCTTAAATATGGTCACTGTTGAAAACTCAGGAGTTGTCTGTACATCTTTCATAAGTTTTTTTCTTTTTCAATTCTCATTGTTAATTTTTGTATTGTATCCGTTCCTAATTGATTTATTGCATTTATTAGGTGTCATCTCAATCTATAAAAGAATTTGGTAAGCATTCTATGAGTCGGAAAGTTCATATGAGAGGCGAGTCTGGGGCTTGTAACCTGTGCTCTGCTCCCTGTTCATCTTGTGTGCATTTTAATAGAGCTCTTATGGGGTCAAAGGCTGATGAATTTTCTGATGAAACCTGTCGTGTTAATGCGGCTAGTCAATATTCTATCAATGTGGGCGATACTTCAGCCTCTTTTAAGAGCAAGGCATGTGACAGTTTACAACATACCACCAGTGAGACTAGTAACCTACTTAGTGTTAATTCAAGTCATGATTCTTTGTCTGAAAATGCTGAAAGCAAAGCACCCATAAGGTCTTCTGATACATCTGATGCTGTAGAAGGTTTTGAGATGCTTACAAATACGTTTGAGGATTCTAAAGTTGTTGAAGTCAATGACGATAACATTTCATGTATAAGTAGAGTCAATGATGCAAATTTAGCAGTCAATCACCATAACAGAAATGTAGAACGGAAGAATTTGTCTTGTAGTTTTGCTTCAGTTGGTAGTGTAGATCCAGAAGAAGTTGAAAAGGCACACAAGTCAGTCTTGTCAGAGATGGTAAAAGCTGCAGATGCTGGTGATAGCGCAACAAAGGTGCAAAGTCACGCTCCCACTCACAAATTGGTGCATCATGTTCCTTAACTTTTTATTTTTATTTTTTTTTAATAACTGATTTAGGATGCGTCTTCTCATATGCAGGGAAAACTGCCAGAATGCTCTGGGAATATGGATTCATCATTAATAAAAGAGTCACCATCTGATATTGTCGCTCGCCAGAAATTTGATTCTAATAAAGGTTTGGGGGCCTCTACAAAAATCTGTCCGAAGACAGAAGTAGAGACCAATGGTAATGGCCAAGACCTAAATGATGAAGCTTTGAAATGTTTGGATCATGGTGAACAAGATGAGAAGTCTAATGAGTTGGTCGCAGTAGCTGAGAAGCAGCCCTTGCAATCTGCTTCTGGAGATGACAGTGATGAATCGGACATTGTGGAGCATGATGTGAGTTCTCCCCCCTTCCCCCCCAAAAAAAAAGTAAAATTTGTATGTATGACTTGTCTGCATAAAATTCTTGTTATCTGTGTTCTTTGGACTTTTTTTTGGGCTTCCCCTAAGTGCCTCTATATATGTTTTCGGATAGAATGATATTTTCTTGCTAGTTGTTAGTTCTGAAGGTTTGTAAATATAAGCCTCTTGATTTATGGTCCACAGAACTGTGGTCCCATGAATTGTCTGTTGTCGTTAGCACTCAATTGATTGATCAAGGCTAATGTTGATTAACATGTTTTCGGAAAATATTGAGCAATCAGGTATTTGCAGCTTTTGTCAGTGATTAGGAACACATCCGTCTTTGTTTGTTAAGAATTTGTCAAATGTTTGCTATTTAGTTAGATACTGATGCCTTCACATTTTCGTTTGAAGGATGATATGCTTGATGTATTCAACTGTGTTGAGGCCTGTAATGGCTTCTTTTTACTTTAAGTTCTGGAGGATCTGTATTTTAGTAGAAGAAACTTTAGCCTCTTATTTCTTTAGCTGAAGGACTAAAATTTTTCCCTTTTTTTTTGGGGTTCATAAACAGGTAAAAGTATGCGATATTTGTGGGGATGCAGGTCGCGAAGATATGCTTGCCATGTGTAGTAGGTGCAGCGATGGTGCAGAACACATGTAATAGTCTTTCACCATACTTTTTGCTGTCAGGTTTTGATGGCGATATTTTATGTTGATCCCATGCCTGTGATCAAAATTTGTTAACATTATTATTGCAAAAAGCAGCTATTGCATGCGAAAGATGCTTCGGAAAGTTCCTAAAGGTCAATGGCTGTGTGAGGAATGCAAGTTTGCTGAGGAAGCTGACAACCAGAAGCAAGGTAAAGCAAATTGAGTTATATTAGTTTTCTGAAAACAGATGCTAACATGCTGTTATTTGTGAAATGCACTGATTTTTTTTTCGACATTTGAATTATTAAGGTTCAGATATGGAGGGGAAAAAAATGGACAAAGCCATTTTGAGTACACAATTCTCTAATAAGAGACTAGCAGAAAATATAGAAGTAGCTCCTGCTGCGAAAAGGCAGGCTCTTGAAATTCGTGTGGGATCACCAAGGCCATCCAGCCCTAAGAGAATGGGTGCTCTATCACGTGAGTCTTCGTTCAAGAGCATAGATAAGGAAAGATTGAGGTCAACTTATCAGAGCTCACAGTCCATTAATGATATATCAGAAACTGCACGCTCTCCTTCTAGTGGTATACGGCTTCAAACAACCAAGGGTGAGTAGTTATTGCTGCATGGTACATGCTCCATCTCTATCCTTCTCTTTTTATTGTATGGTAGTTCTTATGCTTTGTGATGTCTAGGTGGGGTTTCTTATTTTTCATATTTACATTTTTGTAGAGTTTTATATTAAAAAATAACAGTTCATCGTATTCTGTTTGCAGGTACATTGTTAAAGTCAAATTCATTCAACACCTTGACTTCCAAACCAAGAGTTAAGACTGTAGATGATGTTCCTCAAAAGCAGAAAGGATCTAAAGAACATTCTTCCCTTGATATGAAGGAGAGGGTGGCCAGAATGATGGGCAAATCTGTGTCATTCAAATCTGCAAACTCAGGGCGTTCAAATGTGTCTGAATCCAAAGTTAAAATGCTTTCATCTAAATTTAGCCATGTTCAAGATCTAAAAGGATTGAAACAAGCAAAAGAGCGGAGCACAATTGAAAGAAAAAATTTGTCCAAACTGGACCGCCCCCTTGCTAGCTTTCCCGCAGCTAGTCCTATTGTTTCAACACCTAAGATTGAACCAGAATCTCGTGGTGAAACTAGTTTGCTTTCATCTGTGAGCAACAATCGAGAGTCAAAGGTCGTATTACCTGATGGAAAATTAAGTACTGTAGCAAAATCTATTGGTAATCTGACTCGTAAAGGTGTTGAGCCTCAAAATGCTTCAGGTAGCTTTCTTGCCTTTTTGATGGTGGAACTTGTGTTTTTCAAGCTTGTGGTTGTGTCCTATGTTTCTCTCTATAATTTGTTTGCTGTTGGTACATGTTGAAAGTAGTTGGTCTTACTAATTTAAGGTATGACCAATGTGTTTGCTGTTGCAGTTGGAGGTTCATCTACGAATGGAATATGTAATTCTGCTTCTGAACAAAAGTCAAACCAAGTTAGCTCTAAGGATGAACCCTTATCCAGCTATTCTGGGATTGTTGAGAAACCATGCTCTAATGTTGACGAAACATTAGAAGATGCGTTCCCACAATCAGTGGAAATGACAAGTCAGGCTGATAAAACCAGGGAGAGCGCTGCTCGCTGTAGGCCTACTGTTACAGCTAGTCCAAAGTGTAAAGACATAGGTCATACTGCGGAATTTTGCAGAGTTGGCATTTCACAGACTTCTGGTACTGATGCTTCTACTCCAATAAGTTCTAGGGAGGATATGCCGAGAGGTAATAGGTTGAAAGATGCAATTCACGCAGCTTTGCTTAGAAAGCCTGAAATATACAGAAAAAAGAGAGTATTCGATCCATCTGATGAGTTGTCCACATCAAACGTGGACTTAAGTTATGAAGTAGCTTCTCAAGAGCAATCAATGATTTCAAATAAGTTGAATAATATCACGTGTAGTGAAGGATCACATGATGGACAAACAGTTCTTGGGACTTCTACTTCTGACTCTTACAAGAATACAACTGTCAATAATTTAAAGCAGCATACAGTGCAGCCCATTGATTCTGTGTTTCCTTCCAAAGTGACAGACTCTGTTTCTGTTGTTCCTTCTCTTGGAAAGTCTACAGTGAAAGATTTGCATAGTCATGCTTCAGTGGCGATGTATGTTCTTGCAAAGACAACAGCCATACCAGAATATGAATACATCTGGCAGTAGGGTCTCGTGGTTTCTATTTGTTATCAGTCTTGTCTGCTTCATACTCTGCATTTTTTTTTCTTTCTTTATGTTTCATCTTGACAATTTCTTACGAGATAGGCTCCTCTTATTTTCATGCAGGGGGAGTTTCGAAGTGCAGAGAGGTGGAAATTATTTGGATTTATGTGGTGGAGTTCAAGCTCATTTGTCAACTTGTGCATCACCAAGGGTTCTTGAAGTGGTGAACAAATTTCAGTTCAAAGTTCCTCTGAGTGAAGTACCTCGCTTGAGTGTATGGCCATCACACTTCCATCAAAGTGGTGCTAAAGAAGATAACATTGCACTTTACTTCTTTGCCAAAGATCTTGAGAGGTAATGATAAGCATGCTTGTTTTTTCATTTTATATTTTGAGGGATTTTTCCTTTCTGCAGAACATATTTTTCTTTATTGCTTAGTATGCAATCTTTTTCAATTTTGAATGCAGTTACGAAAGAGACTACAAGTTCCTGTTGGATGCTATGATCAAGAATGATCTAGCCCTCAAAGGGAATTTCGATGGTGTTGAACTTCTGATATTCCCATCAAATCAGCTTCCTGAGAGATCACAACGTAAGGAATTCTCAAGTTTCATTATACGGGGTTAGGTGTTTTATCCAGTGATAATATGCTTGATATGGTTCTGTTTTGTGCAAGTTGGCTCATACTGCTTAACGCATAAACAAGTGCCAATGCTGATATTGTGAGCCTGTACTTATGAAGCATGTATAAAATTGGGTTAATGTTGTATGAGGGTGCCTTCTTTAAAATCGTTGGCGGCTGTGCTCATCTTGCTGATGTTGTTGGTTATTTGTTCTGTATTTAATCTTTGTTTGCTAACTTTTTGTGCCATCTGCTGAAATTTATTCTGTTATTGGCAGGTTGGAATATGCTGTTTTTCCTATGGGGTGTTTTCAGGACAACGAGGGTGCATCGTTTGGATTTTACTAAGGAGACGTGTGTTCCCAGCTTGAGCAACTCATTGGATAAATATGGAACTTTGTCGGAGAACCTATGCATACCTAAGCATATAGATGAATTTTCTGCTTCTGACAAATGTCGTGATGTAGCATCTGCAGCCAATTCCCTTCTTCATATGGGTCCCACAGTTAGCAAGGATCATGTGAGCAAAGATACTTATCCTGAGGAGGTACGTTCAGGTTCAAAAGTGAGCTTGGTGGTACAGGATAGTAGGCTTGACTCCAACACAACAAACAATGCAGGCTTGTCTGAAGGAGTTCCATGCACCGCTCCCCTGGTAATTTATATATTTTTTCAGAATGTATATGGCTTGATAAGATGCTTCTTGTTGTTCCTTGATGTTTCTATTCAGTTCATTTGGGGTAAAATTATATTGTGGCTTGGCTGACATGTTTCTACATTACTCTCACATTCAAATAAGAGCTCTCTCTCTCTCTCTCTCTCTCTCTCTCTCTCTCTCTCTCTCTCTCTCCCCTCTGCTTTATGTGTGCACACTCGATACAAGCTGACATTAATTTCATTCAGCATTTTTTTGCACCATGGTTATATGTTTTTAATTTCTGAACTAGACATCTTGATGTTCTTGAACCATATGGTTTGCAGCACTTATTCTCATTCTATATATCTCATACTCTTTTACATATCTTAATATGTGACATACTCGTGTGGTTGACAATTTTGATCTGTGTTGCTCCCCTGTTCGAGATTTTTTTTTACATTATGATTTTCAATATATACTGTTGTGGCTTGCATTTCATTTCCTTTTTGTGTATCATGAGTGGCATATGTTGCTACTTGAATTTTTATCTAATGTTACAATAGTGGTCAGAACCTGAAAAATTATTGCTTAGTCAAAAGATCCTTATTTGCTTAGCACCTGCACTTTGGCGCAGATGGCATTACTGATGTCACAAAACTTGACTCCTCAATGATCATGCATTGGACTAGAATGTTTATTGAATCCCATGCTATATATTGAATCGCTGAATGACATGTCCAATGATGTATTGTACTCTACTAATGAACTGTGTTGTAGAAGGACAACATATTAGGAAGGTGTGATATTTGAAGCTTGGCCCTCATCTTGTGGTTCAATTTACTTTCCTAGTAAATTTTTTTGTTTTATTTCTGAAATATAGGTACCTGATGTTTATATATTTTGGGGTCAGTTTTGTTTTGACATTGAGGTTCTATATATTACTAAAGGGTTATTATCTGTTTCAATGCTCTCTCATTCTGCAGCAGCAGGAAATTTGCCTTCGAGGGAGCGGACTTGGCACAGAAATTAAATCTTCTATTCCAATAACTGGGTCAAATAGCTCCAACAAAGGTGAGAAGAGGCAAGTGCATTGGGTCACTTCTGGTGATAGAGAAGGTGCTGAGTATTTGAAGATTCGTCCTATTTCCAATCAAGAGGTAGCCATTGCTGGGAGTGTTGGTGAGGAGACAATTCCAGATAGAAAGAAAAGGGTTGGTCTCGCAGGAGGTGTTGAGGAGGTGATTCTGGATGGAGTAAACATAGAGAGTGTTGAATGTAAACAAGATAAGGAATTGAAGAGAGATTACGGATATAAGGAAATAGAAGCAGCTTTGGTGAGAGACTTGACAGCAGGAGTCAACTCTTTTCAGTCTAGTAAAAGAAAACATCCTCATATAGCTCTTTCAGAGACAGCAGCTTCTGCAGCCACAAATCAAGAAATGTCATGGAATGAGGTGAATAGTACACAGATAGATGGTGAGGGTGATAGTAAGAAGCCAAAAATTGGTTCAAGTGGATTGTATGGTTGTAGCATATCTAGAGGTACAAATGCTGTTGATGATGGTTTTGTCTCACATAATTATATGGGTCCTTGTTCTATGGTCGAGAAGAGATGCGTTGAAGCCTGTGAGGAGAAAGTTATTCCAGAGGACTTGGGAACTACTGAGAGATACTTTTTTCCTGTGGATTCACGGCATGTTCAGCATTTTCACACGGTTGAGAACTCTGTGCCTTGGAAAGGTTCCTCATCAGGAGATGAGGATAAGTCTCGTGATGGGTTCCCAAGTCTCGAGCTTGCTCTAGGGGCAGAAACAAAACCGCAAAATAAGGGAATCCTGCCCTTCTTTGTTGGATTAGCGGACGAGAAAAATAACCAGGATAAGCCTTTAGATGCCGTGGTGGATGAGAAAGATGATGATGCCTCTGCCTCCCTTTCCCTTTCCCTTTCATTCCCATTCCCGGACAAGGAAAAGCCTGTGAAACCTGTTTCAAAATCGGAACAGCTTCTGCCTGAAAGGCATCATGTGAATACATCACTGCTTCTCTTTGGGCGCCTTCCAGACAAATAAAGCGAGAAGATGAATTGTTGCATTGTGTACATTATATTTCGTCAACTGCATGTGGCAATCATGTCTGATGATCTTGCCTGGGTGCCATACAAGACCCCCCTTTTCCTCTTGTTCATCTGTCATATAGGATTTATTGATAATTTTCTTTGTGCATTGTTTAGCCCTTTGGTTTTTGAGTGCGTTATTATTACGGCCGTTTGTATATAAAGAGATAAGCCACCATAATTTGGAGATATCATTAGGAATTTGCAAACAACGTGTTGCCCAAGTCCTCGTAGTTTTGAATGGTTAGCTGCTGTTATCATATGGCATTGACAGGTAATGCTCAAACTTTTGGAATGTAAGAGATGAAGTGATGCATAATGTGGTACATAAGTGTGGTTTTTCAGTCATTACGCTTCTTTTGATTATGACATTATATGGATAAAAAGTCATTATTGGTCCTTTTAGTTTATCACTTTTACTAGCATTTCTATTCAATCTTGCAGCCCCTCCCAAACCACCCCCACAACAATCCAGCAACCTGTCCACGACCACTTGATCCCATCCCTCCCCCTCTGACCCAACATCCTCTCCTAACTCAACCCGCTCCCCACCCTATAGCCACAACCCAACCACCCCCCACAACCACCTTATCCCCTCCCTTCTCCCCACCCGGCCCAACATTATGCTTTCCTCCCTCCACAATCACCTTTTTCCTCACTTTTATCAAACTCAAAACCTAATTCCATGCATTGCCCAAAACCTCTTCTCATGAACCCAAATTTCCAAAAACAAAAGCCAAGAGTTTTAAGACTTAAAAAGTCACACAATTGTTTATTCAAGATTGAAAGTAATGGACTTTGAGACGTGAAAGCATAAGAAAAGTTACATGGGGGTCACTGGGGTGGTTGTGAAAGTGGTTGGGGAGGCGGTGCAAGATTGGACTGAAATGCCCCTTTTAATTTGACAAAAATTAGGGATTGTCTTTAAATTACTTGAAATTTAAACTGCATGAACAAAATTAATCAAATTGAAACCACACAGACTTTAATAATAAAAATAATAAACTTCAAAGACAAAAAATGACTTTTAGAGTTTAGATAACTCCGAAGTTATTATTTGTATTTTTAGATCCACATTCATAAATGCATTACACAAACGTAAACGGACAGAGAAGTGGGGTTTGTCGAGATAGTCCGAAGTAATGGACGGTGGAGTGAAGGGGGGCGGAAGAACCAAAGGCTGAACTGAACGTCTCCAAACCAAAAAAAAAAAAAAATAATAACTTTCCTGTATTGCCCTTTTTGGTCAAACTCTTTTGTTGAATTAGGTCTGCATTGCTATATTACCAACCAACCACTACATCCAAATTCCCTTCTCAAAGTATCAGGGGGTCATGACCAAAAAAAAAAAAACACAAAGTATCAGGGGGTAATTAGAGATATAAAAAAAGTTACTATTTGAGTATACGTGTATTATCCTAGGCTACAGGCTACTGGCTACAACAAGGCAAATCATTTCATTTCCAGGTTTGGTGAAATAGTTTGCATCGCCCTTTCCTCCGCTTCTCTCTCTATCTCTCTCTTCCCCCTAATGGCGATCTGCTTTGCTCCTCTATCCGCCTCATTTTCAGGTATGTCTTTCCTCAACCGGCAATCTCAGCTCAGGTTCTCATCTTGATTTCGTGTTCGGTTTCTCAGAAAGCTTAGGACTTTTTATTTAAACCAAAAAAAAAAAATCAATTTCTTCGACCAATTTTATATTTAATTTTCCAAAGAAAAGAGTGAAAGAAAAAGTAATTGTAATTTCGTATGTTGTTTCCTCCAGTTTAGACTTTCAGAGTCTTTAGACTGTATCTATATAATCTCTGCAGGAGGCGGATGTCAGCTGAAGGCTCGTGAGATGTGGTGGTCCAGCAGCAGTCGGGCAGAATCAGCAAAGCTCACTACCCAAAGCCCAAGGAAAAATATTCAACTGCAAACCAACCGCAATTTCGCTATTCGTGCTGAGTACAGGTATTCCATTTCAGTTCAGTGATGAGTTGATGTTCAAGACCATTTTTGTTTTTGTATAATCTATCAACGTTGATTGGTTCATTCCTCTATATGCAGCAGTGATGATAGTAGGGGTGGAGGTGCTGATTTTCTTGCTGGATTTGTCTTAGGTGGTGCTGTCTTTGGGACCTTAGCTTATGTTTTTGCTCCACAGGTGGTTCCATATTAAATATTATTAATCTTCTTGCCTTCAGTATTCCAATGCACTATATTCTACTTGTGTTCATCATATCCATCTCATATGGTTTAATCTTTCTTCTTCACACATGCCAGCTTTGTAACGTTTTAATCAGCTCTCAATTGTACATCAGGGACATTGTTATACTTTGTCAAGACAACAAAGAGGAATGGTTCGATTTTTGTTTTCATTGCATTACCGTGCTTCCTTGCGATTAATTTTTGCTACAATTTAATCGGTTTTCTTTTTGAATATATTTTGCTAATATTTCAGCAAAATGAAAGAAGAAGGATATTATTTTGTAGAAGAAATCCATTATTTGACTGTTGTAGCATGTTAGTATGTTGCAATCAACTTCCATTTTTCTACCCTTGCCGTCTATTTTTTGACTGTTGTAGCATGTAATGTAGAAATTAGTTGCTCCTACTTTGTACTCACGACATGGCCAGTCTTATTGTACACAAGGACTGGCAGCTTGTACTCCTTGTTGGTAAATTCCTGTCATCTGTCTGCCTTGCTCTGTATGTGGTCTTGATTCCTGTTGGCTACATGTCTTCTCACAGTGATCCTTAAAGGCATAGGATGATTATTCTGCATCATATGTTATTTCATTTGGGTTTTGATCCTGGTTTGCACTTTTGTCGTATGCAGATTAGAAGATCTCTACTTAATGAAGATGAATATGGATTCCGGAAAGCCAGAAGACCAATATATTATGATGAAGGTTTGGAGGTAATACATCTTCATGACTGGACATCCAACATTTCCCACTTGTTGGAGATGCGATGTATTTTTTTTATTTTTCTCAAGGACAATTGATCTGACTTTTCCTTTTCCCTGGGAAGCAGAAGACCAGGCAGACCTTGAATGCAAAAATAAGCCAGCTCAATTCGGCCATTGACAATGTCTCTTCACGTTTGAGAGGTGGGAACAATGTGCCGACGGTGCCAATTAAAAGTGATCCTGAAGTAGAAGCAACCATGTGAGATTCATTTCAGTTTCTTAGGTACCAATGGTGCTTATTAATGGACTTTATAACTTTGGAGATCAGATGCATGCCTAAAATTGGATGTGTAACTATGTGGTCTTGCCATATATTTCTTTTGGAGGATGGTGATTTCAATACTTTTGGTTATAGTGCTCAGGCTTTGCTGAAGCTACCATACGGTTCATTATTTTGATTACAAGCTAGTGGATTAATAAATGGATTTCTAGCCTTTTGAGATTTGTTGGTAATGGGATAATGTCCTGGTTCAGACTCTTGGACAGAGCTGAATAACAATTTGGTGTCTTTTGTTCCACCTGATTGCTCTTTTGAAGTACAGAAGCGCAGTTAATAGGCTAGTCAGCTTCCATTAAACTAGTCCCATGCATATATATCATCTGGTTTGGCTTGCATTTCACAACAAGGTTCTGGACATGATTAGAAAACAGGCCCTTAGGACATGATTAGAAAACAGGCCTTAATTAGTAGTGTTGTAGAGTTGTATCTCTAGACTTCAGAGTGTTGTTCAACATCAGATCAGACTGGTTTCCTTCCTTTTAGCCAGCCCCAAGGTCAATTTCATTTTCACCTGCTGTGTGGTTTTCTTTATATATTATTGAATGGCAAAGTATGATTCGGTCTGTTATTTGGCTAGATTGGAGGAGAGCAGCAGTTAGGGCTGTGACTGGATTCGATCTTATGTTTGCTAGGTTGAGTTGGGGCTTTCTTTTGGGAGTTTTCTGCCTGCATCTTGTGCTTATCTCTGCATTGTTCCCTGTTGGAAGCCTTTGCCCACCTTGTTCTGTAATGTCATCTTGGTACCAATAAAAGTTTGTTTCTTTTAAGGAACAAAATGAAAACTTGTAATAATATTTATTGTAGGAAAAATCTTGTCTTTCATTCTCCGAATCCCTTTGTTTTCTCGGATGAAATGAATCTTTAACGAGTTTAAAATCAATAATTTGGCAATATTGTTTCTGAAAAAATTCAATAATTTGTCACCCCTCTCTATATTCTAATGGGGTGTGTTATGTTTGGATGGAGGAAAATAATTTAGAATTTAGTTAATAGTCAGGAATTGAAGAGGAAAAGTTGATAATATATAAGCTTCTATTGAGGGATCCCTCAAATAATATATAAGCTTTCATTGAGTTGATAAATCTCTCAAATAAGTTTATTTGAGAAACACCCTTATATAGTCCACTCTGCATTATACTTTATTAAAGTCTATTATGGCAGGGAAAAAAAAAAAAAGGTATATTGTATGGATACCAATTTTGTGGCCTCAAGGGCTTCATTGTTAAGGGTGCAAACCCGGTGCACTCGAAGCTCTGAGAAACTGATTTATGATGATGATGATGATGATCAGGGTTTATAAAATCAGTCATTCCAAAAGCTTTTCCTTTTTCTCTTTTCCCGTCATTTTTGTCGATGCCAATGATCCTAGCGGCACCTTGCACTCTAGCGCCCTCAACTGCCTGCCCTTGTTAGATTATAATTAATAACACAAAAATGGAATTAATTACTTAATTATAGTATATTAATTAGGTACGTAGCTAGCTAGTGCCTAGTAGAAAGAACATATGCACGATATATACATACCCCTAATCCAACAGCACCAAGACCAATAACAGCGACAGTTGATCCTTTTTCAAGCTTAGCTTCCTTCCAAGGAGCCCCAAATCCAGTAGAAAATCCACAGGAGAGAAAGCTTGCGTGGGGGAGAGGAAAACTACCACTAGTAATCATAGTGGGAGGAAGCTTGACAAGGTAATTAACATTCACAACCATGTACTCTTGACCATGTTGAGCAAGAAAATACATGGTACAGCTTCTGTCCCTTGGCAGACATTCTTGAAGTGCCGTCCGGCATGAGACCGGTGAACGATAAAGGATATTTGAGGCACATGTTTGTCTTTCCCGACACACAATTCTCGCATTCCTGGCACTCTGAAACAAACGTTGGAATTACCATGTCTCCTTCTTTTATATCTCCTCCTTCTCCCCGATGATCTCTACCACACTAGGCATGCCGCATATGCGCAATTTAAAATTCCATTACTCTTCCATCCAGATCCAGATAATTAAATAGACCACAAATAAGTAATAATATTACTATTACTATATACTAACAATTGGGTGGCCTTTGGAAATCAAGATGTCAGTGTGACAAAGACTGGCGTTGAGCATCTTCACCCGAACTTCAGACGCTTTTGGAGGCTCTACTTGTATCTCTTCCACCTTCCCTGCTTCTCCTATTCCCCAGCATACCACCGCTGCATGCATAATATTCATTCATGCTCAATCCCACATATTATATTTAATTACATACATTAATCATACGAGCTAGCTAGCAAGCACCAAGCACGCATACCTTTGCATGTTATGACCTGTGAGTGTGAGCTGCAGCTGCTCTGTGTCTCTGACATTAATTTTTTCAATTTCTGGAAATAATATATATATATATATATATATATATATATTGGGATTGGGATTGGGATTGGGAAAGAAAAGAAAGAAACAATCAAGTTGTTTTATTTCCTGTTTTCAATTGAAAGTGGGAATGAAACTGCATAAATTTCTTTCTTTTATAAAAAATAATTGTAAAGAAAAAAAGGATGCCTGCCCTCCCTTCATGCCTCCACGGTCGGGCTTACTTTACAATTTACAGTCGCATATGGAGGCTCATCTCATTTCGTAGTTGTTGTGTCAGTGCCAGGCCATCCCTCCCTCAATTTAGTGGAAGATATAAAATTATTGCACAAGTTGCACGTACGACATAAACTCCATCAAATAAAGTCTCAACAAAATAAGTATCCATCCAATCCAACAAACAAACAAACAAGCCAAGGCTCGTCTAGTTATCGATTGTGTAGCACTTGTATTGTATGTATGTCTTGTCTAGGAGAATACTTAAGACTCCAATTTAATTTTGTTCAAATCTTTTTTCCTAACTTGTGGCAAATTGATATTTATTGGGATACTTCTTGTCGCCTTCTAGGAAAAAAAAAAAAAAATACTCCTTTTCACAAATCATAAATTAACACATGTTCATCAAAAACAAAAAACAAAAAAAACTTTGTACACATGTCGTACAAGAAAGAAAGTATTTTCTTATTCATTACGTTGAGAAAATAAGTTTACTATAAACCCAATGCAATAGGTGAGTACCACAATTTTAGATGAAAATTAAAAGATGTGACACAGCTGATACTTGTATAATCAAGTAATTAATATATGACAAATGAAAAAAGTTGTTAAATTTGGGGAATTGGATAGACTTCTGAATCTCTGACGGCATGTATAACATTTAACTAATATGCAATGTTGGACCAACAACATACAGATTTATCAAATAAATATCAAAATCAATGATTTATGTCTTTCGACGTCGTTTACTTTACAAGATCAAGTTCGGAATTAAAGGATTTGTCCCAAAGAGAACCCTAGTCAAAGTCAAACATGTGCTTTTGCTGACCAACTAAATCATCCCGGATTCCTTCAATATCAAAACCTAGCAAACATACAGAAATGGCTCACTTGATTGATATGCATTATCCATTTATCCGTGTCATACCATACGTGCTCTCTCTCTCTCTCTCTCTCTCTCTCTCTCTCTCTCTCTCTCTATATATATATCTAGGGTCTCTCTCTCTTTCTCTCTATATATATATCTAGGGTGCCACTATATATATTCCAAAAAGAAAAACTACAAAACAAAGATGGTTGGAATTTAAATCCTTCAACTTCAGTTTGAAATTGTTGTCACTTTTTAAATAAGTTACTTATGATATGCTTTGAAAATGATCAGTTGTCGAGTAAAGTAATTTCATGTTTGGTAAATAATATTTTTAAAGTGATGTTAATATAAAAAGTAGTGTCAAAACCTTGTGAAAACATTTTTAAAAAGCAACCTAGAGTCTGCTTTTAAAAGTTGCTGTCAGAAGGCCATTACTTTTAAAATAATCAAAATATTTTATTTTGAGTGTTGCTAAACGAACCCTAAAATTAACTGAGTACACCCTTTGATCTAAGTACACCATAATATTTTAATGAAAATGTAAAATTAACTAAGTACACCATATCTAACTACCAAAAATACCCCAAATATTTTAATAAAAAATATAAAATTAACTAAATACACTCTTCCGAAAAGTTATGGATGTGCAATAATCACGTGCCTAATAGTAACAGGTTATGAAGGATGTATTTTATTCTCTAAAAAAATTTCCACGTAGTTGCTGAACTACCGAAATTGTTGTTTGAAACTAGTCATATTGATTCTCCTAGTGTGTGTTGTTTTGAGAATTATAACCATCCACTTTACCTGAATAAAAACTGAAAAATAAAAATCAAATACTGTTATAAAGAAGGGCTAGAACAATGTTGAAAACTCATCTCTTTCATTGGAAAAATGCTCGCCATTTATCTATTGAAGACAAAAAATTAATCCGTTGCCCAACCAATGCCTCAGCCTTCTTACTAATTTCCTACATAATTCATACAGAAGTGTTTATTAATTATGCAATACAATTCGAAGTGCATTGAACGAGAGGTTATTCTTACTTTCAGGCTGCAAAGGCCCTTCAGCTTCGCTCTGGGGTGATTGAAATGCTCCACATTAATGCTTCTATTAAAATTAACGACACCTCCTTGCGCATCCGCTAATACTCGCTGCATTGTTCGTCATGGGCATCAAATAATATAAAAACTTCTCTACATTTGATTATGGTTGAATGATGAGTACGGTATACTTATCCGTTTTGGTCATTTTATATTATGGTAAATTAGTAATTCAATAAATAGTTTAGTAGTAGGGTGTACTCAGTTAATTTTAGGGTTCCTTTAGCAGCACTCTTTATTTTTACCAAACACTTTAATAGCATGTTTACTAATCTGTAATTGTATTAAGAGGAATTGAATTGAGGAGGAGTTGGATTGAAGAGAATTAGATTCCGGATTCCTATTGAAGTTGTTTACTAAACCATATGGATTGAGGAGAATTTGATTCTAGATTCCTATTGAAGTTGTTTACTAAACAATATAGAATTGAGGTGGGTGTGGTGCTAATTACTAAAATGTCATCTTTGTTGGGTTAAAGTACATGACAAACTAGGAAATTTTAAAATTATGTGAGGATATAATGGGTAAAAAAGATGAATTCCTAATGGGTTAGTTCTTCAAGAATTAGAATACCACCTCCCACCTAAGAATTGAATTCCTCCAAAATCAAGAATTGAATTCCTAATTTTGTGTGGACCCCACTTAATTTTTTATTTATTGATGTGAAGTAAATGCAAGAATCCTCCATAGGTGGAATTCAATTTTTGATGAAAATTCAAATTCCTGATTAATAAATACATCATAACAAAAAGGTAATTCCAAATGGACCATAAGAGACAAATTAATCACCGAGAGTATGGTATTTATGTTCTAAAAATTGAAGGCATGAAAAGTCCAGCCCAAACAAAAATGAAAAGCAGCCCACACCCACATAAATTAACGAAGCAGGTCCTTCCTTGGACTGGACTTTTTGGAGTTAGCAACCTTAAAGGGCTGGGTTCTTTTTCACAGATGGGCTACCTCTATGTTTAAACTTTAAAGCAACCCTTTCGACCCAAATAAAAAAAGAAGGAAAAAAAGAAGAAGCAAGCCTTTCAATTCAATTCAACGTGGCCTATCAAAATTCCTCAGCTTATCTCTCTCTCTTCCTCGACGATTTTTCTAGGGTACTCCCACAGTCTCAGCTCAGCTCAGCTCAGATAGTTGATTCATACTAGATGGATAGATAGTAAAATCAATCACAGACAGACGGATTGTGATACTCAATCTTTGAGGTCCGAGTTTTTCTTTATTTCTCCATCCGTCATAATCCCACCAGACAACAAACATACTTTTCCGGGTTTCCTTTTCTCTTCTTCGTTTCTTTTGTTTTTTTTTTCTTTCCTATTAAGTAGTCTTTGTGGAAAATATATTTTCTAAAATTTAAAGAAAATTCCTCTCACAAATTGGGTTTGCGTTTGCCTTGTGGCTTCTTCTTCTATCAAATGAAGAAGTATGCGGACAAACCTCCGTGCACCAACCTCAGTACCATAGCAGATGGCGGGCAGTGATAATATCAGCACCCACAGCCACAAGGTATTTCTAGTCCCATCCCATCATGCACGCCTATTCGTTTTTCGTTTTTCGTTTTTCATTTTTCATTTATCGTTTTAATGCTTAAGATTTTGGTGTAAATACGGAATGAGATAAGAGTTAGGATTGAGTAGCAGCCGCAAGCAGCACAGAGGAATTGTGATGTTGAGGAGGATAGTAGGATTACTTGCTGTAGAAGCGCGTTTTCAATTTCAAGGACTAGGACTAGGATGGATGAGAGGGTGGTGTTCTTAGTGTGCATGTGTCTGGTGCCTGACCTGAGCCCCTTTGATTAGAGATTCCCTTCCCTGTTGTCTTTCCCTTTTCTTGTCCTTGTAACGATATACGCAACAAACTAACAATGTTGGACCGGAAGAATTACTCCTTTACAATGTTTTTACTTCTCATAGTGACCATCCTTTGTACTATCTAAAACACATAAAGAAGGAATCTGGTGAAGGAACAGGAACTAATAATTGACAAGAGTGAGGCGTGCTTGATGGGGCATTGACTTAATTGTTTGTTACATGCTTTGTGAACCCTACTGGTCCGGTTCTCCCACTTTTCTGCTACAAATGGTGTAGGTAATTAGGACCAGCGTATGGAGTATAGGAAAAATTGTTTTATTTTTTTTCCTTCCCTTCTGGCCTAACAGGGGCTTTTCAATGGCTTCAGTTGTGTCATTCCAATAATGGATAACCTGACCAATCAAAATCTGATCATGTTCTGCATTGGGTCCATGGAGGCATAATCTCAGCCTGAGCCGTTTGGCCACTTACTAGGTTAATACTATGGAAATAAAACAAAATCTGGCATTAGTACTTTACTGTACCAAGTTATATTATCATTGCCCTTCATGGTTTCTGCTCTTGCTTAGTTTGTTGTTGTAAGGTTTTTGTTCATATTGACCGAGTTTTTGGCACAAATCTGTATCCCTTATTTCTCAGACCTTGAGATTGTACATTTCACTTCACTACCTCAATCTAAACCTGATAAGCAACTTTTTACTTTTTCCAAGGATTTCTACAAAGTTTTGGAGGTTGATTATGATGCAAATGACGAGAAGATCAGATTCAATTACCGAAGGCTTGCTCTGGTTTGTCATAACACTTTTTTTTTTTTTGCATAATACCTGGATGGGGCTTTAACATTACTTGATTGTGAATGTTTCTTGATCTGATGCAATTGAACTCTGGGAAATTTACATGATTCTTCTGGCTAAAATAGAAGTGGCATCCTGACAAGTACAAGGGTGACAGTGACGTTACGACAAAGTTTCAAGAGATTAATGAAGCTTATGAAGGTAATTTTCCTTGTAGAAAGTGTGAGGGTCTGTTTCCATGTTTCTTTGTCATTCCCTTTCTGTTCAGTTGGTGACTTTGACTAGGTACAGAATTTGCAACCTTGAAACTTGTAGTTGGACTCTCATCATAAAATTTTAAAAACCTGGGATGCATAAACAATCATTTGGCTTCTTTATGAATCAAATTATATATTGCCAAAAAGCTGTGTATTATGCTATTAGAATAGGTGGTATTTTCATTTTGTGGCTAACCTAGAATGGAAGCGACTCCACTGGCGGAGCCAGTGCATGCCCAGGGTGGGCACTGGCCCCCTCTCAAATATTGTGGTACATACAATTTTATGTTAGTATATTGTACAAATATTATAAAATTCCTCACAAATTCTTAAATGGCCACTATTTTCTTTGTTTCTCTTTCATTTTCATGTCTAAATTTCTTTTGAATTGCATGTATTTTGTTGTCATAAAAGAGTGATAGGTTATTCACACAAAAAGTAAAGAAAAAAAAATATAAAAAAGTGATAAAATTAGGAATTTCTTAAAAACTAGGTTGATTTGTCATAGAAGAAAGTGTTTGAATTTTTAAAGGTGCCCCCTCTTACTTAAATTTCTGGCTCCGCCACTGCGCGACTCCATGGATTTTCATTCATTGTTTTTCCCCTTTATAATTCTTGTGCAGTGTTAAGTGATCCTGCTAAGCGACTTGACTATGATTTAACTGGAACTTATGAGATTGATAAGTACACTTTACGGGTATGAACCTTTGTCCCTTTGCATGTCATCAAATCTACCATTGTCAATCTCAGTTTCGATAGGTTTATTTGGGGACCAGGATAGTTGGTTATATTACTGAATAGAGATGATGTTATATGGCATGGCAATTCAGGAATATCTTGCCAGATTTAAAGGAATGATACTTACGTGCAATGGGCTGGGTATTGGCCATACATCAACATGGTAATGTAAATGCAGTTTTCTGTAGTAAAATTTTGACAGAGTTACATATGAAATGATATGATGAAGGAAAAAAAACTGACAATCTATGTATAATTGCTTTGCTTCCGTAACGATGCAGGACAAAACAAGTGATGGAAACTGATGGCTTAAGCGAAAAATAAGGTTTAAGGTATGGTGCAGTGCAGCTACGTGAACAGGTCGGCTTCTGAGAATCCGAGAGTCTTATGTTGACAAGTAGAAGAATTTATACCTACTACCAGTGTAATGGGGCTTTGTTAATGGATCACTATAATGAATGAAGCTGCATAGCATGAGTGTAGTGTAGGCCTGGGCCAGTTTGATTTGAACAGTAATATCGTACGTCTGTGGATGCTTTCTAAACGTAAAATATGATGCGCACGTGTATACTTGTTATATATAATATGAGCAGCATTCATATTGTATAAATGCTGCACAACACAACCATCTTGGATATGGTTCGTGTGTGGATGGTCAAATGTTTTGATATATGGTTTTGTCATGTTGCCATGTTGTTAAAATGGTATGTTCGTGCTACCTACCGTCATCGTTTCGTTTGGATTGGAAGCATTTCATTCAGATTCATGGCATGCTCGCCTCCTATTTAATAATTTAGTTAAAAACAAAAGAAAAGAAAATCAAAATCAAAATCAATTTGTTTCTTTATTTTAGACTGAAGAGGAGTCTGTCAAAGTAATGAGTGAGCAGCCAATGAAATGATCAAACAATCATGAATTCATCAATCGAGAGGAGGAGGATGAGGATGAGGATGAAGAAGACAGAAATAGATGGATGTGGTCGAGAAAGGTGAGATGCTGCGGCCTATCTTGGCGCTTGACGTATCCCCGCGCCTCTTTCTCGGAATACGTGCTCAAACCCATCCTCCCATTCTTGATCCACAGCTCCATCGCGTAGCTGCTGTGCGCAAAATAAGCATTCGCCGCCGCCGCCGCCTCCTCCTCAGCCTCTAGCTTTATGGGGAGCCTCTCGTAGTGTCCGCGACTCGTGCCCTCCAACTCATCCATGCGAGCCAATCCGTGACTCGACACGGCGTACAACTCGCCCATAACCCGCTGACCCAAGCCTGGCAGGTTCAGGAGAAAGGGCACCCGGTAGGGCCCACACACCAGCGGGTACTTTTCTTCGCTTCTGTAGTTTCCCAAGAAAACCGCGTCTCCGCTTCTCATCAGCTCCTGCATTAAGCTGTGGTTCCAAAATCCCCGCTTCAGGGTGCCGTACGTGAACACCCGCCTTCTTCTACCTTTCTCGTCATCAACCATCTTCTTCCTCTCCTTAAATTTTCTTGTTTTCTTTTTCTCACTTGTTTGTTCTTTGTTTCAAAGTTTGGATTTGGAGAGGGAATTGGAATTGGAAGTGGAAATGCCAATGGCCCAGTGGCAAGGTTAGATTACAAACTGAAATAGAAAAGGACTCTTAACTTACTTGGTATTTTTAACCGGATTTTTTTCTTTTCTGCTTTGCCATTATCATATTGCTTCCCATATATATAAATTTTTTGTCCCTATAGTATGAGCAATTTTCCACCTTGGTCTCATAGTTTCCAATTTTTACAATTCTAGTTTGTAATTTGTTTAATTTGTAATTTTGGTTTCAATCACAAATTCATCGCACTTATGTACATACACGACAGCATTAGATTGTTGCCGTCAACTTTAACGGAGTTAGCGATTGATGCTAAAATTGCAATACTAAACAAACTACAAAATTAAAATTGCCAAAACTGAAACTATGAACTAAAGAATTTTTCTTTTTGCCCAAACTACGTAAACTAAACTATTTATAGCCAAAAGTTGTTTCCCGGACACTCATTTCCACTGAAGAAAATAGAATGCCATATTTTAAAATATGTTTTTTTTTTTTCCTTTTGTTACGACAGTTTCTGTGCCAGACAAATCGATGAAATTAAGAATTTCACGAGACCAAGTCAGTCACCATCAGATTTGGACCATTGCACAATAATTATATAATGTACAAACATATGAACAACAGGTACATCTAACAAAAGAATTTTGGGAAATTAACAAAGGGTCTAATTAGAAGCTCGATATGTGATCGGACCCAATGTCTGACCTAATAGTGGAACTATCAAGATTGAATGCGAATGATTCTGCCAACTCTACTGCATCTTGAATCCTAAGCCGAGTGCCCTGTTGCCCCACAACGGTGGCTGCAACCCTAGCTGCTAATGTACCTATTCCTTTCAAATCTGACACTCCTCGTAAAATACCATACAAAACTCCAGATGCGTATGCATCTCCGGCACCACAAGTGTCCACTGGTACACATGGAGAAGGAGGGATATATACAGCTTCCCCTTTTACACCAATGTATGAGCCTCTTGGTCCATCAGTAACTGATGCCAGGGGAACAAAATGGCTCAGATACCTTGTAGCTGAAATGGGGCTCTCCTTTGAGGAGAAGTGACAGAAAGCTCTTGCTTCGTCACTGTTTGCAAAAACAATGTCCGCATAGTTTCCAACAATTTCCCTGGACAAATTTTAATAAAATTAATATAAATTTCAGGAGATATAAACCAGTGTTCACGTCACAAATGTAAAGCAGAACACTCCAAGTCTTAACCACCATCCGTGCATGCTGGATGTCACAAATGACGTAAGTTCCATAAAATCAAATGTCCAATTTTACAAAACTATTTTTATTGCCGTGGAATTTATACGTCAGTCTCAAAAAAGGAAAGAAGACCAGATGACAAATGATAGTTTATCATCAAGTTTGTAATGCCTTCATCTTTTTCAAAACTTTTTTCCCCCTATATATAATGAAACAGAAATCATAACATTGCATTCAATTTGTGGAAAAAAAAACATGTAAACCACTATATAGATTCCATTATTTAACTAAAATAATCCTTATTGGAAACAAGTTAGAATTAGTGAAATTGTTCCTTCTCGCTTTCTTATAATAATAAAGGGGAAAAGAAAAATATGCTAGGCAATGTCATATGTATAAAGTATAATGCAGTAAACAGAGTAACAATACCAGAAATCATCATAGTGTCTCTCAATGCAGGAGACGTCTGACGCTGTTACTGCAACCACAGCGCCGCTCCTGCGTGCTTCTTCACATGCTTTTGTAATTGTTTTGATTGTATCCGGAAGCTCAAATAGATACCCTTCAACTACAAGTATTTTTGTATTGCAAACTGTGCTAGCCAAGCATGGATCATAATTAACAGTCGAAGATGTACCCTGGAACCATTAAGACAGATATATAAGGGGTCTCATTTGATTTACCTCAAAGACCATATACATGATTAGACCAAATGAAGAAATCACAAATACTGACCAAACAAATAACACTGACCAAACAAATAACAGAACCCTGATTCACATCACAAAATCTTACAGCTTTCAGACATCCAAAACAGATCTGACCTGATATGCAAGCATTGTACGCTGGGCATCTGAAGTTGTGAGGACTATTACTGTCCCTGTTGTCCCATCCTTGATAGGTGCAGAAAGAAAATGCAAATTTGCCCGACGTAACTTTGACCTATACATACATTATGAAATAATCCACATTTTGTCAGATCAGTCAAAAGAAAAAAGAAATTTTATTTAAAAAAGAGAAAGAAAACCTGCAGAACAAGAACCAAAATTTCCAAATTGTTAACAAAGTAGAATCCCCATGATCAATTTAAATACCTCTGACAGTGCCAGAGATGGGAGGCCAATAAAATATGAGGGCACACTGATAACACAACCTTCAGTTATATGATGATTGCCATGTTATAGGCAGATTCTAATAAAAAAGGATTGATCCCTATAATTCATTGAAAATTGAAAGGCAAAAGGTACAGGTGTCATCTCTGTTGAATTCATCCAGACAAAAGAATAGGAGAAAGGAGGAGGAAGAGAGAGGAGAGAAAAGGGGGGGGGGGGGGTGGGTGTTGGTGTGTGTGTTTGGGTGTTCAGGGTTGGAAGAGCCTGACCTGTAGAAGCCACCCAATGGATCACTCCCGACACTCCCTGCCATCGCTACATTCAAGGGAGAGCCTCCAATGGACCTACTACCAAGCCTTGCCAAGGCCACTAGACTGTTGGAAAGAGACCCACCAGCAGCCGCCTTATAGCTACAACCATCCATAGCTCTCAAAACTCTACCTCTTTCTTCATGATTCACAAGCTTTCTTGTTCCCTTTTCTAATCCCAGTTTTTCCAAAAACTCATCATCAACAATGCCAGAAAAGTCCACCTAGAAAGATATCAGAAGAAATGCAAGAATTAGTTTAAATCTTTGCATACCAGCTTCACATCGTCGAAGTAAAGGTTAGAGCTACTCTACAATTTCGTGCCAATCAATGGTTATTCTTTTCCCTTCCTTTGTACAAACAAACATGCCAGTAGAACCTCTACATAGCTCAGCTTAGTGATACAACTTATTCAAGGAAAATGATTGTATGATCTGAAGAATCATTTTAATTCCAGTAGGAACTTGAACAGCATGAGTTATAACTCGCTTGGCTATCAAATAAAGACAAGACTTAAAATTCAGCTGACCTATTTGGCCTAGTTGGGTAAGCTTGTTTGCTTTTAAAACAGGATTGAAATTATCATCATGTTCCTTATTTAATCTTTATTATTATATAATCTTTTAATCTTTATATTATCTTTATAATTTATAATATATATAATATATTTTATATTATGACTTGATATTATAATATTATATATCAATTATCAAACAAAGAGGGGTATACAAGAAAAATAAAAAGAAATTCGTAGTGTGGCATAAAAGGAACAGAAAACAAAGATGAACTGGTAATATTGAAGCAAGCAAGCAGTCAAGCAGAAAACTGGAAATACAATGAAAATTACCATGGCTTGTCCAAGACCCAAAACGTCCCATCTCTCAGGCAAAAGAGAAGACCCAAAATCTCTCCCCGCTTCTTCTTCTTCTACTATTAAGTCGTCGTCGTCGTCGTCGTCTTCTTCTTCCTCATCAGCAGCACTCTTATCTTGTTCATCATCAGCGCCGCTCCCAGTCTCAAATTGAGCACCTATATCACCTCTAAAGCTACAGCAGGAAGACGCCCTGAGAAACCCATGTGGCCCTCTCGTCATGGAAGCACTGCTTAGCCTCTTTGCGGCGGGTGGGTGATGGAGAAAAGCAAAGGCAGAGGCAGAACTGGTGGAGGTAATGCTATTACTGTGACCATGTGGATGTGGTAGAGGAAAAGGAGAGGCAGTTGGTGGGTATAAAAAGAAAGAAATGCGAGGGAAAGTAGGAGAATAGAGCGGTGGAGAGGAGACATGGGGCGGACTGGTGGGGGCGATTTTGTGGGGAGGAGAAGAGATAGGACCAACGACAAACGAGCAGGAGAGAGACATGCTCGTGAGAGCCTCTTTTCTTCTCTTCTGTCAATCTCTCTGCCTCTCTATCTTCAGCTTCTTTTTCATTCATTCAATGAAATCAATCTTCAACTTTCTTCACTCTTTATTTTCCATTCATGTTCTAATTAATTAAAAGGGAATAATAACTTAATTTAATTTAATTGGGCTTGGTTCTATGGGATTCAAGTTAGATGAGTCAATAGGATGCCAAGTAGCAACTTTGTTATTTGGGCTTTGGCCCAAGAACCCATTGATAATCCCCTATGGTAAAGATACCGTACCCACCACGCGTCGCTTTCTGATAGGGCCACGTAAACAAAATAACATAATTGCGGTTGTCCAGTTCATCTCTCTCTCTGTCCTCTCCCTTCTCTAATTCATCTCTTTCCTGCGTGCGTCCTGAGTCCTGACGAAGCCACACAGATACAGACACAGACACAGACACAGACACAGAGGTAAGCCTGATCTGGTTTCTCATTTGTAGCTTCTACTTTTACTCTCTCTTTTTCTTCCATTCAATGAAAGTGAAGTGAATCTGAGTTGTGGGTTGTGGAGCCTCTGATCTGGTTTCTCCATCTGTAGGTACCCGAATTGGTGAAATTGGGAGATAATTTTGGACTTGTTTTTGTGTTATCAGAGCAGCAATGGACCATGCTGAGCTCACCACTGAACAGGTTGGTTTCATTTGAATTTGAATTGGGGATGATGCTGTTTGATTGTTTGGAATTTGCCTCTTCTCCCTTTCCATGGGAATTACATTTCATAAATCTGAATATTCATTCTTGTCCCACTTTCCTTCCTTTATCAAGGTTTTGAAAAGGGACATCCCTTGGGAGACATACATGACCACTAAGCTCATCACTGGAACGTGCCTTCAGCTGTTAAGGCGTTACGATAAAAGATCCGAGAGTCACAGATCACAGTTGCTCGATGATGTAATTCCTCCTGCTCTTTATCATATTTACAACTTTATTCCCTCTTCCTCTTTCTATCTTATGCTTCAACTCAAACCCATTTTGATTTGTACATTCATCCCAAACCATAATGCTGTGTGCTGCCTTCTTATAATGCTTCACCTTAATCTTAGTGGGGATATCTTCTGAATTGTCTGATAAGAGTGATTTGTTTTTCTTTTTCTTCGGCTGTTTATCTCACAATGATGTTGACAAGGTGTTCAAATGTGGCAGGACGGCCCTGCTTATGTTCAAGTGTTTGTTGGCATTTTACGTGATATTTTCAAGGAAGAAACAGTAGAATATGTCCTTGCTTTAATTGATGAAATGCTTGCGGGTAATTGAAAGATTTTCTGGCTTTCTGATTGCACACCCATTGGCAAAACAAAAACTAAACGTAACCTTTTTCTTTCCTTTTGTCCCAGCTAACCCAAAAAGAGCAAGATTGTTCCATGATGGTACTATTGTCGATAAAGATATTTATGAGCCTTTCTTGAGGTCAGCACTGATTCTACAATTCAGTGATACAAGTTATATTTTTATCTATGTAAAAACAAACAAACAAACCGTTGAGTTTCTTTTCAGGTTGCTTTGGAAGGGTAATTGGTTCATACAAGAGAAGAGCTGTAAGATACTTGCCCTAATAGTGAGGTACTCATACATGATGCATTTCTAAAGTGAAATACAAATAACCAAGGAATCAACTAAGCACAGTTTCTTGTGTCTCCATCTTAAACTTTTATTAACGGCATTTATATTCGTTATTGTTTTCTATTTTAATACAGTGCCAGGCCAAAACCCCAAGATGGCACTGTTGCAAATGGGGAAGCCTCAAATTCAAAGAGAAAAATTACTACTATTGATGATGTGTTGAAAGGATTGGTGGAATGGCTTTGTGCACAGGTATGCTTTCAGCTTTTGGTTATAAGTTCTACTGAATGCAACTGGGTGCCTTTCTCTTTTTCAATGCCTGGAAATGGAGTCTTTTAGTAGTTGTTGAATAGGTGTTAACACATCTCAAAGGGGTAATGCACCGGAAACCCAATCACTCCTTAATATTAGAGGAGAGGCCATTTGGCGCAAAGGTGATTGGCGTACGGAATGTCTCCATCATACTGCTAACTTTCTAGTTTCTAAGATGCATCTATCTCTGGGCCTTGTCAACTAAACCATTTATCATGAGCTTGTAATTGGGAAAGTTCAATTATACTTCATGGCCATTGGCCACCTTGATGAGATGCACACACTTGTTCTTTTCTAGCTTCTTGGAAATGAAAGCATTATTTTTGACTTTTCAAGTTTCAAAATGCAGAATGTGTAATCATGGAACTCCTGTTCTGAGATCATGCTTTGCGAAAATTAGGAAATTAAGTCTGCAGAAAAATATCTTATTGTGTTATTATGGAAAAGAAATAACATTTATCCCTTGGCTTTGATGTGTGACCTTGTTTAGAAATGCTTTACTGTATTACAGTTGTGTGGTGCATATTGTGTCCTTCTCTTATTAGTCCTCAAGTTCAATCAGTTATTTTGATGATATCACAGTTATCACTTGTGGTTTTTAGATTGGATGATATTGGTTGTCAGAGTATTTTTCTGATGGTAGATGTATTTTCCAGCTGAAGAAGCCTTCCCATCCTAGTCGCGGCATCCCAACTGCTGTCAATTGCCTTGCAACCTTATTAAAGGAACCTGTGGTTAGATCTTCCTTTGTTCAATTAGATGGGGTGAAGTTGCTTGTTCCCTTAATTTCTCCAGCTTCCACCCAACAATCCATTCAGGTAACTTTTTTTTGTACTTTGGACATCTAACAAGAAAGAAAAAAACATATGTTTACACCCAAGCTACACAGCCCATTCCTGTCAGTTGACAGGCTAAATAATCATCTGGTGCTTCTAATCACCTACAAGCTTCGAGTTATGGAACTAATAACTAACTTCCATATTCGTTTCTTGACTTTTTTATTTTTATATTGACAATAGATTGTGTTTGAAACAGCTTCTTTATGAAACATGTCTATGTATCTGGCTCCTATCCTATTATGAACCTGCGATTGAGTACTTGGCCACTTCTAGAACTCTTCCACGACTCATAGAAGTTGTCAAGAGTTCCACAAAGGAAAAGGTGAGGATCTTGTCCTTTTGGATGCTAAATATTTTCATAGCAAGAGTAATTTGGGTATATCTTGATTCCTTCTGTAATAAGTTTGCCTCTTTCCACACTTTTTATTTTTCTGATATTGATCATCCATGGGGAACAAATGTGACACCATCCATTGCATTTCTGACTTCGTCCATGTTATGAGTAATGTTTGTCTTTGTATCAGAGGAGTATATGTTAAATGCATCTTTTATTGGTAATATGGATTTGCTTATTCCTGGTAGGTTGTCAGAGTTGTTGTTTTGACCCTGAGGAACTTGCTCTCCAAAGGGACGTTTGGTGCTCAAATGGTGGACCTTGGACTGCCACAAATGGTTCAGAGTTTGAAAGCACAAGCATGGAGTGATGAGGTGAGAAATTTTAAGATTGCCTTTTTTGATAGTTTGCATTTTATTTGTTCAGACCCAGTTTTATTTTTCCTCTTCTTTTGGGCCACTCTGTTACACCAAGTTAAATTATGAGGCATTGTAACTATTGCTAATTTTCTGCATTTGTTATTTTGAACTGTAGATCATCGGTTATGTGTTTTTCTAACCAATTGAAGTTTCTCATAGGATCTTCTGGAGGGATTAAATCAACTGGAAGAGGGTCTGAAGGATAACATCAAGAAACTGAGTTCTTTTGATAAGTATAAGCAAGAAGTCCTCCTTGGCCATCTTGACTGGTCACCCATGCACAAGGATCCAATATTCTGGCGCGAGAATGTTACCAATTTTGAAGAGAATGATTTTCAGGTACTTTTTTGTTGTTTTCCCAAGATTTCAATTAGATTATTTGCTTAACAGTTGTGTTGCATAGTTTGTTTATTGGTCTATCATGCTTAGTCAATTCAGTGGGACTGAAAAGATCCTTAAAATTATTTGGGCGTGCCAAAAGATGTGTCTCCCATGTTTTGTTTGCATCACTGCCAGTGGGGCCCCTTTCATGAGTCCTAGGATTATGCTAATACTTGGTAGTAGATACTCTGAGTGTGCATCCGAAGACACTCGTTAATGCTATAAGGGATTTTGGTTGCTGGACTACTCAAGGTGGGCCTAGTGTTATACTTCTTTGTGTTTTCCTGTAGCTCTGTTTTTGCAAGACAGCCTTGGCTTCCATGGAAAAGTGGTAGTAAATTTGGTCTTGTGATATAGCTTCCTTGTACTTTTTCACTATTGCCTTGTTCGTAGAGCTAAAAGCAGCATTGAATTGAATTATTGTGGTAATTTACTGATACGAAAATTGATTGCAGCTGTGAACGTGCTTGAATGATATTTTGAAAAAACTTGTGTCTTCCTTGACACTAATAATGCATGATTTCCTCTTGCAGATTCTAAGAGTCTTGATTACTATTTTGGACACATCCAGTGACCCTAGGGCTTTGGCTGTTGCCTGCTTTGATATCTCACAGTTTGTCCAGCAGCATCCGGCTGGAAGAATCATAGTGACGGACCTCAAGGCCAAGGAACGTGTGATGAAACTGATGAATCATGAGAATGCCGAGGTTACGAAAAATGCATTACTATGTATACAGAGGCTTTTCCTAGGTGCCAAGTATGCGAGCTTTTTACAGGCTTAGATCGTTTCAATGGTGGAGCAATGATGCACCGAATGAGTCATAATCTTATTGTCCAAAAGTGGTGTTAATGAATGGGTGACACTGTCATAGTAGTGGTTTACATATTATTATTATTTCAGTAATTCATTTTATACGACTCTTGGTTATGAACAGCGTTTGGAAATTTGATTTGTTGCTATGTGTTAGCTGTGGAATATTATTCTTGCTAATGAGGTATGGAATAAAATAAAATATGTAATCCCATTGGTAAAATATATTTTTTGTGAGCCTGTCAGTGTCTATCAATCAGAATCAGTAGAGCGATGTTTGTTGGAGTAATTGGTAAAATATATATTTTCGTGTTTGTTGTTGCTAAGATTTTCTCTCCTTAACTTTTGCATAATGGGTTCATTGGACGATGTACATTGTGCGATAGATCAATCAATCGCTCGACTATGAATCTTTTTTCTTCTTTTTGTTTTTTGAAAAATGAGAAAACCACGGCGGTAAGAGGCTTGTAATTCTAGTGAACGAGCATTTAATAATTAGAAGAAAACGAAGCATTTGCTTGCTAAAGGAAAAAAAAAAAAAAAACAAAGATATGAAGCAGACGAATATAGAACAAGCAAAGAAAAAAGATCGTTGGCATATTAGTGTCGTCTCATTTTCTTGGTGAGTAGGTGAGTGACCCAGAAAAATATAAAGAACTAATATAATCTAAACCCTTAATCTATTTATTAACGGGTCTCCAGTAGTCTCTCAATTTTGATCGCCTGAGAGAGAGAGAGAGTGAGAGAGATGGAGGAGGATGAGGGAAGGTTATGCAGGAGGTGCAAACAAAGCTACAGTCCTGCCTCCAACACTCCTTCCTCATGCCGCTTCCACCCTTCTTTCTTCGTCTGTCGCCGTCATGACGACCAGAAAAGGTCTCTCTCTCCTTCTCCAATTTATTGAGTTTCTTTTTACTATAATTTTTGTTGAATTTCGATTTTTTATAAAACTAAGGGATGCCCATTTATTTAATCTGTGCTTCTGATTCCATGTGTTTATTTTCTTGCGTTTAGGGTAGAGATGTATCCGAACCCTCATGTCCTTTTCGTCCTAATTTCTTACAATGTTGTCTTTCCCCAAACGCAAATGTTGGATTGCACCTTTTGAATGAGAAAATCATGTTTCTGGTTTAGTTAGTTGATCCCTGGTATGCTCACCAAAATCCAATTTGATGTTTTTACCTCTACTCAGTTGATGTCAGTTGGCTGTATGAAAATTAGGAGTGTTGTTTTTTCTTTTCTTTTCTTTTCTTTAATAAAATATTTTCCATGGTTGTTGTTTCAGCTTATTGTTTTATACGTATGTTGTGTTACTTACACATTTATGAGTGCCAAGCCAAGGGAAGCTCTGACTCTGAGGGAAGTAAAGTTGCATATCACAGGATAGGTACAGCAATAGCGTGTACATGTATTCAAACCAGTGAAACACCAATAACCCGTGACTCTTGTAAGAGAGAGCATTTAAGGGGTTGCCCATTTGCTAATGACTAAGCAATTTGATATGGTCTGCTAAGTTAAATGTATAAATTCCTTTAGAAATCTAATCACTTTGCAGCTCTGATAATGAGTAAAAGCTCATACATCACTCTATGAAGACAGTATATAAGAAGGTCACTGTCCAGGCTATGTTTCAATGATCTCCTTATTGATAATTGCAATTGCATAATATATTCACGGAAGTTGTTAGAAGACAGAATTATTTGGAATACTGCATCAGGTAGCAATAAATCTAAACTCATGTGTTCTTGGCCTTTAAGATTAAATGGATGTGTGAGAGAGAGAAAGAGAGAGATTGGGGTACATAACTAGGCTTTCATCTTAAAAATTTGGGGTCGGCTGAGGTTGGAGAACGTCTCCAAAAAACATTATCAATTTCACTTTCACATCTTGAAAAATATGGATGAAGTGAAAGTATATATTTATCCAATTGGGCATTATGTGGATATGAACAACTGTAAGCTGTTGCAGAGGGAATTTATATACAAAGGTTAGAAGTGTCTTGAGCCACTAAAGTGGTTGTGGTAGAGAAATTGCTGGGAGAGAGTGGGGAGTCTGGGAGAGAAATTGCTGTGTGACGAGATTGGGTGTGTACTTGTGTTTTTGTGTTGTGTATGTATGAGCATTGTGTTCAGAACGAAGATGATTTGTTAGGCTCTAACTTTGGTTCTCTTTCCTATGATATGATTCCTTTTTCCGTGGTTGATGCTTATTATTCCTTATTGGTTCAAGGTACTATGAATTGGGACCCAAAGATCCGCCGTACGCAGCCAAGTTCTATGACTGTTGTGGGGCTGAGGATCCTGAGGCATCCGGTTGCACTACCAGTTTCCATGTTTCATATGATGATGATTGATGTAATATCTCTCTTTCTTCATTTCAGTCTTGCACTATAAAAATAAATCTGTACATATCTCCAGTAATCTCCTCCATTATATATACTAATTTTGATATGTAATTGGGTTTCTTAATGTCTTTGCATGTTTCATGAGAGTCATAGGGTTGTGTAGTTTAGGCACGTCAATTCTATTGCTGCTGGCTAGTTGTGTTGTGAAATAAAGTTAGACAAGACGTCACTATTCTATGATGAAACTGCCGAAAAAATGTGAGAACTTTCAGTTGAGAGATTTGGCCCAGATGATATCAGCAGCAGCATGTGGCTGTGTATCAAGTAGAAGAAAAACAAAGTAATGTAAAGAGAAAAGATAGTGCAAAATATATGACAAAATCATCAGGCAGGAAGGAGGGAGGGAGGGAGGGAACTTCAGTTGAGGCGTTGAGGCTCTCCTCTCCTCATAGAGAAGACATACTTCATACGTGTCGTCTTTGCTTCTTGCAACTACCTACACCATTTGTTCCTCTTCGTTTCTGCAATTTTGTGCCATTTTCATGATTTGATTTGATCCCACCCAACCACCCATGTGGATGACAGTTGTTGTTTTTGCTTTCTAATTTCTTGTATGATAGATTTTGGATCTTCTTTCCTTTTCCTTTTGCTTTTTCTTTTTCTTTTTCTTTTTCCTAACTCTGATTATTCATTCCAATTTTTGGATATGGGTGTGTTTGTCATCCCTGGAGCATTTGATAAATGATTGTGTTGTCTCAGATCATTAGTTTAATATTGAGAGCCGTTTCTTTGCAATTGTTATTTCGTATCTATTCACAAATTATGTATACTAATTAAATATCATTTTATTCATTTTCCAGTAACATCTGAATTCTGAGGGAAAGATTAGAAAACAGTTCTAAGTCTTCAACAACCTGTTTGCAAAGTATTTTCAAATAATAATAAAAATTCAGTACTAGAGAGAGAGAGAGAGAGAGAGAGTATGATTAGATTATAAATCTCTTTGATCATATGAGACCTATGAGTAATACATGTACCCATTAATTTAACATAAATCCAAAATATTTCATTGAATCATTGATAAAGAGATTCGGCGTGGCCTTTGAACCAAGAGAGAGAGAGTATGATTAGATTATAAATCTCTTTGATCATATGCCTTTCTCAATTCTCATGAAAAAGGCATATGATTTCTTGAAACATGACATGTGGTGGTTAAAGTTAAAGCAGCTAGCCTCGGCCTTGTATTCTATTATTGTAAATAATTGCAGAGCTCAGCTCGGGAAATCTGTGGAGTGTGTGTGAGAGCTGGCCAGTCTCAGCCCAAGGCTTTAGGTTAGGCTGACAATGGCATGCAGATGCAGTAGACAAGTAGAGCTCGCCATAAACGCCCAGGGAACAATTAACCAACGCATTCAAGATTTAGCATATACAAGACAAGTTGTTAACGAAGATAACAGCCAACCTTCCTTTCTCACGTGTCTTTTTATTGCAAATAAAACTAACCCCAGTCTCAGTCTCTACTCTATATCTATTAGGGAGATTCACTATTATACCCAATATGGGGATCCAAATTATAAAAATACCTCATATGAAATGGACTTTAGAAACACACCCAAAACCCATTTACAATATAACAAAAAAGCTTTGAACTTCTTATAAATTACAAAACTGCCATTAATTTCTTAAAACAAGCCTAACTCTAAAATCTCATAAAAATACCTAAAACATTTAATAGGACATTAAAGTAATTTAATAATTAATATTAAATTCAATAAGGCCAGCTGTCATTTTTTGAGTTTGTTTATAGAAATTCAATTATGTAAGATTTATTTATAATATTAATGCTAAAAATAGGTATATCACTAAATATCTCTATCTATTATTGAGTTTGCCACAAGAAATTCTTTAATTTTGGTCAAACTCGATCCACGTTTAATTTATTATTAAGTCAACATAACAACGAATTGAAAGCTATATATGTATATGTATTAACTGGCATGTTTGTGTATCTATCTGTCTGTGAATGTATTTGGTTGCCGGGGTTTACCAATACATATAGAGTGTACATATTCAATATAAAAAAATGTTGCAGTTGCAGACTTGCAGTGCAGGAGAGAAACAACAATCTCACCGCTTCCTCAACTTGCATTTGTATGTACGATTATATTCAATTATTTGTTATCTGATTGAGAGTGACATGAGTCTCTGAATTTGTATGCAAGATTTGTGTGAAAATCTCACAGGCACTGATCAACGTTTCTAAAGGTGATATCTCACCTAATTAATACAATCTAATGATAATTCCTTTCCTTTCCAATCAAATTTGGCTCACCAACAAGAACTAATCAAGGTTTGTTGCTTGCTTGCTAGTCAGCTTCCCACCATACATAAAACATAAAACATGAAACATAACACAAAAGCCTAAAAAAGGTGTTTCTTTACCATCCTCCCCCAATTGAGTTTAATCAATATTAATTATTTGTTACTTCATGTAATCCAAACAATTATATCGTCTCCTTCTATCGGTCTTAAGCTCCATAAAATGAGTTTCTAAGTTCAAATTAAAACTTGAGTTATCTTCCTTATTCAACTTGTAAAATAAACATCTCTCATAACTCTTAAACATGAGGAAATAAAACTGGACTTGTAGTTAAAAATATAGTTAAACATCAAAATTTACCCTTTAATTTTTAGGAGGGGATTACAAACAAATATGACGACTCATTTTCCCTTTACCTTAAAGCAGGGCCAGCAGCAGCAGCAGCAGCAATGGTAGACTAGACAGGTCTTTGACTCTTTGGCTTAGTCTCGTGCATTTGGTAATGTGTGTGCTTGACAGGTTAAAAGAAAAAGAAAAGGCAAGAAATACTGGGGGTACTTTTGTCTATTCAGGAGCTCTCGTTCCTAAAATACAGACACTCCCTCTGAAAGGATGAAAGAAACAAGTAAAAAAGAGAGTACAAAGTACATGTAGTAATACTAGAAGAAGCTGAGTTGTGCAGTGTGTGTGGCCATTTGAGAGACAAGAAAACCAACCCAAACAATACTTTTGTTCCTTCCTTCTTCTGTACATTCCTTGTTTTGGTTTCTCTTCAACTTCATCTCCTTTTTATTTTTATTTTTATTTTTATTTTTATTTTTATTCTTTTAACAAAATAAAAAGAAGGAATTATAGCAACATGTTATCTGTCATCTAAAAACTTTGTTGCATATTACATTTTCACTTACAATGGCAGCATCTTTAGATCTTAGACAGCTGCCCAACCCCATCTCACAACAATAACACACACACACACACAAATTTCCTACCTAGTGCTCCACTACCACTTCCACTTCCACTTTCTTCAACCACCACCATGTCTTCCAAGTCCAAGTAAGTTCTCTTTCTCTCTCATCCCCTACCTTCCTTCTCTCTACCTCTTACTCTGGCACTGTGCCGCCGCCGGGATGAGTGAGAGGAAGATCAGATTTCGTTCTTCGTATTCTCTGTGTCCATAGATTCTACATATGTATGAAAATTTTCAATTTGGGATTTTGTTGCCGGTTTCCTAATTAGTGCGTGCGAGGGATCTGCTTTTATCATCTCCTCTCTACTAGGTTTTTTCTTCTTCTTTCTTTCGTCGGTTCTGATTCTGAATTTGTTTTTTTGCACACGGGTTTTACTTCTTTTTTCTTGATTCTTGATTCTGATATGAGTTATTCATTCAATTCTTAGATTTTGATCTTTATTTTCGTTGGATCTGTTCTTGAAAAATTTTGTCACATCTTGTCTGGGCTTTTTCTCTTGATAAATTTCCAATTTTGTGCCAGATCCATCATCCTTTGGACCCCCGTTTGAAATTTTGATCAGGGGTTGTGTTGTGCTTATACATACATATATAATGTCTGCATTGTTTTGTTTGATGTAATATGGATATGGTGCTGACAGTTTGAAGTTGAACAGATCTGCTATTATATCTGAAACTCCTAAAAAAGCATCGCCAGCAACCCCTCGAGTTAGTAAACTGAACCGGGGAGTCGCTAAGTCAGATTCCGATTCACCCTCTCCCTTGCAGAATTCTCGCCTTTCACTTGATCGCTCCCCAAAGATCACCTCTGTCAACTCCAAGCCTATAGTTGACCGCCGCTCACCAAAGATCACTACCCCACCTGAAGTGAGTTTTAGCAACTACACTTGTATTCTACTGCTTTATTTTTATTTTTATTTTCATTCTTTTCTTTTCCGGTGACACTTGTAGTGCTTCAGTCATTTAGAGCACATGTACTTCCTTACAAATTGTGTTAGTCTGCTTTGGACAGAAAATTGAAAATGAAATTCTGCCATAGATATTAATGATGCTTTAGAAATATAATACTAGCTATTGAAGATGGAGTTTGAACTTTTTATTTCATTTTCCCTTTTCTGATTCTTTCTTGAAAAGGAACCAAGTGTCTCTCACGTCATAGGCTTATAGTGATGTGAATTGTGATCTACAATTGTTAATTTATAATATTTTCAGAAACAACCAACACGCGTTGCAAAGGGATCAGAAATACAGGCTCAATTAATTCTCCTTCAGGAGGATCTAAAGAAAGCAAAGGAGCAGATACTTTTGATTGAGAAAGAGAAGGCAAAAGCAATTGACGAATTGAAAGATGCACAGAAAGTGGCCGATGAGGCACATGAGAAGCTCAGAGAGGCTTTGGTGGCTCAAAAGCGAGCCGAGGAGAATTCTGAAATTGAGAAGTTTCGCGCCGTTGAGCTGGAGCAGGCAGGAATTGAAGCATCCCAAAAGAAGGAAGAGGAATGGGAGAAAGAGCTTGAAGCTGTGAGGAACCAACATGCTCTGGACGTGGCCACTCTACTCTCTACCACTCAGGAACTTCAAAGGTTGAAGCAAGAACTGAGCATGACCTGTGATGCAAAAAACCAGGCACTGATTCATGCTGATGATGCAACTAAGATTGCTGAGATTCATGCCAAGAAGGTGGAGATTCTTTCGGCTGAGTTGACTCAATTGAAGGCCTTGCTAGATTCAAAGCTTGAAACAGAGGCTAGCGAAAACAGCCAGATGGTGCATAACCTTAAATCAGAGATAGACTCTCTCAAACAAGAACTTGAGAAAGCAAAAGTTTACGAGGAGAGATTGATAGAGAAAGAGGCTTCCATTGAACAGCTCAGCGTCGAGCTAGAATCAGCCAAGATGGCTGAATCCTATGCACGTAGTATAGTTGAGGAGTGGAAAAATAGAGTTGAGGAATTAGAGATGCAGGTTGAGGAAGCAAATAAGTTGGAGAGGTCTGCATCAGAGTCTTTAGATTCGGTCATGAAACAACTTGAGGGAAACAGTGAGTTATTGCACGATGCAGAATCTGAAATTTCTGCTCTTAAAGAGAAGGTGAGCTTGCTGGAAATTACAATTGGAAGACATAGAGGGGATCTTGAGGACTCAGAACGTTGCCTTGATATGGCCAAGGAAGAAAATTATGAAATGGGAAAAATGATTGAGTCACTTAAGTCGGAGCTTGAAACTCTGAAGGAGGAGAAAATCCAGGCTTTAAGCAATGAGAAGCTTGCAGCATCCAGTGTTCAAACCCTATTAGAAGAGAAAAACAAACTCATAAATGAGTTGGAAAATTCCAGGGATGAAGAAGAGAAGAGCAAGAAAGCAATGGAAAGCTTAGCTTCAGCTTTACATGAAGTGTCCGGAGAAGCAAGAGAAGCCAAAGAAAAGCTGCTAACTAGTCAAGCTGAGCATGATAATAATGAGTCCCAGCTAGAAGACCTGAAAATGGTCTTGAAAGGAACCAAAGAAAAGTATGAAGCAATGCTTGATGATGCAAAACATGAAATTGATGTTCTTACAAGTAACCTGGAACAATGCAAGACTGAGTTCCACAACGCAAAGGCTGACTGGGAGCAGAAAGAACTTCACCTGGTGAATTGTGTAAAGCATTCAGAAGAAGAAAACTCTTCTAGGGAAAAAGAAATAATCAGGCTGCAAAATTTACTCAAAGAAACTAATGAAGAAGCTTGGGTTTTGAAGGACGAAGAAGCCCAATTGAAAGAGAGCCTGAAGGAAGTTGAATCTGAAGTTATCTGTTTGCAGGAAGCTCTTGCAGAAGCAAAGGCTGAGAACATGAAATTAAAGGAAAGCGTATTGGACAAAGAAAATGAGTTCCAATGTATTGTTCAAGAGAATGAGGAGCTCCGAGACAAGGAGGCTGCTTCTCTTACAAAGGTTGAGGAGTTGTCTAAGTTACTTGATGAAGCTGTGGCCAACAAGCAAGCCGAGGAAAATGGTGAGCTAACAGATAGTGAGAAGGACTATGCTTTGCTTCCAAAGGTAGTTGAATTCTCCGAAGAGAATGGGCATGGAAGAGAGGAGAAACCCAAAATGGAGCTTCAACCAAATCAATGTGAGGAACCCAAGAGGGAAAATTCGTGGCAAGAGAATAATAATGTCATGAATGACAAGGCCGAACAAGTGGATTTTGCTAAAGTTGATACTCTGAATGGGAAACCAAAAGAAGATGAGAGCAAAGAGAAAGAGGATGACTCTGTAGAAGTTGAATATAAGATGTGGGAGAGCTGCAAGATTGAAAAGAAGGAATTCTCGCCGGAGAGGGAACAAGAGCAGGAATCCTTTGAAGAGGAAGTGGACTCAAAGATGGGGGTTGGTGAGGAGGGGTTGGATCAGATTAATGGAGTTACTTCAACCGAAAACATTGATGATGGCAGAATCTCTCCATCAAAGCAGCAGCAGCAACAGAAGAAGAAGAAGCCTTTGCTCCGCAAGTTTGGAAGTCTACTCAAGAAGAAGAGCACAAGCAATCAGAAGTAGAGAGACCAGTTTTGCCCGACTTGTGACCAACTAGCAGGCAGGCAGGCAGGCAGGTTTACTGGATATTGTTTTGCACCTAAATGTGTTTGATTTTCTATTTTTTGGAGTCTGGCTTTCAGAATAGGTTAAAAATGAAGAGGTTTGTATTATGGTTAGGGTTTTTATTTTTATTTTTTAAATTGTGATTTCCTGTCTGGGCAGTATCTTGTATGTGATGGAGATTTTTATTTTCCCCTTCATTTCTCCATTCCTTTCCCCATCCAATCTAGATCTTATGAAGGGGAGTGGTGACATGGGCTTGTATCTTGATGTGCTTTCATCTATTTCAAATGGGATATATAAATATATCATTGTTCTTTGTAGTTTGTATCTTCAAGGCGAAGGAGCTGAAAAAGAAAAATGACACACACTTTTCATGGATTGGATCATATATGTGGACTTTCATATTAGCCATATATTTCTTTTATTTTTCATCAAAGTTCATCCACTCTAAAGTAGCCATATATTTCTTTTATTTTTCATCAAAGTTCATCCACTCTAAATGGGCCGGCCCAAACTTCAAAATCAAGCAAATAAATAAAAGCAATCCTCTATGAAAAAAAATGAAAAAGAAAGGAAAAGAAAAAGAATAATATTAGTTTTATCACATTTTTTATATCACAATTTTATACCATATGACGTGATAACTGATGTGTATATATCACATCATATAAAATATTAATTTATGTTTTTTTTATTTTATTTATTAAAATATACTTCATTCATTTAATTGATGTAACATATAATATAAATATGTCATATCATATAATATAAAAATATAGAATAAAAATATAATAAGTGTAACATTACTCAAAGAAAAAATAGCGCGTTAAGCAAGCATCTCTCTCTCCGGCTCCTTGGTGGGTCGGTCCAACACATTTAATTACCACATTAGTAGATGGCATTAGGACTGAAAAATACATATATATTATATATCTACCCGAAGAAATTTACAAGTACTCTTTGTAATATTGGATTGGATTAGTCAAATCCAGAGAGTACCATCAAGGAAAAAGGAGGATGTGGTTAGAGATCTTCTGCGGTCTGATAATATACAGGTTGTACAGGTGCTTCTTCTCCGACGACGACGACATTTTGGACGTGGAGACCTCTGATTCTAAGGCTCTCTTCTCCGTCGGCGAGAGGCTTGTCAAGCTTTATGGCGGAAAGGTCTATGCGGGCCTCCGGATTCCCGATGCTGATACCGCTACCCCTCAGAATATCGATTTGGTTCTCGTCTCCAAAGGGTAGTCTATCAACATCCTTCTCTGTCTCCTTTTATTTTATGCCTTTTTTCTAATTAGATTAGACGATAAAATCCTCACCAATCTGTTGCTTGTTCCTGCTTTTGTTGGTTTGTTTTTCAATAAAAAATCAAAAAATCAAAAAAATCAAAGGGAGGCAGTGGTGATAGCCGTCAAGAATTTCTCAGGATTGATCTCAGTCAATCCAGATGGCAGCTGGGTTTGTGAGGGCTACAGTAAACGCAAAACGGAGCACCATCCTGATCCTGTAAGTCTTACTCCTAGCATGTTCATGTTCATTGCTTTTGCTGCCTACTCAGATAGTGTTATGCTCACTTATTCAAGAAATAGATAAGGAGAAATAAGGAGAATAAGACAGAATTATAGTGGTTCAGCTACTTGATATACCCTACGTCCACTTGAAAGAGAGTTGCTTGCTCTTATTCATTATAAGAATTACAAGAGATTAAGTAGTACATATATATGCAAAACACTCTTAGTATGCAGTCCCAAGAAGACAGTTCCAATTCCAATATAGTGGTACAGTTGAGAACCTTGGTCCCATGGTAATATAGGTGAACGTTAATCAGGGCAATTATTCCCACACTTATTTTTCCACTCACAAATTCATGACTTATCCAATGCACGCACACTATACATTCTCGATTCCTTTTCTGTATAGATTCCATTTTCGTAGACATCACATGGATATTCTCAATACACTTCTATTTGGTTTTCCAGATCATGCACTACTACATTTACAGTCATATCTATGAGGGGGCAAAGAAAAAAAAACACACAAAGGGAAATTGGGAACTTGGCCTTACTTATGTCTTTTCAATTGTTATACCTTTCAGGTGGCGGAGACTAAAAAACAAGCTTCGATTCTTGAGTCATATCTAGAACAAAGAGGAGTTGCTTTACCAGAAGGATATTTGTCTTGCAAAGTAGTACTTTCCAATCCTAAAGTTTGGTACGTTCTGGAGTTTTCTCATGATTTGATTATTATAACTCTATACCCATTCAACTGATGGAAAATGGTGATGGTTTGTTCTGGTGTTTAGATAACCAGTGGATGTCTTGCAATTATCCCTCTCGTCTTTTGGATGCAACATAAGATCTGTTCTTTGTTGCTCTTACTTATTCTTACTTGGACTTCTCAGTACAATTTCCATCCTCATATCTACTGCCCTGTTTTTTTATTTTAATTTTTATTTTCTCTTTGAATATTACTAGTGATCGTGATTGAGCATCATTGAGTTATCTGCATAGAGTACTTTATGTACCATTTTGCAAAGCACATGCATCATTTCTTTTCTTTCCACTGGTCTTCTCATCTTCAACTTATGCGCAATGGGATCTTCATTTAGCAATCGAGATATTCATAGAATCTATATTTGATGTTGTTCATAAGGCAGCACATTGTCTTCTTTCCCCATTGGGTGCTTGAGGGTTGTTGACATGTGGAGTAGGATATATGTGGTTTAAAGGTCTTGACGTGTAAAGCTATGTATTGCAGATGGTCTTTAAGAAAAACATTTAGGGGGGATGTGGGATCTAATTAGTTCCGTTGTTACTAACATTTCTGCATTTGCTCACCATATTTTTTTATTCTTGCAGTACCATTCAGTCAAGCAATTTTCCATCAGAAGTCGTAACCTATGACCAGTGGGTACAGCTGAAACCAGAACCAAAAAGTATGTTTTCTGGTTGGATTAAGGGTGCCTTCCGTGGTGGAAAGAAGGAGATGCAAGAATCTATACATCAGAAGCTTAATTTCATCCTTAGTACGGCTCCAATGTGGGATAGGTTCGTTGCCATCTTTATTTTGAATGCTTGCTACTTATCTTTGAGGCCTTGGTGAAGCCAACTCAGTTCTGATCTGACGTAAAATATTGATATACACAGTACACAGGCACACACAGACACCCACACATACTTATAAATAGATATATGGGTAAGCAGATACATAGAAGTCATCTAACAAATCCACTACAAAGTCATCTAACTCTTTACTGAGATGAAGTCACTTGGGATTAGGTGCGTCCTCAACTATGCTGAGGGTAATTATTAAGCCATTCCTTGTCATACAAGTTGGAATCACAGGGAACTAGGCTGTTTGGTATACAATGAATTCATTTATGTGGATGCTGTTTAGTGTTTTTATTTCTTTGGTTCCTAGAGTAGCAGATTGGTTGCCACTTGAAGAAAAAATATTGTTTTATGATTGGCCTGCAGGTTGGAGCTCAAAGGTAATAAGTATGTTCTTGGGGAGTTTTTGGAATTTAAGGGTAAGCAGGAAGATGTCGAGGCTTTGAGAAATATCAAAAGATCAAAAATTAGCCGCCTTATTGTCCAAAAGACGAGCATGCTTGGATTTGGTAATCCCCTGAGTTATAATCTTTCTCACTTCTGAGTATTACTTGAGCTTAACTAGTACAAAATGATAAATGATGCATCCTGATTAGGTTGGGAACTTGGAATTTTATAATCGTTATAATAGTAGACATTGGATATAGGCATATAAGTTTATAAATTGGCCCTCTTATTTTTGGCAGCCCCTTCAAGGCTTCAAGTTTTGTACTCTCCTCGTGACTATCGTAGCGAAGGAGCTTCAGCTTCTGAGTGGAAGGAAGTAAATGTAAGGTCGAGTACAGAGGTTCTCTTTCAGCCAGAAAGTTCTGATAAACTCCGCAAGTTTAAGCTCGCTTCGATTGTTTCTATGTCACTGAGTGCTTAAAGATTATTCCTGCTGAGATTATACATTGCACCACTGCAGGTTGCGACATGTAGCCTTGATTCTGTGCGTGTAAAATACTGAACCCACATGTTCGGGTACTTGCGGGTATCCTACCCTCTATTTATTAATATTAATATTTGGTGGGGCGGGTAGGTTTATCTAAACAGTAGTTGTGTATGTCTTTCAGTTATGTATATGCGGTGATGTAGATATGGAAACTGAATGACGAACATAAGATTACTATGTTACTGTCTTCAAACTATTATGAATCATGGGTTAAGTTAAATTGTTAATTAGGCGGGATGACAAACATATTTTGGCATTTTATCATGTGCAAGTTAACGACGGACAATTAAATTATCAGACAAAAAATAAATTAATAAATTAAAACAATTAAATTAACCATTCTTTTGGTATTGGGGCCAAAGCCTGAGGTAAAATAAACCTAAGCATACAAGATTTTGAAAAAAAAAAGAGTGAGGCATAATCGGATTCAAATTAATTGTGGACTTGAAGACGACTGTCAAAGTCCACCATGAGTTTCTTCAGTTTGTTTGTTGTTCAACCTCTCTGTTGTGTCTTCCAACTGCAAACGTTTCAAGGGAAAATGTTTAAATTCATAACGCAACTGCAAAGTGTTAATATCTTAGAACGAGAATTCCTCTGGCAAGTCTGGAAATTTGCTCAACAGGAAGCTCTTGTACTTTTCTTCAAGATCCCCCCCACCTGGGAACGATGCATTCCAATATTACAAGTTAAGTTAGCATTATATACCACATATATATATATATATATATTTATATATAGAGGTCGGATCCGTGGCACCACAAATTTGACACAATTTTATAGCCTTCAGATGCAAGCATTTTCAAGGGCTAAGATTAAATGTGACTTTATTTCGATAACATAACAAGGGGAGGGTCACGAGGTTACTTTTAGCTTGAAATGGTGGGATGTTCTCGGACAACGTTGATTGCACCACCTTAGCAAAATCCTTGCCTGATATATAAATATAGATATCAACAAATGGACTAAGTTGAATAAAATCTAAAAAAGCAAAGAGTAACAACATTTTTAAGTCTAGAAACTCTTTAGTTCACGTATAAGAAGATAAGCCACACAAACCCACAACAGGCAGGGAAAAGAAAGAAAGAAAAAGAAAAAAAGATTTCTAGGATGCCAATGAAAACTGAGTAACTATATCAAGCGGCTCGCTCTTATGACCTATCCAACAGAGAGTTGAATTCGTCCCAATTTCTCTTACCATTTACATTATTTTCTCCTCCATTGACATTGAACAGGTAAGATGAGATCTGGTCATCTTTCAACTGCAGAACCATGCAGAAAGATAAATTGTTCACATAAATGATAAATGTATAACAAGATATTACCAAAGCATAATATTCAAGAAACAATTAGTTTTAGTATTGACCTTAGACATAAACGCCTTAGCTAGTTCCAACGGGTCAATGGACCAAGTGCCTTTGTTGTATGCAGGTATGAACTTCCCATTCTGATAACCAGCCAAGAAGTGATAAGCTGCCTGGCCAGGGGAGAGCTTTGAAACAGAAGGGATAACACCAGAACTGCTTTTACAGAGTGGGAAAAAAAGAAAAAGATAAGGCAAGTTCTTAACACACATGACACATTAGGAAAAGGAAGCAGTGTGGATTATTCGGACAAATTACTGATATGCAACAACATACTCAGAAATGAACAGCGAGAACAAAACAAAACTTTTGACAGAAAAGAAAAGTACACCATAAAGGAAAAGTAATAGTTCCAGTTGATGTCAAACACAAATTTGCAACTTCAGCTAACATTATCCTTCTTTAGACACGTACAACCAATAGCAATTTCGAAGACAGAATCAATTCACGGTGTAGTGATATGCGCAGGATAACAGTTGAGCCAGCACAGCCAAACCTATTCTATACATGCCAAAAAGAATTCAAACGATTCACTATCACTGCAGGGTTCTATTACCTGTCAGAAGATGCAAGGAATACAGAAGCTGGCAATTTGAATAGATTTGATCCACCAGTTTGAAACAAAAAGGCCAGACCATTAGAATAAAGAATTACACCTGCATCTGAAGGCACCAACAGATCTCTGCAACTCTTAAAGGTCCTTTTGGGTGCAAATAAAAGAACCACAGAATCACCAGACACTAAAAGCCTGAAAATTTGCAACCTCCCAGTGTAAATCACCCATGCCATACAAATAAAAACTACAATGCTCAACAAAAGAACAGAGAACTGTACCTTGCAGATAATGGAAGGCCTCCTCTTGCAAATATAACAGGCCCAGACAAGGCAGCTAGTGCTTCTTTAGTTGTATTTGAATCTGAGAACGCTTTACCACATAAAATAAGTGATGAGCGTTCAATATCAGCAGCTATGAATCCATCATTTTCTTTGGATCCAAGGCCAATACTTTCCCCAATGCCTGGACTGCAAGATCAAAAGTACGAATTGGATAGGTATTTAGAGTAATAAATTTGACAAAATGATATGATCTGCTAAAGCTCTAGCAGCTAGAACATAAAAACAAAAACTAGTCCAGAGAGAATATCTCAGCAATTGACTGCATAAGAAATTCTTATGCATGTTGTAGTTGGTTGCACAAATTATTCGACAAGACACATATTAGGCAATGAAAATTTATTACCTTATAGAAGTAGCCACATAAACTGTTAAAGGACATGAATCCTGAGAAACTGCACGGGTGGGAGTCTCCCAGAGCATATGGGATAGTGACAGCATCGCAGACGGATTATCACTTATTAAACGAACTTTCACATCACATTTTGGTGATGAACCAATAGCCCCGTCATGAACAAAAATGTTTGAGATGGATGATATATGATTTGTGACCTGATAAGATAAAATAAACGACAGTATAATAAACATCATGGAGAAATAAACATGGTGGAAAATGTAAGGCGAGCAAGAAAATAGAAAGAAGAAAGAAGAAAGGGAAAAATTCAAACGTGCCTGTTTTAAAAGTTTAGTGAAGTATGGCTTTGAAATTTCAGAAGGTCCTCCTCCAGAGACATGTCCTCTAACAAGAAGCGGAAGCCCTGACAATGATTCTACGAGGGAAACAAAAGGGGAATAAAAAGTTAAAGTAACTGAATCTGAATGTAACAACGGATATTAATTGATTGATATTAAACTGATAGGACGATAAAAAGTATGCCTGCAATTGTTGCACCCTTGTGTTGTAGTTGAGAGGAGTTCAAATTTAGAAAAGCTTGGTCCTTGACAATTACACCTTTTCCAGCCAAAGCCAAGTTAAGGCCATAAGAATAATCAATAACCCTCCCTGCAAAAAAGAAGATGGTAGTAGGCAATACCAAAAGTGGACTGTCTGTGAGTCTGTGACAAATGATAGAAATATTGTGAGCTGAGGCACTGAGACATTGAGACATTGAGGCATTGAGACGTTGAGACATTGAGACGTTGAAGCATTGAGACATTATCACCTAGGAATTAGGAAAGGCAACTGTTTCACCTTCGTCTTGGGATACTGAGGCTGAAGCTGCAAACTTCTGCAAAGTTCAATAATCATTAGAACAAATGATGATATGAAAGGAGGTCCGTACGCCTCCCCTCCCCTCCCCCTAAACTCGCACTATAGTTTCCAAACAAAGAAATAATTGTCAGCTCTCAGCTCAGGAAAGCCATTTCCTTCCATTACATAAAAAGAAAAGAAGCAATAATAAATGAATCAATTTAAATAATACTGTGCGTAATACATGAAGAGAGAGAGAGAGAGAGAGAGAGAGAGACTGACGCGTTGGGAGGAGAAGAAGAAAGGGTTGGATGATGTTGGGCGTGAGCGAGCGAATGAGCTTTCATCGAAGAAGGGCTTGAAGTTCTTCATCCTCACTACCTCTCTCTGAATCTCTTCCTGATGAGCTATCAATTATCAATTGGGCCTATATATACCGTTATACGCCACGCCACGCCACCACAGACTCCGTCTCCGGTGTCTGAGTGAGACTGTGACGCTGTGGAATGGAATGGCGGTGACGTGGCCTTATGGGCCTTTTGCCATATTGGGCCAAATCATGTCCTGCTCAAGTCCAGGCCTCGACTCTCTGTACTGTTCATTTGTTAAATAAAAATTAAATTTAAAATTGGATAATTTCAGCAAATTTCACCTTCCATTTCAGTTTTTGATTGTTGTAAAAAATTGAAAGAAAAAAAATAGGAAAAAATCCCAAAGGAAAGGGGCTGCTTGCCTGAATGAGAAATTGGCGAAGAAGAAGAAGAGGGAAGAAGAAGGGCTTATCATCTCTTCCATGTTCAAAGTTTTGAAACCCTAGCTAGCTCAAGTCGAGTGGATCTCATCTCTCTAGCAATAAGCAAAGTGAGTGAGTAGCAGTATATCTTTTCATCATCTCTGTGTGTTTGCTTCCACTTTCTTCTTAACTTTAGGGTTACTGATCACTTCCTATTTGGTACATCTCTTCATCAACTTGAGAATCAGATAACTAGTAAAATTCTTGCTCGCACGTTTGTACACACCACTATATCATATCATATCCTGCATCAGGCTGCCTTGGTAATGGGAACACCGAGCCAAATTTTTAATTTATGTCCATGGGAGAAGCTTGTGTTCAATGTTTATGGGACCTATGAAAACCTTTAGACCCTTTGCGAGCGCTTTTGAAGGTGAAGTGCATGGTGGATGCAGAGTGGATTTGAATTTTCCCACAACCCTCATGGATTCTAATACCCTCACCCTCACGGCCACTTCAACTCTAGAGCCTCATGATGCCATGGAGTTTGAATCCCATGAAGCCGCGTATACATTTTACAAAGCATATGCCAAGTCTGTGGGCTTCGGCACTGCTAAGTTGAGCAGTCGTCGGTCTAGAGCATCCAAGGAATTCATTGATGCCAAATTTTCATGCATTAGATATGGCAATAAGCAACAGTCTGATGATGCCATTAATCCTCGACCTTCCCCAAAAATTGGTTGCAAGGCAAGCATGCATGTGAAGCGCAGGCCAAATGGTAATTGGTATGTCTATAGTTTCGTAAAGGAGCACAACCATGAGCTCTTACCAGCTCAAGCACATTTCTTTCGCAGCCACAGAACTACAGACCCGCTTAACAATGATGTTAGAATAAGGAGACGGAAGAATTTAGCTGCAGTATCCAGCCTCTTCAGTGCCTATCAAAATGTTGATTGTTTAGAGAGTTACTTGAGAAATCAGCATGACAAGGGACGGAGTTTGGTTTTAGAAGCAGGGGATGCTCAAGTGCTACTTGAATATTTTATGTGCATGCAGGAAGAGAATCCAAAATTCTTCTATGCAGTTGATCTAAATGAAGAGCATAGGTTGAGAAATGTGTTCTGGGTTGATGCCAAAGGAATGGAAGATTACACTAACTTCAATGATGTTGTTTTCTTTGACACCACATACTTCACTAACAAGTATAAAATACCCTTGGTTCTTTTTATAGGAGTGAACCATCATATTCAACCCACATTACTTGGCTGTGCATTGATTGCAGACGAGACAGTTTATACTTTTGTCTGGCTAATGCAAACCTGGTTTATAGCAATGGGGGAACAGGCTCCACGAGTAATACTGACCGACCAGAACAATGCCATCAAAGCAGCTATTGCAGCAGTATTTCCAGGCACAAGCCATTGCTTTTGTTTATGGCATATAATGGAGAAGATACATAGGCATCTCGAGTTTTTGAGCATGTGGCATGATAGTTTTGTGGGAAAATTTAATAAGTGTATTTTTAAGTCCTGGTCAGAACAACAATTTGAAAAGAGATGGTGGAAACTACTTGATAGATTTAATCTCAGGGAGGTTGAATGGATGCAGTCCTTGTATGAAGATCGTACTCATTGGGTGCCTACTTTCATGAGAGATATATCCTTTGCTGGGCTGTCTCCAACTTCACGGTCAGAAAGTCTCAACTCTTCGTTTGACAAATATATTCACGGGGAAACTTCACTGCGTGAGTTTATGGAAAGATACAGAGTAATTCTTGAAGATAGGTATGAAGAGGAAGCAAAATCAAATTTTGATGCTTGGCATGAAACACCTGAGTTGAAGTCTCCATCACCTTTTGAGAAACAAATGTCACTAGTGTACACGCACGAGGTTTTCAAAAACTTCCAAGTTGAGGTTCTGGGTGCAGCTGCTTGTCATCTTAAGAAAGAAAATGAAGATGGCACATCGACAACGTACAGTGTAAAAGACTTTGAGGACAATCAGAATTATGTAGTGGAGTGGAATGAATCAAAATCAGATATATATTGTTCTTGCCACTCATTTGAATATAAAGGCTATCTGTGTAGACATGCTATTGTTGTTCTTCAAATGTCTGGTGTTTTCACAATCCCTTCCAAATATATATTGCAACGATGGACAAATGCTGCTATGAGCAGGCATGCCATTGGCGAAAGATTGGATGAGGTTCAGTCTAAAGTCCGTCGTTACAATGATTTATGTCGACGAGCTATAATACTGGGTGAGGAAGGGTCACTATCTCAAGAGAGTTATGATGTAGCATTATGTGCCATAAAAGAAGCTTTGAAGCAATGTGCAAGTTTGAACAATGCTGTTGAGAACAATGCAAAACCTAATGACTCAGCAATACATGGTATTTGCGGTGTTGATGGAGAGAATCAATGCAGCACAGCATCTGGTGACAAGTTGTTTGGTCCCAAAGTGAGTAATGCCAACAAGACTCCTAGAAGAGCTGGGTCCGGGAAGGAGGTGGCTAGGAATGAGAACACTGCAAGCAAGAAAGGAAAGGTACCTGATGGTGACGGTTTATATATGGTCAATTTTTGTTTATTATTTTTTGGTTTTCATTTGAAATATAGTTTCGAATCTGATACGTGAATGAGTCATGTAATGTGAAAGAAAACTACTGATGGCTCAGGTTTGCTTAATTGGCATAACAGGTACCTCACCTGGAAGCTACGAGTGTTGGAACACAAGACGGCTTTCACCAAATGGTATGTCATGCTTTCATCCTAATAGTAGTTTAGTTATGGGTGATTGCTTCCTTTTCTGATTTAATTTGGATGTAGTAAACTGTGGGTAATTTTAATAGAGGTATTCCTAAATATGGGTCCGCTCTGAAAACTGATGATTTTTGAAGATTGTTGTCTTTCCAATCAAGAGACTTTGCTGTGCCAAAAACAAGATAACATTAATACTGGACATGGATTTGATAAGAGGGCATGGTCAAATTATGAGCATAATTTAAATCACGGATCTAATACTGCTAGCATAAGTTAGAAGTGAGGATGGCAGAATTTCACTGACCATCATGGATTCCTGACATGCTTTGATAAATTGACTTGAGAATACTGGATTCTGTAGCCTTTTGTAGATATACCAACAGGTCGAGGAAAACCTTTTGAACCCAATGGGTTATTAACTTATTGAACAGTGCTTATGTTTATGCTATGTGAAATATATGTATCCTTTTCTTAGATGGTGGATGTTTGAGGTGAAGATTTTAAACTTGATGGGTTACTGAACAATGCTTATATGTATGTAAAGTGTAACATATTTTTTTTCATTTTATATCTAATAGATAGTTTAATCAAAATTGAACGATCATGGACACCGATAATTTTGATTTGAAGATATCATTATACGTGTGTAGCATTTTTCTGTGAGGCAGTTTACTGCAAGTATGGTTTAGTGTGTGAGAGAATTCCCTACATGTGTAACATTTGTAAGTTGAAAATATCGTATGCTGATCTCTAAGGTGAGATTTTGTATTGAACTTGTAATTTTGGGAAAAAGAAAATTCTGGTGGGCTTGAAGTTGAGCAAAATAGAGTAATAGATGCTTGTTACATGTGGCAGCAACTCCCTGACACAAGGGCGATGCAGTTGCGGAACACGGTGCCATCGACAATGTTTCAAAATGTTGCATCAGCAGCACAGTTCCATAATGTGGCATCAACACATGTGCATGAGAATCATCTCCCTCAATGACTCAAACTTTACCTTGTCCGTTAAAAGAGTGATGCATGTACAGGCGAACTGCTGAAGGAAGGACTGTAGTATAACTCAGGTGCTATTGATGGTAAATTTTTAGTTATGCAGCATTTGGATTTCAATTGGTTACGTTACGCCCACCTCACCTAAAATGAGAAATATATGGTAAAATAAGAAGAAGAAGAAGAAAAAGTTGATTTGTTTGTCTCATTTTGTGTGGGGAATGATTAGGCACCTAAACCAGGCAATGTTATAATGAACAACGCTAATCCGATTCCAAGTCCAATTGAAACCACGTGTTTTGACAATTGAACTCCTTTATGTTATTTGCATCTCACGCGGGACTCTGGAGAGATTTATTTATTATTTCATTAGGGATTGTGTTATTATTTCATTAGAAGAAGGCGTGACGTATGATATGAGATTGCATTATAAACAAGGAAAAGAAGAATAAAACACGTTTCTTTCTTATGGATTCCTCTTTTCATAGTCAGTCTGTTTCTATTAACGTACGTTTGGCTGGTTGGTTGGCTTAACTTGTTTCCGGAATGGAATTTGAGGAGGAGAGATGCATGCATGGCCAAATTGTCAGGCAGGTTATTCTGATTCCAGATTTGTTTTGGAATCTGTGTGGAGGAGGGGAGGTACTAATAGTCTATGATGATGGATCATAGATGTCAATCTTCATATTAGCCACATAATTCATCTAAATAATAATTTAACTTAAGTTTAATAAAATGACAAAATGAAGGTCCATATCAGGAATCTATGTATCACACTTGCTATAGAATTTGCACCGCCCATCTACTCACCGAGCCTTCTTTAAAAGAGAAACAGAGTCTCTGAGTCGCCCAGCCCAGCCCAGCCCAGGACAGGACAGGACCACTTTCCTTCTTCTTTCTTCTTACTCAACTCTTTATTCTATTGGCATCCGATTCGGATTTCCTCGACGGTTGACCGTCGAAGTCGACCCGAACCGAACCCACCATATAACCTAGGAGAAAGGAAGGAAGACACGCAGACAGACAGACAGACAGACAGACAGAGCGACAGAGCAAAAGGAAAATGAAAATTGAATCATCATCAGACGCAGCAGCAGCCCAACGCTACCGCATCGGGTACGCCTTTGCACCCAAGAAGGAGCAGAGCTTCATCCAGCCCTCTCTCCTCCACCATGCCTCCCAAAACGGCATTGATTTCGTCCCAATTTCAATAACCGACTCCTTGTCGGAGGAGGAGGCGGCCGAGGCCTTGATCCAACAAGGCCCATTCCACTGCATCATCCACAAGCTCTACGGCCACCGCTGGAACCACCAGTTGAAGCAATACTCCTCCAAGTATCCACAAACTCTCATACTTGACCCGCCCGACTCCATTGAGCGCCTCCACAACAGGGTCTCCATGCTCCAAGTCGTCAGCGCCCTCAAATTGAATTCCCAATTTAACATCTCTGTCTCTGTGCCTAAACAGGTGGTGCTTCAAAACCCCCAGTCGCCTGATTCTATTCATAATAATACTAATGATGGTGCGGTGGAGTTTCCGGTGATTGCCAAGCCCTTGCTGGCCAATGGCAGCGCCAAGTCGCACGAGATGTATTTGGTTTTTGACCCCAAGGGCTTGCAGACTCTTCTTCTCACTAATACTACTACTAGTGCTAGTACGCAACCCATTTTGCTTCAACAGTTTGTGAACCACGGCGAGGTCGTCTTCAAGGTTTACGTCATTGGCGAATACGCCCAGTGCGTCAAGCGGAGCTCCTTGCCCGATATTTCTGAGCAGCAGCTGACCGCATCGGAAGGGCAAGTGTTGCGGTTTTCGCAGATATCGAATTCCCCTCAGCCTCAGGAGGAGGATGAACATGGTCTGGGTCTGTCTCATGATCCTCATGAAATGCCTCCGTCTGACTTTGTGCAGGAGCTGGCCAGGGGGATACGCCTCGGCCTCAAACTCAACTTCTTTAACTTTGATGTGATTCGGGATTCTGGGAACCCTCACTCCTATTTTGTCATTGACATCAATTACTTTCCTGGCTATGCCAAGTTGCCCTCCTATGAGCAGGTCTTGACCAACTTTCTGTTGGCTCTTCTTACCACTCCAACCCAAAAGGACCACCAGCTGGAACCAGCTACCACTGAGGAGGAGGAGGAGGAGGAGGAGTCTGATCACGACCACTTAGGAGACGGAGGAGGAGGAGATGCTTCCCTCCTACCCTAACTTTTGAATTGCTCTTGAATTGATCATTGAGCTAACAGAGCCAGTGCTGCTATTATGGTTCATTGGTTATCCATGTTGGTGACGAAAAAGCTTTCCTTCCTTCCCACCCACCCTCTTATTGGGTGGGTTTGTTTTCGAAAGGCGATTAGCTAATAAACCGATTTTCTTCTAGCTAGGGCTTCGGCTTTCTTCTGATTTCATATATAGTAGAGCAGTAGAGCGCATTATGTTATATGGTATGGGTGATATTTGGATACTTAGACTGTTCGTTTTGTTTAAGACTCAGTCAGTAATAATGTTTGATCAGTAGCAGCAGCTGCATACCTTACCTGTACTGTCTGTGTATGGACAGTAAGCAAGCAGCTGTTACTTAGTTGTAAGTTGTAAGTTGTAACCAACCAAGGCACAAATGATCAATTGCAATGTTTCAATTTTTATGCACAATAAGCAATAAGCGTTCGTTCTCATGCAGAGTTACAATAAGCATTACCCAAATTGCGAAATAAGTCCACAATTGTAGGTTCCCAAACCTTGACATCTAATGTTAGAGATCTCACCTGCAGTTATTAGTACAAGTCATCTTTTAATGGTATAGTCTTTAAATATAATATATTCAAGTCATCTATACTATTTAAATATAATAAATTCAAATATTTTTAAATTGTATACTCGAACAATGAGAAAATATGCAGTCTCGCTGGTTTTAGAAAATTAAATAATGGGCCGTGACCCTAAAGTAAACAAACCTCAACAATGGGCCATGCCTCATGCAACCAGGAGGATAAAGTTTCCAAGTCCCTGTATTAAACAATCACGTTAAAGTATGATGGGTCTCGTTTGATTGTCATGCCCATGAGCCATGACATGCATCACACAACAACTCTGTGCAAAAATGGAAAAGAAAAAAATAAGGACATGCATGACAACTTAGGTTGGAAATGGAATCTATACATATTTGGCAAGGGTAGGTAGGGTTAGTTACTTTGAAAGGTCAATAGGGTACCTTACCTACTAAGGCGGAGTTCCTTGTTGTACAAAGTTTGCTTGGCTTGTAACTAATTGGGATTTCTTATCAAATTGCTTATATATTCTTCTTTAATATTTTTATTATTATTTAAGCGTTTCTCTTTTTGTATATTATTAATACTATGAAAAGAAAAGAGGCGTTGGGCATTTTTGTAGTAGAGTTTGTCTTGTGACTATCCACGTACGTTAGAAATATTTGACATTAATTTATTTGAAATTAACGGTCAAAGCGCCCACATTTTCACTCGAAGATGCCCATGCCATTGCCATGGGTCTTTTTGGTTTGTCAATTTCGTGTTCCAAACTCTCTCTCTACAACTTTATCACTAGTCTGTCAAAAAGATCCCCTCTAGCTCGAGCTCCTTTGGAAAATTAAATGAGCCATGGAGGGTAATTGGAGTAGTTCAAAGAAAACAAAAGAAATATATAGCAATCACTTCAAGCTGATCGAATGCTGCAATGCAATAAACTAAAACATTTACATGATCAACATGAATGAAACTATCTAATCAACCATAATGGTAACTTATTGATTTGATCTACAGTAGTATTAATTAATGGAGATATCGTGTCTGAAATCAAACTGAGAGAGCTCTTCTACGAGATTGGCCATGTCTGCAAAGATGCTAAGCTGCAAATTTGGAAACTTATTAGATCATCATAATTCAGGAAGCAAAAAAAAAAAAAAAACAAACAAACAAACAATTAAGAGCAAGCAATATTAGAACAAAATTAAATAAGAAATCATCAAGAAAAAGAAGTGGTACTAGCGATCGAGCTACTTAATTACTACTTACTCCATGATGATGTGTTTCCAGTAGGAGTGATTAGTTGCGTCGTCGTCGTGATCCATAAGATCAGGAGGATTCCCCCAAGCTTCAAAGGTGGTTGAATAAGTAGTATTTGAGATATTGTTTTCCACAGTGGGATTGGCAGCGGAAGTATCGGGAGAGGGTGCAGGTGAGCGGACCAAAAGTGGTAATTGATCTGTTGGAGTTGCATATGATGATGAGCTACCTCCAAGCTGAAGCTGGTGGCTATGATCTCTGTTGTTGTTGTTGTTGGTACAAATCTTGTTTGAGCCAGTAGTACTAGAGAAGAAGGTTGCATGATCATCATATCCCAATAATTTATCAGACGTCCCGGTCCCGCTGCCGCTGGATGGTACTAGTACCGGTGGTGCACGTGGCGGCTGGCTATGATCAAGATCATGAAGAGCTTTGAGTAGGCCTGAAATGTTTGAACTTAAGTTGGACGGCTGAGCACTAGCATGAGTGGGATTTTGTGGAACAAAACCAATTGGGGCGCCGCCGTTGCCAAAACCTTGGAGATGAGGAAAATAATTATAATGATTAATATTGACTCTTGAATATTCATGATCAATATGATCATGAACTGATGATGATGAATACGATGGCAAAAGATAATTAAAAGCTGCTTCCAGATTTGGAGTGCTAGTGCTGCTTAGGAGTTGTTGTACTAGTATGTTTCGCAGGACTTGGATTTTGGCGTCGGAGTAGTGGAGCCTCATGAGATCAGCACCCCGTGGATTCATATTCATCATCAAATTATTATTAGCCAAGCTGCTGCATGTGCCAGAAGAAGCAAGCAACTGCGGTGCCAAACTGGAGAGAATATGATTGATCATGAGATAGTACAGATTATGAATATTATCACTATTATTAGCTGTGATTGGCCTGTCGGTAACAGGATCGATGCCCATTTGGAGCAACTTTTTCTTCAAATGAGTATTCCAAAAGTTCTTGATTTCGTTATCCGTCCTTCCTGGAAGATTATTAGCTATGGCCGACCATCTGCGTTTTGAATTAATTATAAATTTGTATGTACGTACATGAATTAGTTAAACTTTTATATATAAGCAGCAGAAGAAGTTTATATAGAAAGACTAGCTATATATACGTACTTGTTTCCAACAAGAGCATGGAGGTTGATGATGGTTTGCTCTTCTTCCTGGGAGAAGTTTCCCCTCTTGATATCAGGCCTGAGATAGTTGGTCCATCTGAGCCTGCAACTCTTTCCGCACCTGTTCAAGCCTGCAAGCTTGGGCAGGGCTCTCCAACTCCCATGCCCATATCTTTTTATGTATTCCACCAGCTTTTCATCCTCCTCCGGTGTCCATGGCCCTTTCTTTACTGAGCTGCTCTTTTCATCACACCAACCTGATGCTGATGCTGATCTCCCCATCATTAATCAAACAAAATCAACTACTTTTACTTCTGCACCAAAATAAAAAGTTAGGAAACTAATTAAAGGGCCCAGCAAGCTAGCTAGCTTGATCATAAACAAATATATACGAGTTAAGTAGCAAAAACAAGATGTCGAGACAAATATGTTATAATATTCAAACCTTGGAGTAGATGTATAATTAATTGTGAGAACATGTAACAGGGAGTATATATAGAGTACTGTGTGACTGTGTCTGTGTGGGTGGATGGATGCACGCATGCATGCATGATGATGTCTTGAAACAACAAAGCTCTCTGAATCTTGATTATTGGGAAAGGGAAAGAAAAAAAAAGCAGAAAAGATAGCTTGACATTGGATCCCTTCCGTTTTCTTCATGAATCGATCATGAGATGCTATAAGAGAAAAAATTTCATACAATGGGGATCTACTGGATGTAGGTTTTATATTTTTCAACTATAATTTCCATATTGACATTATTCTACTGAAATGATTCAAAAGTCAAAAGTAAGTAAAACTTATATTCAAGCAAGTAACGTTTTGTAATAAGTAAGGTATTGTACACAAAAAGGGTGAGCCCGCTGCCTTTTTCAGAGCAACCATAACTTTTGTTTGACACTCATGACGACTGTCCTTGTTGTCAATGTCATAGACTCATAGCATGCATGCTTGCAGATGCTATGAATTGTAACTACTCAACTTCTTGGAGGCCTAAGACTGGCCAAAGAAAACCGAGTAGAAAGAATTTGTTGGAATAAATATAATAATAAAAAACAATAAAAGAAGAAGAAGATAGAGAAGTAACGGTAAGAATGTTCCGTAACGCTATGGCCTACTAGGTAGCAAAGGTTAAAAGCAAATCCGGAGCAATGCATCATGCATGCAGTAACATTTAAACATTTTGGGAGGTATGAAAATTCATCCCGGCAAGTTAAAGCCTCGTCTTGGTATGAGTAAGTATAATATTGACACTAATGAATGCTTATCGAATGAATCTTGTCTGATCTTGTCTTGTCTTGTGGATATACTTAGTTTCCTTCTTCTGAAATACAATAAAGCTTTCATCATTATCCACTTCCACTTTCCAATTTCCAAACCATGCCATTTTTCTTAGTCAATCCATATTTATCTTAACACTTCCAATTGGAAATGCAATATTCCTTTCCTACTTTGAAAATGAAAAACAACACCATCCAAGACAATAATCGCCTATAAAATTCAAAAAAATTTATTTGTAACGGAAATATCATTGTTTTGCTATTTCTAAATAATTACACAATGACATGTGAAAAAACTATCTTATATGAATGGCAAAAGAATTTGCTTTCGACTGTTTGGATGCTTGCAAATTGCAATAGCCCATAGATGACGTACGCTTGCGTTGCCATTATATATCAATCAACTTGCCTTTATTATATATAACGTATAAGTACAGAATATTGAGGGATCTTAATTACCAAAACTCAGAGAATGGTGGTGTTGTGGCATATTCGTATTCGATGGACAGCTGAACGTCCATGTTGTGACATGAGGTCATGACAACGGGACGGCCTTGCTGGTGTATAAAGCATCTTCTTAACTTGGTCTTTGGGCCGATCGAAGACAATGCAATGAAATGCAGAGAGAGAGAGAGAGAGAGAGAGAGAGAGTCATCTCTGTCCTTACTCCTTTAAATATATTATGAGTCCTTGTTGGTCTCTGAGACTGAGAGCATATATATCTTTATATTAACACAGGACAGTATACCCCAAGGAAAACATAAAATATTTATGTTTATGCTGAAAGAGAATATAAAGAGAATTATGATACTGAACTGATCCTCGCAAACAAAATAAAATAGTAATAATAAACATTGAAATAAAAGAAAAAGTACACAAGTAGTGTAGTGGTAAGCTATGCAAAGCTAGCTATTGTGAATGGTGCAGTCTGTTTTGTTGCTTAGTTGAGCATATATTATATATGTTCGATAAAACATATTAAATGCCCGCCGGCTGTACATTACTTACCCAATACGTATATTATACATGAACCCGTCGACATCTTCTAGTATATATATATATATATATAGCAGGTTTAGGCATCTTGTGATGTGAATATTGACACATATTCTGTGATAAGAGACCTTGTAATTTATCACACGTGGCACACAGTCTCACACACATATAAAGAAACCATCAGCAAGCAAGCAGATAAAATTAAGCAAGCTAGCTAGGTACCTAGACTATAGAGATCATCTTCATCATCATCATCAGATGGCGATTGGGCAAGTTTTGCATGAGTTGGAAGTGAACGTGTCTGCAAGCCAAGCATGGGATCTCTACGGCTCACTTGAACTGGCAAAACTCGTGGAACAAGCACTTCCAAATCTGATTGACAAAGTTGAACTCATACAAGGTGATGGAGGGGTTGGCACTATTCTCAAAGTAACATTTGCATCTGGTAATAATTCCTTGCTTTTTTATTATTTATGTTTATAATTGCAATTAATATATGTTTATAATTGCAAAACTTGTTTGCTGAATTAATAATGCATTTTAAATTGCTTTGATTGGAGTACTGGGCAGGTGCTGGTGTGCATAAGGAAAAGTTCACAAAATTGGATCATGAAAAGCGGGTCAAGGAAGTAGAGGTGATTGAAGGTGGACTTGTGGAGCTTGGATTGAGCCTTTACAGAGTTCGCTTCGAAATCATTGAGAAAGTAGAAGCTGATTATTCCTCCCGCTGCTGCATCATCAAAACCACAATTGAGTTTGATGTCAAGGAAGACGCTGCTCCCAACACCTCCTCCCTTGTGTCTATCGACCCTTTCAAAAACATTGCAGAGGTCGCAAAGACCCATCTCCTCAACAAACAATCTCTACCTCTACCCAGGCCCTCTTAGCTTTTCATTTTCCTATCTCATTTAACTCTATCCATTTGCCCTTTAAAATAAAATTAATGCATCTTTTACTTATAATTCAACTTTTTAGCTTTCAACTTTTGTATTATTGATGTCATAACTCGCCTGCAACAATAAAAAATTCGCAATTGACCAATAATTTGTAAACAAGCCGAGAAGGCAGCCCAATGACATGACAACAGGCCCAGAAGACGCCACAATAACTTGAAATCAGACCGAGAAGAAAGAACAATAACGTGAAATCATGCCCATAAGGCAACCCAATAACGTGAAATCACGCCCATAAGACGATCAAGAAGTCGACCCAATAACGTGAAATGAGACCCATAAGTCGGCCCAGTAACTTTAAATCAGGCTCAAAAGTCGTCAAAAACAGACTTAGAAAGAAAACTATTGGGCGTGGGTGGGCACAATTTTGGGTCAACCTAATCGTACTGAGTTGGATTGGATTGGTTTAAAAATGAATGAGTCTTAGATTCGAAAAATGATAAACCATTATGTACTGTGTTGGAATTAAAACTTAAAAGTAGAATTAATTTTGAATTACTTGACTAAACCATCCAACCCTATTACAAAAAATTCAGGTTGAGTTGGGTTGGCTTAATAATAAATGGGTCTTAGGTCCAAAAAATTATAAACCGCTATATATCGAGTTGGGTTATGAATTGGGAATAAAACCAACCCAACCCAACTCATGCCCACCCCCAATTGGGCTTTGGAGGAAATTAATACAGGGACTTAAGAACATTAGTAATTAATGAAGAGATAATTAGATTACAAAATCTCAATTTCGTTGTCTGAAAATTACAAGACATGACGTCATGCATAGCAGGATGACGAGGGGTCATGTCAATGGAGACAAAAAAGATAAACAAAAAGGGAAAATTACATGGATGAAGCATTGCTAAAAGGATTATTTTCCGGATCAATCCAGCTGCATGAATGCATGGGGCCGGTGAGCTGCTGTAAAACTGGAAAACTGGTTTTGATTTTAAGTTATTGTTGTTATATATTTATGACGAGAACATTTGGGTTAACTTACAGTTACAGGGCGGTCCAGCAGTTGTTGGTGCGTGGGTTCCACACGGAGGGGAGCATGAACTTCATACCCTTCTCTCCAATGGCATTGTAGGATCCACCCGAAGCGGGGTCGAGCTCAACCTTTCCGGTCTGGCCAGGGACTGCGCCGCTTCCGAAGATGTTATCGCAGGCGGTGCCGGCCTCGATGGGGTCGTCCTTGGGTCCGGGTTTGAAGAATCCGGTATTGAAGGGGTTGGTGACTGCAGCAGCCAAGCCGGAGGCGAAGTTGATGAGCATGGCATCAATGCCGGCGTTTCCGTTGGGGGGCTTCACCGTGACCTGGTTTGGAACGCCGTATTCGAGCCTGTTGAAGGGCCAGGCACAAGCTCCTGGGCACTCGATTTCGGGGTTGCCGACGATGAGATAGGGTTTGTTATCAACCAAGCCGTGTTCGTAACATTTGCCTCTGCACAGCCCTTGCACCGTCACTTGGCTCCCCGTGAAGAGTACGACAAGAGTGTTGGGCTTCCCGGAGTCGGCCTTCTTGAACAGGGAGTTGATGAAGTCAATGGTCAACACCTTCCCCACTGTGTACTTGTCGTCACTCTGCTGAGTGCCCACTTTGATCCGGAGTCTTGGTGGGGCAGCGGTGGGGTCCAGGCCGGGCTTATTGGTGAATAGTTGGTAGGACTCGACGATGTCCCACCACCTGTGCGCGGAGGCTATGTGGTCGTTCTCGGTGTTCTCGAGGGACCTCAGGAAACTCCTGACGACGTTCTTTTGTTCGGCCGTAAACTGACCGTAAAATAGGATGGAGAGATTGAGGTCCCCGGTGAGCAGAGGCCCTCCGTGGTATATGATGCCTTTCCCAGCTTCAGGAATAGTAACGCCGCCACCCCCAGGTGCACCACCAGCTGGAATAGGATTAGTAGGAATCACAGGATTAGGAGGAATCACAGGATTAGGATTAGGATGAATCACAGGAACAGGATTAGGCTTAGGTTTAGGAATTCCACCGCCAACTGGATTTGGATTAGGTTTAGGATTAGGAACACGTGGAGCTACACCACCTCCTTTTGGCCCACCTTTTGGCCCACCACCTCCCTTTGGCCCACCACCTTTTCCACCTTTATGTCCACCACCGCCTCCTTTATGCCCACTACCTTTTTGTGCACGTCCACCTCCGCCACGAGGATGTCCTCCTCCTTTGGCCTTATTGGCCAAAACCAGACTAGGCATTGTAATATCCAGGAGGAGTATAAGGCAGAGCGCCAGAGCGGCAAGGCGCTGGCCACTTCCCATCAATGAGGCAGCCATTTTCTTACTTTTCACTCTATTTTCTTGATACGATGATGGGGAGGATTCTCTATATCCGTTCTTTTATTTTTCCAATCCTTTTTTTTTTCTTTTTTCTTTTTGATTTCTGCGTCTGACCCTTACCCTATTTATATATGGCAGTCGCGCCTAAGAAGATGAGGCGCCCCACAAATCAAGGCAATGCATATGCATGCAACTCTCCCTCTCTAATCCTTAATTCTTTATCTTAATTAACGGACACACCACAAGACTAGATCACATGACCTAGTTTTGTACCTGGCAGACAATCAAAGCCTTTCGATTCAAGATCAAGACGCTCTCTATATTTAGTTAGGTTAGGAGAAGACGTAGTCAACTAAAAAATGAATCTTGATTCTTGGCCCTCCCTCCCTCCCTGCCTCTTATATTGAAATTTGAATGATGTTAGCTAGGCTAGTTAATTAGTGAGTTGTGTGAATTCGCATTTATGTTTTTAAAAATGTTAATTCCAATTGTAACCCCAATATTTGAAGACTGGTGGCACTGCTGCTAGCCAGCTTCGGTCTTCGAACGTCGCACCTCGATTGGTTTAGGGTTTAAGGTTTATGTTTGGATTTCGAGATGGGGTGTTGAGAAGGAGGAGGAGGATTACTAGCTCGTTGTGCTCTGGTCTTGGTGTACGTATGTTACATATATATATAATTAGATTCCAAAGGCAAAAGAATAAAATATAAAAGAACAAACAAACAGGTACAAGTTACAACAACACAACATCGTTTATTCCATTCCATGCATAAAAATTAAAATAGATGGTAATGTAAAAGTAATTATATGCCATGGTTAAACACAAGAAATAGGGTAGTTAGGTATACAAATAACAATACAATGGATTGCTAATTAATTAATTAATACTTTTGCTGCTCATCCAAGCCCTCTAATATAAACAAACAAATCAAACACATTCATACCCTGTACACTCCGTTGTCAGGTTTCTCCTGCTTTGTGTAGTCGATATAAGGCAATGCGTTTCTTTACATTTCCCCCATTTTGAGACCTTCCTGTCTTCCTTCTTCCGTAGCCTTGCAAACACAGACTTAAGCCCATTCCTCATCAAATTCAGCGTCCCTGTAACAAGCTCTCTGCAACATCAAATATCAATTGTTAAATTACCATAAGTGTGTCTAATCTATAATGACCCACAGTACAGAATCTCATCATCCCATAATCAAAATGTTCAGAAAATAATATGGAATATCAGAATCAACCAAAAATGAAGGGTGTTCTACTTACAATGGTGAACAAGGAGATCGGCCACCATTTACATAGTAGACAAACAGATACGAATCATAATGCTGACCATTGATCAAATAAAAGCCTTGCAACCTTCTTACACACATGAATGACATTTTCTTGTACAAATGGATTGCCGCATTATTGTAAGAAATGACATGCAAGTAAATTCCTCGGCAGGTTGGAATACTTGAGGCATATTTTATGACCTCACGAATAAGTGCTGAAGCTGCAAGTCCAAGGAGAAACAAATTATATATATGGTCATATGGTGAAACAAAGTCTAAGAATTCATATCAAACAAGAGACAAACCCTTACCTATGCCAAGATTTCTGAAAGATTCGACAACTCCCAGTGTCAGAATGTAGATTAATGTCTGATCTGATTTTGACGGTTCGTAACTGAGCAGATCCCCTATCTACAGGGCCAATGTTTTGTTCATAAAAGAGTAAGGGAAACTTAGGAAATTTAACAATAAAAAGAAAATTGCAGCAAACCTATACTTTCTTATACTAGCAATATCTTGAATGTCAACCTCCGTAAGTACTCACAAGTTCCATGGTTTCAATTAAAACAGAAAGACCAAATAATAACCACAATAACTTTTTTTAATCAACCATTTCCTTATTACCAATCTGCTACTGGTAGATACCAAAGACCTAGGATCCAATCCTTTCTCCATTATGGTTTCATGGTTGAGGGAATTAGTGCTGGTTCCTCCCTACAGATGCACACAGGAAGAAAGAATGCTAGAAATGTAGAGGACCCACCTCACTTTCTTTGGCAAGAACAATTCGGGCGGTTACAAATCCAATAAGTTCATCACTTTGACCATTTGGACGACTTCGATCAACAGCTGCCCATGACACAATATCATGTCCATTGACTACATTTTGAAAAAACTCAGCCTCATACCTGCAGAGATTGACAAAATCTTTAGTGAGGAAGCTGTGTTACTGTAGCAAAGAACATACCCACGAGAAAGTATCAAATGAGATTACGTACCTAATGGGAAATAAATCAGCATGGATTTGCTCTAAGATCTCAAGGTCAGACGGTTGTATAGGCCTGTAGGATATGGTTGGACGGCGGGAAAGTTTTGGGTTCACCATTGGGATTGTGTGGTCAATCCCCTGCAAAAATTTGATAGACTTGGAGAATTTGCACATGAATTTCTCCTTCCATTTATGCCACATCAGCCACAAAAGCCATGCAGTAGTTTCTGTCAACTGTAAGAGAAATGATGCCATACAATAATTTCCATATTGACAAATCATAAATAAACAAAGCAATACTTCACAAGTTTTGAAAGCCTGATGCGTCTATGAAGCCCACAAACTGATGAAGATTAGCATCTTCATTGAGTGATAACAAGATACGTTCAAGTATCCAGTTAGATACGAAATTAAGAAAGTTGAAAATGACTGATATCCTCTACTCTCTGTCCTCTATTAATGGCATCTGGGCAGTTGTTTTGAACTTTCAAAAATCATTAGGTTGGTTCAGAATTGAACTTAGAGGTTATTAGCCTGACCTGGTAATTGCAAGGACATTTTTTCCCAAGATAAAAAGGCAGAAGGTCCATTACAGATCCGATATGTTTATGCACAGTCACGGGAATAGAGGTGAAATAGAGTTTTGTACTTGAAGTATTTACCTCGACTGACGCTTTCCATGACAATGAATGGGCAAATTAGAGTATCCGACTCTTCAAACGTGACCTGCAGAGTCAACTAGGAATATCATTTTTATTTTACCAATAAATAAAGTCTTGAAGCTAATTCCATCCAAGAAAACAGAGAAGGTCTAGAAGAGATAATACAGGATCGTGGGTATTTCAAGTTCAACAGAATGAACAAGATATATTTAGAATTAAGAACATGACATGATACTAATTAGGTGGGAGAAAAATAGATGGTTCATCACACGTTCTCTGCCCCAAATCATATTATTATTTATGGGTTTGGTTCACAAGCCATGCACTTCCTACTGGTATCAAGTCCAGGGTGATTCGATTTGCAAATTGTAACACATGCCGAGTTGAAGTTTCTGATGAATTCAAGTCTAACGCATGATTTTTGTATGAACTCAAATGTAATTGGCAAATTGGCAAATTGTATCATGGTCTAATTGAATTGAATCCACGAATTGGAACAGCTTGTAAAAAGAACACAGAGAGAGAGAGAGAGAGAGAGAGAGAGAGAGAGAGAGAGAGAGAGAGAGAGAGAGAGAGAACAACTTACATGCACAAGGCACCAAGAAAAGCTCAATTCTTGCAGTGCATCAAAATTTCCGGATAAGATCAATTGTCATCGCCAACTGAGAGGAAAGTGCAAAGACAGAGAAATTACCAACCAATTGAATTCTAACAAGCACATCTTGATTCCCCATAAAAATAACATTCAATACAAGAAGAATTTGATAGCTTTGAGCACACACACAAAAAACAGTGTTTTGAATTTGATAGCAAACAGAAACCAAGCTGAGATCTCAGACGGCTTTACCTTGGTGGGTGGGTGAGATAGATAGGAATGGGCAGTTTCAGTTTTTCTCTGTAAAACTAAAAGGTTGTTGCCAATCCCATGCCTCTCTCGGAATCGCTTCGTTGGGTTTGGGTTGGGAACTTGGGATACTGGTGATTTGGAATCTTATTATGCTTTCGTGCCACTGACTTCTCTCCCTCTTTCTTTCCGAGTAGCCTACTCCCAGCTCTCGAGTAAGGTAACATCCAAGACCAAGACTTTGCTGTCTGTGTCTTTCAGGAACCAATAAAAATAAAAGGGCATATTGCTAGTTTCTTTATTCTTTTCTTGGGCTAAATACGATGATTCATGTTGTTGCCACTCTTGAGTTTCTTGGGCTGAAGCTTGGAATGGGCTACTTTAGTTCTGTTTGAGACGTGTCCAAACGCGCCTTAAGGTTTTCCTTTTCTTTTGTTGTCTCCTGTCCTGGGTAGATTGTTTCTCCATCCACCACGCAAGAAAGATGGAAAGAAAATAAAACAAAGGCAGCATCTTATTCTTTGTTAAAGCAAGTGTCCTGCTACGCAATTTGCCAAGGCAAGTTGTATGGTACGGTCTATTATTATCATTAGGCAAACCAATTATTTTTTATTATTTTTTAAAAATCTTGATCAACTACTTTTTACTTTGTTTGGATGATATAAAAAATCATGATACAGTACAGATGAGCAGAGATGCAAAGAATTTCGAAACTTTGATAAATAAAAAAATTACATTTGTTTTCTGTATGTCCCTTAGAGAGGGAGCGTTGCAGATTCCACATATACTACTAACTGTGCATATTTACATACGAGGATGATGGCCGCCGCATCAAGAGCCCTAGAGTGGTGAGTCATTTGGTAACATAATCAGACCAAAAGGTCAAGCTTAAGTTCAAGTTGAAGTTGGAAGTTGTAGGAAGGAAACACCACCAACGATTTAGAAGATCATTACTTTGAGAGCATCAAGAAATCACTGCTCAAGCGACCACAACTATAATGACAATGATCAGGATGATCCCAAAAATCACCAACAGCAAACAGGTCTGCATGCACAAATAATGATTACATCATCAATTCCTTCTTCAGGGAAAGGAAAGAAAAATTAAGAGTTATATATCTCAAATCTAAAACTTTCGTTAAATCACTAGTCAGTCAGTCATGTCACAGATGAATCAATCCAGCTAAACTTAAGGTGAAATTGTGTTCCTGATAAAATGGGAGACAGTTTGAAGAAACCCATGTGTTGAAGGAAAAATTACCAGAGATGAATTAGATCTTTGGATCTTAGATGCTTTCACAAGCTGGGAGGTGGCTTGCGCAGTTGCAGCATGAGAGTTCTCAATGTTAGAGCCAATATCATCTGAAAATAACACATGTACAGCATCATTCAAAGTACGGCACACAAAATCCAAATGACTCAACGTATACCAATTCAATTTTTGGATAACAACTAACAGGCATTGGACTAACCGATTATAGCTCCTTGATCATGGACCAGGACAGCTAGATCTTTGAAAATCTCATTAACCTCACTGATCTGTTGTTGAATTTCTTGGATCCCTTGCTCCCTTTCTTCAATAATAGCTTCATTGAATGCAATCTCATTGTCCGCCAGTAAAACCTCTTGTCTGCATACAACAGATTCAATCTTATAACTTAAATCAATGAAGCTAAATTGCATCATGCAAGGCACTCAACCTCAAAGGCAATCATTAATTTGAGAGGCATGTCCCAATTACTCAAAAACCTTCCTTAGTTAGATTTTGGTTGACTAAGCCAACACAGACCCACCCCGGGGTCACGCGCCGGCATGCCATAACAAGAAGCTGCAAACACATTCTCAATAGTTACTGCAAAGAGCTGCCAATTTATGGATGTATATTTGTTTGCCCACCTTCTTGATTCTAGCAGAAGAGCTTGCTGTTTGGAACTCGTAGTTGAACTCATCTCCTGCTCATGGGCAAGATAACTGCACAATATGATGAAAGGCATATATGAGTAAAAGGTTTAAATAAAAGAGAGATAATTAGCAACTATACATATTATCACAGTTTCTGGGAGACTACTGGCATTTGCAATTATAGTTTAATCATTAAGAAGAATTATGTCAACTTAGACACAAGTTTACATTTTACAGAAAATTTAATGCTTCTGTAAAGTGTGTCCTGTGTTCCTTTTGGTATCAACTAATTTACCTGGTTGGCAGAACGTCTTTGGGAACAAAAGGAGCAAATGTTGTTTCCCTTTCAGCTGCAAGCCTCTGAGCCTTCTGAAATTCTTTAAGAACCGCCTGGAAATCCTTTGCAAGCTTAGCATCAGCAATCTTCTTGACAACCTGCATTTCGAAAAGTGTCCCTGAAAAGGTGAGAACCCCCAACTCCACTGACCACAAGAGGAAACATACACTGGATATATACATATGATAACCCAGGGCTAATTCATTCAGAAATGATAAAGGAATCACAACCATATGAAGCCAATAAAAATATATAGAGCGGAAGAATAGAACCAGATCACCACACACACTACACTGAGAGTAGTTAATTTTCCCTTTTTCTTTTCTTGTTTCGATTCAGGGGGTGGGAATGTCTCAGAATGCCCCATACACAAAGTTAGGAGTAGTGAAAATATTGAACTCCTATATAATTTAGAGAAGTATACTTGCATATGCACTTACACTAACTTGGGCATGCTGATCAGTTTCACTGGCTTGCTTAAGTTTGGCCGAAGTATCTTTCACCAACTCCCCAATATGCGCCCGTGACTTATGCCTGCCAGTAAAAAGTAGTCAATGAGTGATAATGCCATAAAAGAGGAAAGAAGGGCTTTCGTTTCCAAGTCGCAACCAAACAATCCGCATTTGCCAATATACATATATATGCATTAGCTGGAACAGCACAAACCAGACAACAAATTTCAATAGGCGGACTTTCTCTCAAATATATGTTATTTCCCAAATATATAGAAACCCACCCACAATGTAGAAAACAGACAATTCGAGCACTTATAGCTCAATGTACAATCAATCAGTTAAGGCGCCAAAGGCTGAAATGGAACTAAATAAACAGGGAAAAGGAACTAGAAGTCGAATTAATCATTCATAATATAAAATAAAAAGAGAACGAGAGAGGGAAAGAAGAGAGAAAAGCTCACAGCTTGTCACGGAGTTGAAGGGTGTCTCTAGGGGTGCCGAGGGAATTGACTAGGCGGAAAAAGGAGGAGACGGCGGTATTGATTTGGAAAATCCCAGCAGACACAGCCTGAGAAGGCTCGTAAAGATTTTGACTTTGATCTTGATCTTGATATTGATATGCTGCTCGTTGTCTTTGCTTCTGAATTGAATTCGAGTAAATGGGTTGTCGTTGTTGCTGCGGAGTAGCAGCCTCAAGATCTTGGAAACTCATTCTTTCTTTCTCTTTGTTCCTTGTGTTGTGCGGATTGATTGATGAAGAAGGAAGACTCTGTTTCTGCTAGTGTTCCTTCCTTGGGTTGCTTGGCTTATGGTGTTTGGTGGGTGAAGACAACAAAGACAAGAGGGAAGTTTCGTTGGTTGAAACGTTCCTTGAAAGTGTCTCCTCCTCCACGAATCACAATTCAATTTCACCCGTACTTCAAACTTGAAACTAGAAAGGTCAAACTATGCTTTCCCTTCCCGTCCCAACCCAACCCAAGTTGCTAACGTCCATCCATATGATCAATCTCGCAGTCACAACAACTGTCGTACTGCCGTTGAAGGCTTTGCTAGTTAGTGGGCTTGTCATGGATAATTAGCCCAATTTATAATATTGGATTGGGCCTGGTTTTCAGCCCATTCAATGCATTTGACATCGGCAGTTGTCCCTGATCCCAAATAACCGGCTTCCCTCTGCTCTCCTCCTCTGTTTCTTTCTTCTTCCTTGTTGAGAGAGATTTGTTCATCATACCCAAACAGGCCTTGTATTTGATGGAGGTCAGTTCTCCACTCACTCTAATTCGTTCGTTTATCAATTTATTTTAATAACTATCCTTCTGAATTCTGATCCAAATTTGTTTATTTGCTTGCTTAAATATCGATTCGTTACCAAATCAAAAGTGGTTTTGAATATTTGATCCCCCCCAATCTCTTCTTTGATGTTTATTGTGCCTTCTTCTACATGTTTATTTTTTTGGTACTAAAGTTTCTTTTTAGTTTGAGTGTTTTTGGAAAACAATTTGGTCATTATTTCTTTACCCCATTTCCATGGTAATATGTATTCTCTGAGTCTGATTTGGTTTTGTTCCCAATGGCAGATAAGGACAGTGAAAGTTAACAATGTCTCCCTGGGTGCAACGGAGAATGATTTAAAGGAATTCTTTTGCTTCTCCGGTGAAATCGAATACATTGAAATACAAGGGTTGGTTTTCTTTTCTTTCTCGTTTCGGGTTACTAATAACTTGAACAGGATGGTGAAAGTTGATTTTGTTTTATTATTTTATTTTATTCAAGGGACAACGAGAGGTCTCAGCTTGCATATGTTACCTTCAAGAACCCCAAAGGGGCAGAAACTTCAGTGCTTCTTTCGGTGGGTTCACTTCTCACTGTTCTTGGCCTCTTTCCCTTATATTATAATAATTTCTGAGTTTCGGTGTGATCTCATTTGATATGCTTGTGTGTTTCAGGGAGCAACTATAGTTGATCAGTCCGTTACCATAGACCTGGCTCCAGATTACAAGCTTCCAGCCGCTGCAGATTCAGCACTTCCAAGTGTAATATTATTTCCTGAGGGGCACCTTTTCTTTTAACAATATATATATATATACATATTATGCAATAGTTTTGTTTGTTTCTGACAATGTTCAATCTCCTCAGGCAACAGATAATGTAAGTTCTGGTGGTGCTGCCCAAAACGCAGAGGATGTTGTGAGCAGCATGCTAGCCAAAGGCTTTGTTTTGGGAAAAGATGCAATCAACAAGGCAAAGGCCTTTGATGAGAAACACCAGCTTACTTCAACTGCAACGGCCACAGTAACTTCTTTGGACCAAAAGATTGGTTTCACTGAGAAAATTAGTGCTGGCACAAGCATGGTAAATGATAAGGTGAGGGAAATGGATGAAAAGTTTCAGGTTTCTGAGAAGACCAAGAATGCGTTTTCAGCTGCAGAGCAGACGGTGAGCAGTGCTGGATCTGCCATCATGAAAAACCGTTACATACTAACTGGGACGTCGTGGGTAACCGGTGCGTATAACAGGGCAGCCAAGGCAGCAGGTGAAGTGGGGCAGAAGACCATGGATAAGGTTTCAGCAGAGGAAGAGGGTGGAAAGAAAGTGGAAGGCAGTAGTGCTACTCAGATCACTCAAGTACATTCTCCCAAGGATGCTACCCACTAAACTAATGACTCACGAGTCACGAGTCACGAGTCACGAGTCATGAGCAAGCTGGAGCTTTAGTATAAGTTGTACTAGTTTGCTTTCCTGTTTGTTTAGAATATATAGGAGGAATTAATTGCTGCTGGAGGTTTATTTTCACGAATGAATGATTTCTGTATGCCTTTCTGTCACTCAAATGACTTGTGTATGCATCCCTCCCCTCCCTGCTGTCTGTTGCTGGGATTCTTGAACAATTCTTTTATGTGTGTTCTATTCTATCTATTTGTGCTTTCGTATCAAGTTATTTATGTCAAGGCAATTTGTTCTTTGGGTAATTTGACGGCCTTAACTTGCATTCATTTTGGAATTTGATATCTCTATTCTCTAGTGCTAGTACGACTGAATTTTGGAACTCAATATGCTGATGCGGTGTATTCTCAGCCGTCAGACCTTTTCAAGGATATGAACGGCTAAGATGAATTAGTAAGGAATATCCCTAAACATAATAAAATCGCTCCAAACAAACAAGTTCGTTGAGGTTGAAGAATCGGAACCAACCAACGCGACCAAGTCTCAATTCTCAGACCCTAAACCTACCCTTCCCTACCCCCCATCACTCTACCATGGCCATGGCCTCGTTCGACGCATTGTTCTTCATTCTTCGTCTTCTACATCAACACAATCCCAAACTTTAACCCTAATCCGAATGTGTTCTACGCATTCTTCTTCGCGCCTGGATCTAGGGTTTCAATTTCGGCTCCGAAGATCCCCAGCCTTGGACGTCCTCTTAGATCGGATCGCCGGAGAAATTTTTGCTCGATCTCGCGCTACGAGATCTTGATTCGTCTCGTATTAGGTTTTCAGCTCCAACAAGGCTCTGACGAGTCGGCAGGTTGCCCCTACATATTCTAGTTGCTTTTCATGTTAATGATCTTTCTATTTACGCTGGATGTTTTGGATTTTTATTTTATAATTTCTGGGAATTGCATTTTGGATGCAAATCATAATTCCAAGACAATTCGTTGACGGAATTTGAAGATAGTTGTTGCCTGAGTCTAAGAAGCACGCCATTTTGATATTTTGATGTTGTTGTTGAACATTTTCTGTTGAAATTGAAAATTAAGGCAATGTAGGCTTGTCTATTAGGAGCCGAATTGCTTTCTATGTATGCCTATCTTTATGGCAACAGCTTAGAAACTGAAATTTCAGGTTGATACTTTACCATTTGGTTAGAAACTTAAACTCAGAGACATTAATTACTAAGTCTTGGATATCAGCAATGAAAATCAGATGCACCAAATTTCTTGTGTGTATCGATCAGGTCTTGTTACTTTAATTCCCTGTAGTTTTTAAGCTGCTATCAATTTGAGTAAAGCACACAAAGTATACCTGGAGTTTCCAGTATGGGTTGGGCAAAAACAAGGTCAAAAGCTCGCCTTTGGGGCTAGCTTTTCTCAAATTACATTAGCCACTTTTGATGCTATAGAAAGAAACCATGGGAACCTATATGCTGGAAGTTTGTCGTATAAAACATCATTATTTATAGGGTTTGCTGACTTTGAGATTTTATTTTTGGTATTCATTGTTTATTGTTCTTTTTCCTTCCTGATGGATTGTATATTTTTCCTTGTCGCATAATTTTGTCGTGCTTCTGTATATGTATTATTTTTTAAATGCTACATCTTCACAGCATACAGTAACACACATGTAGAGATACACCGACTGAAACATGTAGAAACCTCATTTCTCCAATAACAGTTAGTAGGTTGGATATGATTTTAGTGAAAATAGAGTTCTGTTGAGGGAAGTTCATTGCTTGTTTTTCTTTAGATGGAAGTGACTATAAAAAGTAAAAAGGTATTTCAATGTTTAAACAGGATTATAGCAAATGTAATGTTTCTGTTTTTCTAATCTCTTTTCTTTTTCTCATATCAGAAGTCGATAAGTATAGGTACCTACACAGAACAAAAGGTTTGAGCTACTCTGATGGGTGAGTTTGGCAACCTCAAACCCTCAAAATACAAGGTTTGTTTAATCTTTTGCATCCAGATAGTGGACATAATTGATGTGTTTCGTTTAGTTGTGTAAATGTTTCAGTGTTATATTTGCTTCTTTTTCCTTGAATCTCGCTCGCCTTCAATTGGGGAACCAAGTCCATCACCGGCCAGAAAAGACAAACAAATAAACATACTAATCAATGTTCTGCAATGATCGATCACCCCAGCTGTTTCTGTTCCATCCTTTTTTAATTGATTTACTGTTTAATTTCTTTGATTTAAAAGCCTATTGGATTGTGGTGTATCTTGTTTTAGTTTCTCTGGGAGTTTTCGATTTTTCAATTGTTAATGGGTCCTCGTTCAGGACAATCCTCTTTTACACCGCCTTTTTAACTACAATTTTACAAGAGGCATGTATTTCCTTTTTCTTTTTTATTTATTTTAAAAGTCGAATAAAACTGGACAAAATATCCAAACGATTGTAATGGGCGAAAAGTCGTGCCAATAACATTAAGTACGCCCAGTAATATCCACTCAACGGGCCTATGAATCTGGGCAATACCCTGAACACAGCGCAGCTTCAAGCCCAATGTCGTGGGAACAAGCACAAAACTAATAGGCCCAGAAATCGACAAGTAAGCTGACAATGGCCTGATATTTGGCCCAATAGTGTGAAAACTGGCCCAGAAATTGGCCCAACAACAAGAAAATATGTACAGAAGTCAGCCCAATAATCCGAAAATGGCGCATAAGTCAGCCCAATAATGTGTAAATAGGCCCGTAAAAGGGCCCAAAACTCGGCCCAATTATGTGGAGACAAGTTTCTGAAGTTGGCCCAATAATGTTAGAATCGGCCCAATAATCTGAGAACGGCCCATAATGTGGCCCAATAACGTGGAAACGGACCCAGTAGTTGGCCCAATAAAATGAAAAAGGGCCCAGAAGTCAGCCCAATAAGCTAAAATGCTCCATAAGTCGGCCCAATAATGTGCAAATAGGCCCAATAACATTAAAATCAAGCCCAGAAGTCGGCCGAATAATATTAGATGGCCGAGAATGTGGCCCAATAACGTGGAAAATGCCCTAAACGGGACAGTAGTTGGCCCAATAAAATGAAAACGGGCCCACAAGTCAGCCCAATAAGCTGTAAGTGGCCCATTATCGGCCCAATCATGAGAAAATTGGCCCATAAGAGGGCCCAATATTAAAATGGGCCCAAAATCCGGGCCAATTTTGTAAATCAAGCCCATAAGACGGCCCAATAATCTTAGATGGCCCAGAATGTGGCCCAATAACGTGGAAAAAGCCCTAAACAGGCCTGTAGTTGGCCCAATAAAATGAAAACTGGCCCAGAAGTCAGCCCAATAAGCTTAAGTGGCCCATTGTCGGCCAATCATGCGAAAATTGGCCCATAAGAGGGCACAATAATATTGAAATGGGCCCAAAAGTCAGCCCAATTATGTGTAATCAAGCCCGATGTCGGCTGAATAATTCTAGAATCGACCCAATAGAGAATGGCCCAACATGTGGCCCAATAACTTGGAAACAGGCCCAATTATTGGCCCAAAAAATAGACAGGGGCCTACAGTTGGCGCAATATTGTATAAATGACCCACAATTGGACCCAATATTGTGAAAACAAGCCCATAATTTGACCCAGTTAGATGAAAGCATACCCCGATATCAATCTAATAACGTAATAACGGCCCGGCATTCCGAACAATTACTTGAGAACTGGACCAATGATCTGAAAAGGGCCCATGGTTCATCCCGATAACGTAGAAACAGGCCCAACAACTGGAAAGCAGGGCAAGAAGTAGGCCCAATAATGTGAAAACGGGCACGATTTCCGAGCCCAAGATCTTGAAAATAATGCCCATGTTAAGCCCAATATTGGAATTTTGTCATATTTTAATGTCATGTTTCCGGATTGTCGGCTTGGGCCCAAATTGTTATTACCGATTAAATCATTAATATTTCTTGTCAGTGGATCCATTGTTCTCTCATGCATCAGATGATCTGAAAAAGTGAAAAAGAAAAAAAATGGAAACACGAGCACACACGCACACCAAGCAGCATTGCCTTCAAATTTGGGGCCAACACAGAAAAACCAAAAAACAAGAAACAACCCACACACAAAATCCCCAATCAGAGCATCAACAACTGCAGTAGCCTTGATATGTCATCTTCCTCGTAATCTTTTCTTTTTCTCATTTTATCTTCTCATCTTCCAACTCCCTTCTTATAAATTATCATCATCTCAAGATCACAAGGCTTCTCAGTGGCGACTGCGACCTCGACCTTCACTTCATCTACAAATCCATGAGTGAGGTAATCGAACCATCGCTGTTATTTTATCACCTTTTTGAATTCTCAAACTTTACAATGGGGCTGTTTGAAAAGACAGCTAACAACCAAATGAATGCATATAAACAGAAGCATAGCTGCAGAAAATATAATCAAGTATTGGCAAAAAAATACAGATAAAGTAAACAAAAATAGATGTACAATAACTGGAAGCGCAGCTCCAGTGCATCCAGATCAATTTCTAATCTACCAATCTTATAACGTATTAAATGAACGCATCATATTATAGAGAAAAAGAAATGGATCAATATTGACGTTAGCATATTTTCCAAATTTACATAACTATTCTCATTGTTTTGAAAATTCTAATGGACTATAAAACAGTTCTTCAGAGCACTTCTAATAAAAAGCATTATAGCTAGAGCCCATTCCTATCCAATAATACTAAAAAGAGAGAAGAAGAAGAAAAATGCAAGCAAATGAGCTAAAGCTCAAGGGAGCCAGTTGCCAGCAAAGAAAGGCTTAATAATCTAGTAAGTCATCACTTAACACACTCTTTATTTTGGGGTCAGAAATGACACTTCATAAAACAGGCCAAAAAGGAAGAAACTACAAACATCAAGAGAGCCATAGCCAAGCCAACACAGCAAGGCCACAGCCAGACGAACTTACAAAAACCAGGGCGAAATAAAAGTAAACCAAAACTAAATTACAAAGCAAAAACACATAAACGGCTGAGACAAGAAAAGGAGACACATGCATAACATAACATAACGTCCTATCTGCAGCCAGAAACAAATCTAGTTATCAGGAGGGCATGGTAACACATCCCGTGACAAGACAAACACAAAGAAGGATGGGGGTACTTCAACCCCAAGACCTTGACACGCATTTACTGCAGCCTTGCAGAGGCCATTAGCATCAGAAAAATACTTCCTTTTGATATTTCTAGGCCAGTTGCTTGGTATTAATTGCGGTCCCTTTAAATGATGCAAAGGCCCTGGACATTCCCCGTCACTATGACGGTCCACCCCTGATTCCAGGAAGTGGAAACACAAAATAGCTAACACTAAGTATAGTAACTTTACAAAGGCATCATTTTCAGTAATTTACTGATGTTTACAAAAGGTTCAACCAAACAGCAACACAAGAAGCAGAATCAGCAGATTCATAAGAGCTGGTAAATTTAAGTCTAGCCCAATTTCAAATGCCTGATTATATGAGGTCTTTAAATGCACAAATCACAAAGTCAAGATATAAAACTACATTAGAAAAATGAAACACACAGAAACCTGACAAAAGTTAAGAGAGGGGCTACACAGGAATCAATTACATTTCAAGTAGGCAAACGCAATTCACTCTGTCAACACAAGGTATGAATCCTGATAAATCAAATGGTACCATTCCAGGCCCTCTTTCATTAAGATGTCAAGCAAGCCTCATTTCTCTTACTTGAGACTGATATAATCAAATTAAAAGTAAACTATTATAGCCAAATTTCCCATATTCTAAAGAATCAAATAAGGCAGGTATGACATTTCAACATTCTTAGCATGGATATTCATCATTCACCTCTCAGACCAAAAAAACTGTATTACCATATAAACTACAGATGATCCCTAAACAGACGGTAGATGGTAAAAAAAAAATCAGTTCTGGAAATTCAGGCCCGGATGTATTTCATGCCAAAGAAATTCTATAAGGTGGCGCTAACTATGTGACATAATTTCTAAACCTAAATAACAGCAATGAAAAAATATTAAGGACAACCACTGCTCATGCATATGACATGATCTTTACAAACACTTAGGTATGAGTCCGAAAGATCAACCATGGGAAAAGTAAGAGATATCAAATGAAGCAAGGGACACTGCCACGAACCAAAAGCCTACATGATGAAAATTGCTAATCCCAACTATTAAAAGAAAGCTAACTCAAATGAAAGTAAACGTGTCAAACTGAAATAAAAGGCAACTACTATGTAACTCTGAAATGCAGCTTTATAACATTTTAACAGCAACTAAACAAGTAACTCCGGAAGGTATTTTAGGGTTTAGGGTTTAGTGTTTTCAGACATACCTACTTGATGAACATGTAGGAAATACGTTCAGCAAGTAGATTGTATAGTAACTGATCCAAAGTTTTTATTTTTATTTTTTATAAAACTAAACGTAACGATAAATATATTCCTAATATCATACCCACAAAATCAATGGATGTTAAACAATTTATTTTTACTTAAAGTAGAATTCATGTCAATTGATAATCCATCGTACTTATTGACAGAAATGAAAAATAATTTGCTTCACAAATTAATCAAGCGGTGCATAACTAAATAGAAGGAAGCGTAATATTACCTGCATATAAAGATCAAGAAGGTGAAGATTCGTAAGAAAACTAAGCACTGAAAGAGTGAGAAACAAAATCATCGATCTCAGGCTTCCCACCAGGCGATCAACGCGTTCCGCTTCTTCTAGAAGAAGTCGGCCATCGACGGGACGGGACCCAATGGAATTGGACTGAAATGCAAAGCGAATTCGAACTCGCGAGACAGCAGCCCGAACCTACTCGACGCGATTCGAAACAGCGTAATTCAGATCGGTCGCGCGCATGTTCACTGAAAATCCTATCGAGGTCTTCGCCAGTGAATATGCATCCCATTTCCAACGAGGATTATCGGTAAGAGAAGAATTGAGGTGTCGATTCTCAATCAGCAAAGATTACCGGTCAGGGAATCGAATTGAATCGCAGCCATTATCGATTTCTGCCTCTCTTGGTGAGGCGTCAGTGATACAACAATCCGTTCTACGAGATGATCGGATATGGCGATTTCGGACTGGCGGAGATCGGGCGTGGTTGGAGCGAAGGATCCACTTGGATCTGATCATCTGAGCATTGTCCATTGATGAAATTTTAGGGTTAGGGTTAGGGTTAGGAATGGACTCTTGCTTTCGTCCACCACGATGCGATCATGCGAGTGTGGTGGTGGAGTGGCTATTTTGAGTGAATCTGGCTTGACATGAGCTGAAGTTGGTATTTTAGACTTTTCAATGGAGAAATAAAAATAAAAAAGTATTTCCATTTCCAGGCACAATAAAACGCACGTCGTTTTTAGACACGGTCACTCTGCGTTAAGCAAGCCCTTGTTGCAAGTATCAACAACTATACATGATTAAGGCAAGGGAAGGCTTAACCCATCAATCGGAGGGAAGCATTATTGAGCTACTTTGTTACGTTCTCTCGGCGTCGCGGCTTCCCCTCATCTTGCCCATCTGTTTAGCTGCCGAAAATCAAAACGCATAAAGCATGCACCAAGTAAATTGCAACACACCACAAAACTTATTGAAAATATTGATAACCAGTTGTATTAATAGTAGAAGAACAAGTTTAGTTTGTGTTGCACGCACACGAAACTTAATTAATTAAAGTTGAAACTAAGCTAAGATGTCCAATATCACATTCATTTATTCATTTATTCATTGAATGATTAATTAGGGAAAGTAGGTAATTAACAGTAGAGCTTGAATCGTGGCTGCCACTAGTATAGAAAGCAGGGCATTGTTCTTGCTATCATCAGTAGATCCTGAACCGAATTGGGATACATCTGCGGGCGGCGGTGGTGTCCTCTGATTGTTATAAGGTGGTGGTGGTGGTGTAGTCTCAGTAGTCTCAGTACTAGTAGTCGTGGGTGGTGGAGGCGGTGTCTTAGGTGGAGGTGGAGGTGGAGGTGGACAAGACATTCCAGAGAGACAATTACCAGTCACACTGCAATCATAATATTTATATATAAGATTCAAATTAATTACTTAATAATTTGACACAAATTGAACAAGTTGAAACGAACAAAAAATCAAATAATATGTGATCACTTACACTAATTCCAACTTCTTGTTTTTGGATAAGGAGGTGGGTATGGTTCCGTTGAATCTATTGTTTGACAAATCCCTGGGCGGGCTCACAGCACACACACATGAATATATATATATATATATATGCACTGAAAATATTGATTGTACAGGGGCAGGGGCTATAACTTACAGTCGCTTTAGATTCGGGAAGGAGCCAAGAAAATCAGGGATAGGACCATTTAAGCTATTGTCGTGCAAATCACTGATCCATCCACCACCAGAGAACAAAAAGAACAGTATTAATTATTCATTGAAAATGCATACCATATATATAGCCTAGGTCGACTCAAAAAACTCACATTGTGACAAGGGCATCCATGGAACTACAATCTGGTAGTGGACCAACCAGATCGAAGCTACTCAGATTCCTGTATTGATTTTTGGCAGGAAAAATGAATAAGTGATCATAATGCAAATAAGGAGCTAGCCTAATTAATTATAATGAATAATAATGAAACTCACAGTGCAATTATACGAGGAATGTTGCCTGTGCTACACTGAACCCATTCCCACGAAGAGCTTAATGGAAGGCAAGGGTTGTTGTGCGGAAGCGTCAACCAACTGGGAGTGAAAAATAAATAACTACTGGCAGGAGAAAAATTGAACAAAATAATCAACAAGAACAACACCAAGATTTATACTGGTTCGGCAATTGCCTACATCCAATTTGGAGACGACGGAGTATTCCACTATAATCAATGAGAGAATACAATAGTGTTTACCACTCAATTTCCCAAAGACCCAAATACACCCAACCTCACACACTCACAAAGGAAGAGAAAAAACAATGATACAAAGCAAAGAACAACTAGAGAGAATTTGTTTCTCTCTTTGGCAAAATGCCTTTCTTGCTATTTTTTCTCTTCTACTCAACACTTGGTTGGATCCTTGGTTGGATGCTGCAAATGAAACCATTTGCTTCCAATTTATAGCCAAAGATGCAAGAGTGTGAATGCAAACTCACACTATTCATATGTTGGCTACCAACCATGGATGGCTACCAAACAATCCACCCATTTTGACCAAGATAGCAAGCCAACATTGATTCACATGGGCAACTAACATTGACACACATGGGCAACTCCAAAATTCTTCTACATTTGAGCCAATTTTCAACAATCTCCACCTTGGCTCAAAACCTCGAAGCAACACTCTCAATGGTCGTCTCCCAATCCCCCATGGGGCAATCAACAAACTTTACAAATGCCAATTAAGTCTAAGCAGTGCTTAAACTTGAGCAACGAAACTGGCTTTGTCAACATATCCGCAGGATTCTCAGCGGTCACAATCTTTTGAAGAAGAATATCTCCCTCTTCAATTTCCATACCCAGTATCTTCCGAGCTTCTCCTAAGTCCTTCATCTCAAATTCATTACTCAGTTGAGTCTTCAACCTTTCAATCTCCACTTTGCTTTTACATGCTATAAGCATATCATCAACATATAAAAGCAGATAGATGAAGGTTCCATCTTGTAGCTTGCGAAAGTATACACAATGGTCATAATGACTTCTTGTGTACTTCTGCCCGATCATAAACCGATCAAATCGCTTATACCATTGTCTTGGAGACTGCTTCAAGCCGTACAATGATTTTTGCAATTTGCAAACCCAATTTTCTTTTCCAGCAACCTTAAAACCTTCTGGCTGAGACATATAAATTTCTTCCTCCAAATCACCATGTAAGAATGCAGTCTTGACATCAAGTTGAGCCAACTCAAGGTCAAACTGTGCAACCAAAGCCAACAAAATACGAATAGAGGAATGTTTTACTACAGGAGAAAATACCTCATTGTAGTCAATGCCTTCCTTCTGAGCATATCCTTTAGCTACTAATCTGGCTTTGAATCTCACATTGTCCTTTCCCAAAGATTCCATCTTTTTGGCATAAACCCATTTGCAACCAATTGCTTTCTTCCCCTTTGGTAACTGAACCAGCTCCCAAGTCTCATTTTTATGAAGAGACTTCATCTCCTCATCCATAGATTTCTTCCACTCCACGCTCTCTGAACTTCTGACAGCTTCTTTGTAGGCGGATGGAATATCATCTTCAATAACGGGAAGTGCATATGCCACAATATCAGTAAATCGAACAGGCTTTCGAATCTCCCTTCTCGATCTTCTGATTGCAATAGAATCTTGTTGCTGTGGAGGCTCTTGGGTAGGTGCCTCCTCTTCATCATCCTCGTCCTCTTCATCAGAATCAACTGTAGGACTAGTGTCTGTAATATCAGACCTTACTGGAACAACTGGAGTTTTCAGTAACTCCACCTGCTTTGAACTACTCATGGTCTTAGTTGCTTCAATTTCACCTTCATGCTTGTTCTGATTTACCATAGCAGCCTCATCAAAAGTCACATCTCTGCTTACAACAATTTTCTTCTCATCTGGACACCAAAGTCGGTATCCCTTCACGCCAGTGCTAAATCCCATAAATAGAGCCTTCTTTGCTCTTGGATCTAACTTGCTTTCCCCGACATGATAGTAAGCAGGACAACCAAATATGTGTAAATACTTGTAATCAGTACAAGGTTTACCAGACCATACCTCCATGGGCGTTTTGCCCTCATTCGCAGCAGCAGGCAACCGATTAATGAGATGGCTTGCATAAGTAATCGCCTCAGCCCAAAACGCCTTGCCTAAACCAGCATTAGACAACATACACCGAACTTTCTCAAGCAAAGTACGGTTCATGCGCTCCGCCACCCCATTCTGTTGCGGTGTCTCCCTAACCGTGAAGTGCCTCACAATACCCTCATCTTGACAAACTTTCAAGAAAGGATCAGACTTATATTCACCACCATTGTCTGATCTGAGAGTCTTGATCTTTCGACCGCTTTGCATTTCAATCATCTTTTTCCACTTCAGGAATATCTTCAAGACTTCATCTTTACGCTTCATGGTGTACACCCATATTCTTCTAGAGAAGTCATCAACAAAGGAGACAAAATAATGGCTACCTCCCCAAGATGCATTCTTGGAAGGTCCCCAAACATCAGTGTGAACATAATCTAGAATGCCTTTAGTGTGGTGAATAGCAGTGCCAAATTTCACTCTAGTTTGCTTACCCAGCACACAGTGTTCACAGAATTCCAATTTGCATGCCTTTGCACCTTTCAATAAGCCTTGCTTCACCAATCCTTGCAACGCTTTTTCACCAGCATGCCCAAGACGCATATGCCATAACCTTGTGGTGTCTGTGCTATCTGCGTCAGCAGCTTCGGTGACAGCTGCTCCACCAATAACTGTACTACCCTGCAAGAAATACAAGTTATTTCGTCTTGTACCTTTCATCACCACCAGTGCCCCATGCACAGCTTTAAGAACTCCACCCTCCATGGTGATCTTGAGACCCTTGGATTCCAAAGCGCCCAATGAGATGAGATTCTTCTTCATATCCGGAACATACCGAACATCACTCAATTCTCTGACTGTTCCATCATGCATCTTCAAACAGATTTTGCCTATCCCTTGTGTTTTGCAGGCATTATTGTTGCCCATCAAAACAACTCCACCATCCAGCTCCTCGAAGCTAGAAAACCATTCCCGAATAGGACACATATGATAGGTGCAACCTGAATCCAAAATCCACTCAGTTGAGTGACCATCAGCAGATGAACTAGCCAAAGCAAACTCGAAATCTTCATCTCCAGATTTTGCAACATTTGCTTCAGAACCCGCTTTCTCCTTCTCCTTGTTCTTCAATTTGGGGCAGTCTTTCTTCCAATGACCCTTTTGGCGACAAAAGGCACATTCATCTTTAGCAGGAAACTTCCCTCGTGACTTTGAACGAGATTTTCCCCGCTTCCCAGATTTTCTTTCCTCTGTTCGACCCCTTGCAACGAGTGCCTCGGTTTGTGAATTTTGAGTCTTCTGTTCCTTTTTACGACACTCATGATTCACCAATGCCGCAGACACCTCATCCAGTTTCACCTCGGATTTTCCATACAACAAAGTAGTTGTCAAATGATCATAATCATCAGGCAATGAATTTAACAAACATAGTGCCTTATCCTCGTCAGGAATTATCACATCAAGGTTTGCTAAATCAGCAAGTATTTTATTATAATCATTGAGGTGTTCATGCATAGAAATACCTGAACGATATTGAAATCGGAAGAGTCGTTTCTTCAAGAAGAGCCGATTTTCTGCGCTCTTGGTCATATACTTCTCCTCCAATTTCATCCATAACTTCTTAGCAGAAGTTTCCTTCATATACGGGTATTTCAACTCCTTATCAAGGAACGATCGAATAGTGGCACAAGCATGGAGATTAATTCGAGTCCATTGCTTGTCATCAATATCTTCTGGTTTATCCTCCAGAACCATATCCAACTCTTGTTGATACAACACATCCATAACTTCACATTGCCACATACCAAAATTATTAGAGCCATTAAATTTATCAACCTCTAACCTTGTACTGGCAATTGGATGTCTATTGGATGTAGGTGCCGACGAAGACGATGTCGATTCCTTCTCCTTCAAAATTTCAACTTTTTCTCCAGCCATCAAATCTGCCCGGCACTATTCACTGCTACTGTAGCACAGCACTATTCACGGGAGCACTGTAGCACCGACACTATTCACGTGCACTATTCACCCGTCACTGTAGCACCGACAGATTTTTCACTCCCCCGAAACCCCAGTCGAAAAACTGGAGCTCTGATACCACTTGTTGTGCGGAAGCGTCAACCAACTGCGAGTGAAAAATAAATAACAACAGGCAGGAGAAAAATTGAACAAAATAATCAACAAGAACAACACCAAGATTTATACTGGTTCGGCAATTGCCTACATCCAGTTTGGAGACGACGGAGTATTCCACTATAATCAATGAGATATACAATAGTGTTTACCACTCAATTTCCCAAAGACCCAAATACACCCAACCTCACACACTCACAAAGGAAGAGAAAACAATGATACAAAGCAAAGAACAACTAGAGAGAATTTGTTTCTCTCTTTGGCAAAATGCCTTTCTTGCTATTTTTCTCTTCTACTCAACACTTGGTTGGATCCTTGGTTGGATGCTTCAAATGAAACCATTTTCTTCCAATTTATAGCCAAAGATGCAAGAGTGTGAATGCAAACTCAAACTATTCATATGTTGGCTACCAACCATGGATGGCTACCAAACAATCCACCCATTTTGACCAAGATAGCAAGCCAACATTGATTCACATGGGCAACTAACATTGACACACATGGGCAACTCCAAAATTCTTCTACATTTGAGCCAATTTTCAACAAGGGTCACCGCTCCATATAATTAACACCTCGAATTGCACTTGTAGTACACCCAGTCCCTCCACTAATTCAATTCATTACCAGAAACAAACAAGCTGATTAATTTAATTAAAGGAGATAAGCTTCAAACAAAAAGTTGATTAATTAATTACCATCTCTGGTATCAGTTGCTGGTCCTACTTTAGACAGGAGATAAACTTCAAAGGCATTGATGAGGAAGGGAAGGGTGGAATCAGCAGTGGGGCGGAGAGTGATGGATGTTTTCGAAGAAGCAGTGATGTTGGTGATGGCGACTTCCACTACGCTCTCAAAAGGTGGGACGATGGGTTTGGAATAAGGCTGCTCGTCTACATAAATCTCAAAGGATCGTTTGTTGGGTGAAGTGAGTGCTGCAGGATCCACCTCCGAGAAGAAGGTGGTGATGTACACTTGAACTGGAAAGTCTGGGAGGTACGTATCTAATTCAAAATACTCGGACGTGTTATTGCCGGTGGTTGCATTTTGCACTACAGTTGCAGGAGGATTATCTTCTGCACCACTCACATCCATCTTGGATATTCTCGCCTCACCTTCCACCTGATATGCAAACAAACCGTACCCGGGTACCCATCTCCGATCGTAACTGTCGTCTGGATACCTACATATTATACACATACATAATTATTAAGAAGCATATATATATATATAGGCTTTATATAGTAGCAAAGCAAGTAAGTTACCTAATGAGTTGTTGCGCCCCTAAAGCTAGCCTCTTTTGCCTGAACAAAGCATAATCAGAAGCAACGCGTGTGTACATTTTAGGAGCTAAACTGCGGAATTCGAGTGCGGATATAAAGGGAAACTGGCGAGGCAGGGTTTGAGCAAGACATATGCTGGTGTTGTTTTTGTTCACAGTGTATATCACCTCGTAATTAACAATGGTATCGGAAAGCCCGGTTAAGTTGACTTGCGTCCAGTAGGTGGAGTCAAAGTAGAGATCGAAGGTCGGAGGAGAGTTGTTACCGTCGTAGTTTCCGTAGTAAAAGCTAGCGCGCACCAGAAGCCGTTGACTTATCATGTCAACGCTGTTGATGGTGTAGCAGTTTTTCCTTAAACTTGTGAAAACTCGTAGAGTGCTGGCCACATGAGGGGTTGAGCTGGACAACTCCACCAAGTGGGACTCGCCGCTGTGCACATAGTCATCATCTCCAACCCAGTTTATGGAAAGGCTGTCGGTGTAAGAATCGGAAGCACCACAATCGATGCTCAGAAACACTGCAGCATCTGCACACACCCATGACAACAATATCACTATTGAACCTAATATATTCATATTCATTTTGGTTCATTAATCAGCCGCGCATACATTTATATATAAGACGTATGTAATGTACGGGAATCAAAGAATAGATCAATCAGTATCAGCTTAACTTTTTGTTTAAATAAATGAATAAATAAAACAAAAAAATGGGTGTTGAAATAAGAATTAGAAAGTTAACTCGGGAGCACGACGAGAGCAGGAAATGTTAATGTTGTGACTTTCTGCTCAACAGTTATTCCTTTCTATTCTAACAATGATATTTGAATATAAAATAAGTTATTCTTCTCTTAAATTTACAAATAGATCATTACCTTTCCTTTCCTTTCGCTGTGAGTATAGATTTAGTACTTTGAAATGTTCTTCTAAGTAGATTGAAATAAACTATTACCTACACATAATTAAAATGGTCAACACCTCTAAAATGATTATTAATCTTTGCAGATAATTTAATTATACACAGCTAGAAAGCTAAGTACATGAACTTCCTATTTTTTTTAAACTATAACAGTTAAACATCATATCAGATGATGAGCTTGCTTCTCTCGAATAAAGAAGCAAGCTCATTATCTTCCATTAGTTATTACTTGTTGGAATAAAGAATTTCAAATTCATAAAGATGATGAAGACGAAGAACATGTATTCATTCATCCAATCGATTAGTCAAACAATGGAACAAATAAGTAAGTAATCCACGAACCTCATGGCGGTGGGTGGCCGGCACTAATAATACGGCTTCATTTTTTATTTATTTTTTCAAGTCCTTCCAATCAAATAATACATCCAAAGCAAGTTAATGGGAGACATTGCTTTGCAAAGTAACCATATAAAAAAGAAAGAAGGCATTCAAAGGTCGTCAACGTCGCTTTGGCCGAGTGGTTAAGGCGTGTGCCTGCTAAGTACATGGGGTTTCCCCGCGAGAGTTCGAATCTCTCAGGCGACGCTAGCATTTTCCTTTTTTTTATTTTTATTTTTTCAAGCAATTTTAAATTTTGGGATATTCAGTATATCTGAACATTTTTGTTTTTGTTTTTGCACTGGATTTTTTCTTAACAAAAAAAAATACAAAGTGCGATGCTAGAAAAGCTTTATAAGAGATTGTTTTATACAAAATGAAAGCCGGGCGATCGATTTTACTTGGTTTTTTGTTATCCTAGCCAATAATCATGAAGCAAGCATCTACAGTCTACTCGTAGTTTCAGTAAGTGAATCAGCTGCCATGCAATGCAACGCAACTTGGAATTGCCGATATTGTAGTACCACCACACGACCACCATGTCTTTTCTCCTTTCCCCTTTCCATTGATTACGACAAATGCGGCTCATATTAGCATGGAATTTCCATGTTTGTTGAGAGTAAAACGTTAGCCAACCATTACAAATCATTTCCCAAAACACTTGACAAAGAAACTGGAGCAAATAAGAACACATGTCACATCTCCATGAGATGAGAGAATGCTGCCAATGCCGAAATCTGGAACCTCGTTTTACATTAACAGTACAATTTCCATAACAATAAATGATGCCATTTCAGAGATTTTCGTCATCATCATAATTGTTAGGAGAATACAAGCAGATTTTTAAGTCAAGGCCCTTCAGAGAATGGATCTTCGAATATAACATTGCACCGATACTCTTCCAATATGGTTGATGCTGCAGTGCCCTTGGCATGATTCAACTCATATCTCATCGTAAATAAGATAGACACCATCTAAATCAAGCAACTACAAGAGTTTCAGTCCACCTGTTACATCGTCAACCACCTCAACGGGTCCTGCACATGAGTGTTGGAATAATCCATTAATACAACCAGAAGCTATGCACCATGGCACGGTATTTTGACTTTTCTATACATTTTGTCAGACGCACTACATTCACAAGCTCAAAACCAATCCTACTTACCATCCTCCCAACAAAATATTAGGGGCTTGGCCTCCCAATCTAAGACTAAACCAGGGAAAACCCCCCAGGGGGAATAGTTAAGGCTTAAAAACTTCCTTTCATACTTGATGGAGTCCTCCACTTCAAAGTTACAAATTGAAAAAGGCCCCATCGAAAGGAAGATAATGGAGAAGAGAAACTTACCAAGAATAGCCATCACTGTCATTGAATCTGGAAGAATACATAGAGACAAATAAGTCACTTTGAACAGTCAAATGGATAAGAATCTAGTGAAGAATATAAAATTCATGGCAGAAATGGGGAACGAATAAGACAAGTAACAATGGAGTTGTTTGCGTCAGTATTTTCAGAAAACAGGTAACATCAAAATATGCTTAAAAAGTGTTCAAAGAGGATGGAGATACACAAAACTTGGAAATGCTCATTCTTCCAGGGCATTTCAAAAACAGCCTAATCCATTTTATTCAAGCTTTCTCATGTTGTGATGATAGCCGCCACTTCTCAGTAGTATTTTGAAATGTTTGTTTATAAAAAAAAAAATTACCAATTTATTTGATTCGCATTATTAACACTAACATCACCAAACACTCAAAACTATCAAAACCGTGATCAACCTCATATACGGAAAAGTTTCAACTCACTTGGTGCAATTTGAGTCCTGCCAGCATCGATTGTAATGTGGGTTGGTAGTTTCAGCGATTTTGCCTTCTCCTGTCAAAATCAATAAAGAGTCACCATTAACCATAAAGTTGAATTCGCTTTGCTTTTAGTAAACTTGTAGCTTCTCTGAGACTATATGATTGATCAGAGCATGCAAGAAATAATTATGTTTACGTCATGCCAGAAAAGTTGGTATTATAATACTGACTTGCAAAACTAGCATATCTTCTTCACTTTCAATTTTCACAACAACTTTCGGCTGTGCACACATCTCCCACCTGCATATTGACATAACACCATTACAGGAAACACAGAGAGAGAGAGAGAGAGAGAGAGAGAGAGAGAGAGAGAGAGAGAGATGAAGATATCCACATTGTTCAGCAGACAACAATTCACAGAGTAGTCTGTTGCTGTACCTGTTTAAAGCTTTTGGTGCTCGATGGAGGAGCTTTTTATAGAGGCCCAAAGTCGCATGGCTAAAAAACATGAAGGCAAACATTTGGTAAAGAATTTGAACAAAAATATAATCCAATCAAGAGAGAAAACTGACTCTATAAACTATTCAAGGAAAAAGCGTGTTTCACTTGACAAAATAATCAATCATTCTCAACATAATGCTCAGCTTGCAAAAATAAAAAAGGGGCGAAGAGTGCTGGGAATTAAAATATAAAATTAAAAAAAAAATCTACAGCTACCTGCATTGAGCGGCAATTTTCCCCTTACCCATCTTTAGATCATTTCTGACCACCAAAACCTGAAGAAACCAATGAAGAAAGTGAATAAGCAATTTGGTTTTCTTTGAAATGTTGGAGATGCAAGTGGAAGTAATACCATTTTGAAATCTTGGAGAATGTCAGCAAGGTTATCAATCTCAAGTGGGTCCTTGTTCTTCTTCTTCTTGTTGTTGCCATTAGTATCATTAGCAAGTGCAGTTTTCTGAGCTAGTCTAGCTGACAAAACAATGCGAGCAGGAGGGTAACGCGCACCAAAGCAATAACCCAAAGCAAGCCAACCTGCTCCTACTAAAATGGCACCCACCCACCCCAACCCCATCATCTCTCTCTCTCTCTCTATACTTCCACAATCCAATCCAATCCACCCACAATCAATTCTCTTTTATAGCTGCCAATCAAATTTCAAAATCAAACACATGTCCTAATATTATCATAGTAAATTTTGCGTGGAAACAAACAGGGGTTGGAGGTAGGGAGTGATGGGAGTAAAAATGGTACCTGGAGTGTGTGTCACTGTCAATGCGAATGAGTGTATTATCGGAAGTTAGTAACCCTAGATCGGACGGTTGTGCGTTCACGCAGCCATGACCGTGTAACTTATCCTTCCCTTGGGTTTTGCAGTGGACGAGGTCATGAGAAGCGGAACAAGTGAGTGCGTGAGGGCGGGCGTTGCGTGCGAGATTTTGGTGAGTTGAGTCCGGGAACCGAAAACGATCTCGATGCTGCCTGCTTGCGGCTGGGTCTGTATTGTGAACGTTGACAACTAAGCTAAATTGAGAACAACAATTGTGGCCGTTAGATCAACTTCAACCCTGCTTGCTGGGCCCTTGATCATAAATAAATGGATCAAATCACTTGCTGGCCTTAAAGTATTGACCCATATTGTGATTTTAGTCTGTTTGTGCTTGGGCCTTTGTCCCTTCCCCCTTTAACAAATCATCCATTTAAATTGGGAAGTGGTGGGTAATTTAATTACCTACCATAGATAAAAATTAAAAAACTTTTACTCTGCGAAGCGAATCTTTAAAATAAAAACTTAAAAAAGAATTGTGGTACGGGTGGTGGTCCACTCCACTGCGATGTATCATGTATGTGAGACAACAAACAACGCCATGAGGAGATGAGGAGGAGGAGGAGGAGGAGGAGGAGGGGAGGGGCGTGTATATTAATGCAAGTGTGTGTGTTGCGTTGCGTTTGGTGGTTTAAGTTAGACGTTGCGTGTAATTGGGACAAAGGTTAGGAACCAAATCTAACGGTATAAAATGAATAGATTTCTCCACCTCTAGGCGCTACCCAACAACTTTGACGTTGACTACTGACTAGGGGGAAGGAAGAAGAACAGTCCACGCGGTTTGAGCATTTTCCATTATTCCTTTTTCTTATTTATTTCCATCTTCTACTACTTAGTATTATTCTTCTTCTTGCATCATGTAATGTAAGGCATGCTAGAATATAATCTAAACACTTTCTTCTAGCACCATAAATATAATTCTCAAATTTAATCAATCCTCCTGCCAAACGAATGCCATCTTGCCTCCCAATAAGAAATATTACTTGTATCCATGACAAAGTCTTATTTTTTGATATAAAAAAAGCGATAAAATTTTATTAGATCAATAGAAATAACAGTACAAAATATATTAGATCATAATATCTATCTAGTGTTTTTATTTTAATGTAATCTAAATTGTGGTTTTTTTTTTTGTTTTGGTCAAAGTAAATCGTGTAATTTGTATGTTAATCTTTGGTTAATAGATTTTAATTTTCAAGCATCAAAGGGTAATAACCACCACACCATCATCACGAAGAAATTGCCAATATTGTCAATCAAACTGGTACCATTATTCAAATTCATACGCCGTTTCCGTCAGCTTTAATTAATTAATTAAAAAACACAATATCAGAAATAAATATTGAGGTAAGGCTAAGCTAACGTATAAGAGAGAGAAAAAAAGTGCCTGAAGAAAAGGCTGAAACTCCAAGGAAGTAAGGAGAGAGACTACAGAAAATATTCACTTTACTGAGTCGTTGCGCCTTGCCGTCTCTCAAGTTCTCAACCCACTACTCAATCTCTGTTCCCATTCCAGAATTCTCAAGAGACAACAGGTAATTTCTTTACTTTTTTCTTCATCAAAATTTGACCAATATCGGGTTTATTTTTCATTCATCACACACAACCATTCCAAGTCTGATCATCGATTCCCTTTTTATTTTTACTTGATTGGTTGCTCAGAAAGCAGAAGAAAAGTCATCATAGTAAAAAAGAAAACAGCAAACTGATTTATGATTGTTGACCTGAACTAGGCATATGAGACGGGTACTACTACCGTTTTTCTCAGTAACCAAAAAGTTTCATCAGGGTTCCATCTTCTGCTTTCTTTAGGGTTTTTGGAAATTTAGTTATATACACTGCTAGATATCTTTTGAAATAATCTTCTTATATTGTCATCTCTTTCAGTTCGTTGTTAAGAAAATTGAGGGGCGGAAAAGGGAGGGATTTCGGGGAAGAAAAGTTATCAGCTTTTGCCAATTAAGGTCGATTTTTACCTAGAGTTTTATGCTTTCACTTTCATCTTTTTTAGCAGTTGTGATCTTGGTACTTCTTTAGTTATGGTTCTTTTCGGTGTTTTGATTTCGACAACCTGGTTTGAGTTTCTGAAGAAAGATAAAGAGGAAAAAAAGAAATCAGAATTATGTTAAGATTGCTTAATCTTCAGGCTTGTCCCTAAAAGTAATTTTCTTTGGGTTTCAAAATAAGAAATTCTTACATCTGCTCAACTAGTAAACATAATTATGTATCTTTTCCATCTTTGATGACAACTAATTAGCATTATGGTAAATTTGCAGGAAAACTTTTAGGAGGTTTCTGTTTTAGAGTTAGCAGGATTGTGAAGATGAGTGACAATTTGATGGAGAAAGTGAGTGCTTTTGGCGAACGCCTCAAGATCGAAGGGTCTGAGGTTGGTCGAAAGATGAGCGCTGGCTTGAGCTCAGTGAGCTTCAAGGTGAAGGAGCTCTTCCAAGGCCCAAACCAAGCAGATAAGATCGTCGAAGATGCCACATCAGAGGCACTTGACGAGCCTGACTGGGCTATGAATCTTGATATTTGTGACATGATCAATACTGAAAGGGTCAACAGTGTCGAATTAGTTCGTGGTATAAAAAAGCGGATTATGTTGAAGAATCCTAGAGTCCAGTACCTCTCGCTAGTACTGCTTGAAACATGTGTTAAGAACTGTGAGAAGGCTTTCTCAGAGATAGCTGCAGAAAGAGTTCTTGATGAGATGGTGAAGCTGATTGACGATCCTCAGACTGTTGTTAATAATCGCAATAAGGCTTTGATGCTGATCGAAGCATGGGGGGAATCGACTGGTGAGCTCCGCTATTTGCCTGTTTATGAGGAAACATACAAGGTATCTACAAAGTTTTGGTTCCAGTTTCATATCTTGTCAAATCTATATAACATCTTGTTCTTCCTTGACTAAAACATAGTTACAGACCCAAATCCACTTCTATTCCTCCTGATTTTAGTTGGACTAATAGGAAGTACTTAAAATATACAACGGCAATTTGGCCCAATGTTCTTCTTTTGAGGCACAATTGCAGCTCATGAGGAAATACAAAATTTAGCCAGTTTACCAGTGCAAAGGAGCACAAGGCTAATATTGGAAAAGAAATTGAGGAACTCCCAAAATTGAAAGTATAACGTATTACAGAATTTCCATGGCCTTTATGCTAATGTCTTCTACAGTTTTTTTAGCTTTCATCACGCTGGATGGTGCAGTTGTTATCCATATATTACTGATGTTTAAAAGAAGTGGTTTCATGCTATTTATACTTTTATGCTTGGACCATCTCAATTTCAGAGTTTAAGATCAAGGGGTATTCGGTTCCCTGGTCGTGACAATGAGAGTTTGGCACCAATTTTCACTCCCCCACGTTCGGTTTCAGCTTCAGAGTCAGATGCTAGCCTTTCCCAGCAAATTCCACTTGATATTCCTGTGCAAGGCTTTACGGCTGAACAAACAAAGGAAGCATTTGATGTTGCAAGAAACAGTATTGAGCTTCTTAGTACTGTTTTCTCCTCTTCAACCCAACAAGATGCTTTACAGGTGATTTCTATATTGTTTTCTTACTTGCATATCCTATTTGAGTCCTGATATCTAATTTGATAATACATTAAACCAATATCCTTTTTCCTGTGTTATGTAGACCAATATGCTTTACTTTTTTTTCTGTTTTTTTGGGGTGAGGGTCGGCTAGACAGCTTTCAGGACACCACCAGTACTCAAACGTTAATGGGCCTTTGGAATAGGTCGATTTACCACCCAGGCTGTTCCATAGGACCACGTTCCATCCAATCTAGAGCCAAGTGCCATTGGGTTGACCTTATGATAATATCTGCCATGGAGATAGCCAGTTCAAAGTTAATTTAACTCTTGTATAATATCAGCCTGACAACAAATAAGAAATCCTGAAGGAATTATAGTGCTGTATGAGGGCAGATGTTCTCTGATGCAATTACACATGTTTCTTCAAGAATAACTAGTTATTTACTTAAGTTTATAAACTATGAACTAGCTCTGGTGTTATCAAAAGCGATGTCGATTAAATGTTGTTGTCCCTTTGGCAGGATGACTTGACAGCCACACTTGTACAACAATGTCGTCAGTCTCAATCCGCCGTCCAGAGAATTATAGAGACAGCCGGAGAAAACGAGGCCTTGCTGTTTGAAGCGTTGAATGTGAATGATGAGATCCATAAAGTTCTATCCAAGTATGAAGAACTGATGAAGCCTTTGGTTGTTCCGACTGAGCCAGAACCTGCAATGATACCCGTTGCTGTGGAGGCTGATGAATCACCGAGTCATGCGAAAGAGGATTCCTTGATTAGAAAACCAGCTGCTTCTCGAGGTCTGGTCCATGCAGGGAGCCACGATGACATGATGGATGATCTGGATGAGATGATATTTGGCAAGAAAGGTGGAAGTTCTTCTGAAGGAAACCAAGATCCGAAGAAACAGCAGCCGGCCGCAAAGGATGACCTGATCAGCTTTTGAGAGGGTGTAAATGTATAATTCCATGTACTTGGACTGGAGAGCTTTGCTGGTGTGAATACCAGGCTATTTAGATGTTGATTGTTGGAGACGCCGATGAAGTTTGATGTTTGAAAAATTTCGCCTTCATGAACATAATTGTCGTTTTTTTTTTACTTCCCTGTTCTTCTCAGTACATTGACCTGCACACAAACATTTTGTGTAAAAGTAATTATTATCAAATTTGGATGCACAGTAATCTGATGGATTTATATAACACTAATAAAATATATTATTCTATTTTTGTCCACGAAAAAGAAAAAAGAAAAAATATATATTTGTTGTTCTTTAGGTTTAGGAGACATGATAAGAGGCAAAATTGTTGTATACAAATACAATACAAGCGGTGATAGGATTCTAATGCATACTCACTAAGATCTAATCCTATTTCAATATGTCATTGAAGAGGTAAGACTGTTGTTGCAACTTGCATTGCAGCAGTATAAGAGCACCGGCAGTCAAGAAGACAATTGACAACAATTTGTGGGTGTGATTGTGAACGTGTTTAGTTGTGTCGTGTTTTTAAACAAAACGAAAACATCACACAACAAAAACAAACGAGAATGCCTGGAGCTGGAAAGCAAATGACAAGATCCAAATCCCCAGTGCTTCTCTTACTTCTCGCTCTCCTCGCCCTCTCCCTCGTCTTCTTCCTCTTCTCCTTTCATAGCCCCTCCCCCTCCGACGACCCCACCACTCTTCTTCACCCAAACCATCAACCCATTTACAAACCCGAAACCTCCTTCGTCGCCTCCCTCGACCGCTTCCTCCTCGCCCACAAATCACCCCGACGCGATGACACCGTCCTCCTTACAACGCTACCCCAGCACCAACCCAACCACCTCGACGATCTCATCTTCCAGACCCACACCCAGAGGTTGTACGCTGATCCCTATTACCCGCTCAGCCTGCCCATTAGGGTTTACGTCTACGACATGCCCACCAAATTCACCTACGATCTCCTCTGGCTCTTCAGAAACTCTTACAGGCAGACCTCCAATCTCACCTCTAATGGCAGCCCCGTTCACCGCCTCATCGAACAGGTTTTGCTTTTTCTTTTTCTTTTTTACATTTTACTGATTGCGTTTTAATCTTCTGATTTCAATTCCTAATTCCTGGGCCTAATTTGTGCAGCATTCCATTGATTACTGGCTGTGGGCGGATTTGATTGCTCCAGAGTCGGAGAGGCTGTTGAAAAGCGTAGTGAGAGTGCATAGGCAGGAGGAGGCTGACCTCTTCTACATCCCATTCTTCACCACCATTAGCTTCTTCTTATTGGAGAAACAGCAGTGCAAAGCACTTTACAGGGTCTGACTGCATCCTCCAAGGTTTCCCTTAATTGCTTGCTAATTGCTGCACATCGTATGATCATAGTACCTGTATATATGTATCTCACACTGTTACTATTATGTTACACTCTAATTAATGCACAATTAACTTAACATTTGAGTCTTTGCTTGCTAGCTTATCTAAGTATTATCATTGTTATTTATTTGTGTATGAAGGAAGCTCTCAAGTGGGTCACCGATCAGCCTGCCTGGAACCGATCCCAAGGAAGGGATCACATACTTCCGGTTCACCATCCCTGGTCTTTTAAGTCTGTTCGCCGCTTCATGAAGAATGCAATTTGGCTGCTTCCTGATATGGACTCCACCGGAAACTGGTTATAATTTCACTGGATCTTTATTTTATTTATAAAAAAAGCCCTAAATTCAACCTGCTTTAACTCTAATTTGCCCTACTTTTAGGTACAAATCTGGACAAGTCTTTCTGGAGAAAGATCTAATTCTTCCTTACGTTCCCAATGTTGATTTTTGTGATTCGAGATGCATATCCGAGACTCAATCCAAGAGAACCACACTGCTCTTTTTCCGCGGCCGGCTTAAAAGAAATGCTGTAAGACTTTTGATTTCTCAATGGATTTCTTTGCTACTAATTCCATTGAATTGTGTTGAACCTGTTAGAAGTGAATATAATATTTACTTTGGAGATTAAAGCAACTGGCGCGTACACTAAAGGAGGACTTTAGGCTTGGGTGCATGCAAAACAATCTTAAATGACAAAAGAATAGGGCATAGGATATAGAGGCCGTTAGTTGTAGTTAATCGATTTCATCGTTCAGTGGATTAATGAATCAGTGCGGGAGAAAGCTTCTTCCATTTCTCCACTTAAGAATCTCAGGCTCTTGTGGCTAATTTATTGTGTTCTACTTTCAGGGAGGGAAAATACGCTCAAAACTTGTAGCAGAACTAAGTGGTGCTGAGGGTGTAGCTATAGAGGAGGGGACAGCAGGAGAGGGAGGAAAAGCAGCAGCTCAAGAAGGAATGCGCAAGTAAACTTTTTTGGATCCTCGCTCTTCTTGGTGATGTAATTTTGTTGTTCCCTTGTTAATTTAGTTGAGTTTATTTCTCTGTCAGGTCTGTCTTTTGCTTGAGTCCAGCTGGTGATACTCCATCCTCCGCTAGATTGTTCGATGCCATTGTTAGTGGTTGCATACCAGTAATAGTTAGTGATGAACTGGAACTTCCTTTTGAAGGAATACTAGATTATAGAAAGGTATGTATATCTAAATATTGGGTATAGGATATATTAGTCAGGTAGATAATTGCTCACAGCTTAATGCCTGCCCCGAAGTCCATGTGATATGGCATGTATGGTTGGCCTTATACACAATGTTCTCAACAGTTGCCTTTTATCTTTGCCTACAGATAGCTTTATTTGTTTCTTCCAGCGATGCCGTACAAACTGGTTGGCTTTTAACATTTCTTAGAAATATTCGCCCTGCTCAGATTGAGGAAATCCGTCAGAATCTTGCCAAGGTAAGTGACTGAATATTTGAAGTGAATGTTATTGTTTTGTATTTGTATTTCTTGTCAAAAGGTTGTACTAGACATGCATTTCTAGTTTCCCTGCTTGACTAGACTTGCTGTTTCCTTATCTTGTGCGTCTGGATGTTTTCTGAGCTAGCGAGCTACACCTTTGTGGGGACTGATTTTATTATTTCGTCTTTCCCAGTACTCAAGGCATTTCCTATACTCCAGTCCAGCTCAACCCTTGGGTCCAGAAGACTTGGTTTGGCGAATGGTATGATTTTCTTGCTCCGTAATGTTGGCCCCCAATCCTGTTTTGTTTTCACTTACATGCACTTGCATAAACAAAGATAAGAGGCCCAACTGTGGTTTAGAAATGTTTGATTTAAGCGTTGTTGGTTGTGCAACAGATGGCTGGTAAGTTGGTGAATATCAAACTTCACACTCGAAGATCTCAACGTGTGGTGAAAGAGTCGAGAAACATCTGCATGTGTGAATGCAAACGTGCCAACTCTACAACCTCAGGTCACTTGTAATTATTTTCTACTGTGTCTCTTTCTCCTCTGGGCATGATGGATGTAGGGCAGGGTGATTCTAATGTATTCTTCTTGTGTTTTTGGCCGTAGTGAGAAGGTATCTTTTTATAGTGGAATTTTATGAAATACTCTGCCCTTATATACATATATAATCGATTTGCTTCTATATCCCATTTGTATGATTTGTTTGTAGCAAAAGGCTATTATTGACAAAACCAAAGCAGAATCGTAAGATTCTGTAGCAAAGGTATAGGATTGGTGTGGTCGGCCGTTGTTTAGGTAAGTAGTAATTAGTTACTAGTTACATTACATCTCTCTCTCTCTCTCTCTTTCTCTCTCAAATATCGTACTTGTTGTTTGTATGCCTTGTCTTGTCGGTCTTGTTATGTTCTTCTAATGTAGAGATGTAATAATAGACTAATTGCTGGTTGGTATATATGCCTTGTTGGTCTTAAACTCAAGTTATGGTTAATGGATCCATCTCATCTGATAAAGAAAATAAGAAAACGAAACAATTAAAATAGATAAGAGAACGGAGACGGAACCTTCAACCTGGGGCAGCTGTGCTGTATGTCGGCATATTTGTGCCGTTATTCTCGTCAGAGATCAGAGACAGAGATAGGAATTGTTTGGGTGATTTGAAATGGAGGATGTAATCGAGTTTTGGGCCCAACATCCACCGTACATACATCACGCGAGCTGTGCCTGATGAGCCCAGCCTCATATATTAGAATATAAAATTAAAAGGTTGGTGCGTTACCGTTGGAATAGAAAGCAAACTTAAACTTTATTGGGGTTTGATTGATTGTGGTGTGACATGCTCTCGCTTTCTATCAAATTCGAATTTCAAATGGATGATGTATCACACTAAAAATATAAAACGCTTTTGTTAGTACCTACGACGAGCGAGGTGGGTTGGGTTGGGTTGAAGGAAACGGGATTGCCATAAAAGACTTAAAAGAAAAGCCGTAGAGGGGGGGAGTGCATGTGGTTCCCAGTGGGGCCCCACACGGTTCACCATCTTCTTCCATGATTACACGGCGGGGTGGGCCAACAGCTAAGACATATCTTGGACGTGCCTGCCTGCTTTTGGAACGGTTCCCGTTAGTTTTATTTTAAGATATGTGTTGTTATTCATACTTGTCATAAAAATGTAAAATTTTCTCAAATCAAACCACGCTCACTCATAGTCCCATTTAAGTGTATACTAGCGAGTCACGAGTTAATAAAATAAAAAAAGAAAATACGTTGTGGCACCTGTACGTAGTACTAGTACGTACCATGAGCATGGCCTCACCAATCCAATGTGCAAAAATATCATCAACTCCTCTACTCTACTATTACCACTATTGTTGTCATAGCAGATTGCTGTAATTATCACAGAAAACGACACGACCATGATATGATGATAGCATTGACAACCATCGTCGTCTCGTCCGCCCAAATACACATTTATATTTTCTTTGGCTATTTTTGAAAGGTGATATGGGAGAAATTTTCAGATTATTACATTGCATTGTTGTGGGTGTGAAAAGGTGATTTATTTATTTATTTATTTAAGAGTAAATACACACGGCAAAATATTAACAAATTAGCATGACAAATAATAAATGTATTTAATAATTTCATATATGTGTAAATAAAGAATCAGTTTATCTGATGGAGATTTCTTTTCTTTATTATTTTTATTATTTTTATTTTTAGAACATGACTCGTGTTATGCTACACGTCAATGTTGATACATGAATAAGATACCAACACGACAGCTCCACAGTTTAACCATCTCTATGGTTACCCTTACCTTACTCCCCCATCCCTCAGTGCAGTGCTGTGCTGTGCTGTGCTGTGCAATGCAACAGAGAGAGAGAGAGAGAGAGCGAGCGCATCTCATACTCATATAATACAGACAGTCCAATGAATGACAACTATAATTTCACACGCTTTTCGTTTTTTCTTTTTAAGCACAACTTTCATTTCACACGTAAACACCATGTCGACCAACCCATGCTCAAAACACAGCTCATCTTTCTTTTTTGCTTCATCAGAAATAAGGCTTTTTTTTATTTTTTATTTTTTCCATCATAGTATTATTTATAGGTGAATTGAGCACCTTGGATTTTTACTAATTAATCTTAATCAATATATTTGTTAACAATTTAGTAGCACCCCAACTAATCCAGCAACATCGCATAACAAATACAGCCATCAAGAGTCGCTTTTTTTTAGGACCTTATCAATTAAGAGTTGTGATAATATATTAAATTAGTAAATTCACACACACTACACAGAAATTCAAGACCTTATCTTAAAAAGTAAAATTGTTTAAAACCACTATACTAGTGGGTTTTTTGCTCAAAAATCACCCTCTTAAATTTATTTTTTAATGCTTTTATTTTTATTTTTTTACTTAAAGAGGATAAGAGTGTAGAATTAAGCTCAAAGCTTATTGGCTTTAGAATGCACTTTTGGTCTTTGATTTGAATTACACGAGTTTAGATTTAGTCCACGGTAGCTAGCTCTAGCAATAAAAAAATGTCTCTTTATATGAACTTTCAGAAATTACACACACCAATACAATACATTCTTCATATGAACTTTCTGGTTTTATAATTTATATATTTTATTAGTGAAATATTTAAATTTGGAAGGTGAAAATTGTTTATTTATTTATTACATATTATATATTTGTAGAATATTCCTATAAAATATTCCCTGTCCAGTTTCGAGCGATAAACCTAAATTTACTCGTATCATACGCTGCTCTGCTGTCCAAAACAACTGCTCCTCAAGATGAGTCAAAGTCACTGTTACCCTGAGACGGTGAGGTTTCCCATTTCTTAATAAGAAAATAAAAACAAAAACAAGAATAAAATGGAAAGACACCTAAACTCAGACTGTCACACAATTACACCGTGACGAGCATTAAGCACCCATCATAATAAATTAATATGACAACACTATTCACAATTGGAGGATTTCTCTGTGACTTGTGTCTTGTGTGTGAGAGAAAGAGAGAGAGAGAGCCGGCCATATCCACCGCAACCAAACGCTTTCTAACCCAGAAGCTTCTCTTTACCTGCCACCGCGTATATACATGTATGAAACCCCATTGTTATTAACCAAGTTGTTTTTCTTTTTCTTTTTCTTTTTTTAAAAACAAAACAGAGTATTATTATGTTTAGGGTATATAAAAATATAATATAAAAAATAGAGATAGCCTTCAATCATGGGTTATTAGTCCTGCTCTCACGACTGACTAAGTCCCAAAACTCATACTCAAATAGTTTTGTCATCTCTTTGTTTCATTCGTTCTCTTCTCTTGTTGTATCTGAATGCTGCTGCTTGCTGGGTCCTCTTGCTCTTTACTTGATAACGCAAGGGACAGTTGGAGAGCCGACTCTCACCACCTTTGAATTGAACAATTCCCCCATTCCATGTTCAGACAAACCCCTTTCACTTTCTCTGCTGGGGCTTTTTGATAAGCCTCAGCCTCAGAGACCCCAGAGATCTGAAACATACATACTTGAACACCATTTATAAGACACAGGTAAGCTCCTTTTATGCTCCCCTGCTTGATCTCTCTCTGAGATTCAGACATGGCCCGGTTTTTTCTCCATTAGAAAATAAAAAGGTACAAAGTTTTTGTTTGTGTTTGGTTGCTTAGGAAAAGGTGACATTGGATTTGTGATGGGTTTTACTCACTCGATGTGATGTGGGTTTTTGGTGTATACTTGGTGTTTCATGATTTGGGTTTTACTCAGTTGATGCGATGTGTGTTTTTCAGTGTATACTTGGTGTTTCATGATTTGCGATATACCAAGTAAATGCTTATGTCGGCGTGAAATTTGAAATGAAAAGTTGATACCCTTTTCTTTCTACTCATTTTCTCCGCAAACAGACAGATTCAAGGTCTGGAGATTCATATAGATGATATTTGTTCCCTTCTTACTCGGCTACTTCTCTATACTCTGCAACGAGGACTGTCTAGACTCCGTCTGTTGAGAAAATACAGAAAAGGGATAGAGTTTGGCATCTTTGTTGTTGAGTTTATGTGTATAGACGAGGTTTAAGATTTAATTTTCGTGTCCTTTAATTTGTCGACAGAGGATCACATTTTTACATCGTGTTGCTTTCAGTTCAGTTTTGATTTTTACAAGATCCGTTTTTATTTTATTTTAGTTGTGCTAATTCAGTTTGAATTTTTTTTTTGTTTTGTGAAAAATAAAAACAGGAACTAAGGATAAGTAACTGGTAGTGGTTCAAGTATGGCATCCAGATCGTTTAAGGCGAGCAGATCGAATCTATCATCAAACTCTGATATGCCTGATGCACATAACAAGCCTCCAGTGCCTCCGACTGTGACATTTGGCCGGAGAACTTCCTCTGGTCGCTACATCAGCTACTCAAGGGATGATCTTGATAGTGAACTCGGGAGTGGTGACTTTATGAACTATACAGTTCACATACCACCAACCCCAGATAACCAACCCATGGATCCATCCATCTCACAGAAGGTTGAAGAGCAATATGTGTCGAATTCGCTTTTTACAGGCGGGTTTAATAGTGTTACGCGAGCTCATCTTATGGATAAGGTGATCGAATCTGAAGCAAACCATCCTCAGATGGCTGGTGCTAAAGGGTCATCATGTGCAATTCCTGGATGCGATGCAAAGGTGATGAGTGATGAACGTGGAGTGGATATTCTTCCTTGTGAGTGTGATTTCAAAATATGTCGGGATTGCTATACAGATGCTGTGAAAACAGGGGGTAGTATTTGCCCTGGATGCAAGGAAACATACAAAAACACAGATTTGGATGAAATGGCTGTGGATAATGCACGGCCACCGCTCCCACTTCCTCTTCCAAACGGGATGTCAAAAAATGAGAGGAGGTTGTCATTGATGAAGTCAACAAAGTCAGTGCTGATGAGGAGTCAAACTGGGGATTTTGATCACAACCGGTGGCTCTTTGAAACAAAGGGAACTTATGGGTATGGAAATGCCATATGGCCCAAGGAGGGAGGTTTTGGAAATGGGAAAGATGATGAAATCGTTGAACCAACAGAGTTGATGAACAAACCATGGAGGCCACTCACACGGAAATTAAAGATACCTGCAGCTATTCTAAGCCCGTATAGGTACATTTCTTGCCTTACTTTTATCCAGTCCTTGTATCCCCGAAGGTAAACTATGTTATGATGGCAATCTCATTTGCAAAATGATAACTTTACATTTTCAAAACATCACCATTCCACATCTTTATTTCATTCAGATGCATTTCTAAATTAAGTGGTAAGAAGATCCACGTATACATATATACAGAGTCATATGCTGTGTGCTCAGTGGTTGATTTTGAGATTGGAGAATGCATTGGACCTATTTGTCGCCACACCAAATTTAACTGTCTACAATGAGCTACATCTTTATGTTATCCTGCTGATAGATAGATCCGCGAGATTATAAATAAGCTACGAATACTTGGTGCATTCCTTTTGAGATCATTCTTCATTGTCCTGAAAATAATTGCCTTTTGCTCTCTGTTGCTTATGTGTTCACAGGCTTCTAATATTTATTCGTATGGTTGTCCTTGCACTGTTCTTGGCATGGAGGGTCAACCACCCAAATAATGATGCAATCTGGCTTTGGGGAATGTCAGTAGTTTGTGAGATCTGGTTTGCTTTTTCTTGGCTGCTTGACCAACTGCCCAAGTTATGCCCAGTCAATCGTTCTACAGATCTTAATGTCTTGAAGGAGAAGTTTGAAACACCTAGCCCCAACAACCCCACCGGGAAATCTGATCTTCCAGGCATAGATATCTTTGTCTCCACTGCAGATCCAGATAAAGAACCACCTCTTGTCACTGCAAACACTATCTTATCTATTCTGGCTACTGATTATCCTGTTGAAAAGCTAGCTTGCTATGTTTCTGATGATGGAGGTGCACTTTTAACTTTTGAGGCCATGGCAGAAGCTGCTAGTTTTGCTAATATATGGGTACCCTTCTGCCGTAAACATAGGATTGAGCCCAGGAATCCTGAATCTTATTTCAATTTGAAGAGGGATCCATACAAGAACAAAGTGCTGCCTGACTTTGTCAAGGATCGTCGAAGGGTAAAACGTGAATATGATGAGTTCAAGGTTCGGATTAATGGACTGCCTGACTCTATACGCCGACGGTCAGATGCTTATCATGCTCGGGAAGAAATCAAGGCCATGAAGCTTCAAAGAGAGAACAGAGAGGATGAACCTGTGGAGAGTGTGAAGGTTCCCAAAGCAACATGGATGGCTGATGGAACCCACTGGCCAGGGACTTGGTTGAGTGCTTCACCTGAGCATTCTAAGAGTGACCATGCTGGTATTATACAGGTATTCCTCTAGTTCTGGTAAACTATATTATTCTGCTGTCTAACTGCAGAGGGATTGTTCTTACATATTTTTCATGTATAACTTAACCCAAAAAAAAAAAGGGTTAGGGCTGAACACTTATTCACCCTGTTGATGCAGGTGATGTTAAAACCTCCCAGTGATGAACCGCTGCATGGAGCTGATGATGATGCTAGGCTCATTGACCTCACTGACGTTGATATCCGCCTTCCCATGCTTGTTTATGTGTCGCGTGAGAAACGCCCAGGCTATGATCACAACAAGAAGGCCGGAGCCATGAATGCCCTCGTTCGAGCCTCTGCCATAATGTCCAATGGCCCGTTCATTCTCAACCTTGACTGTGACCATTATATTTACAACTCTCAGGCAATGAGGGAAGGCATGTGCTTCATGATGGATCGTGGAGGTGACCGCCTTTGTTATGTCCAGTTTCCTCAGAGATTTGAGGGTATTGACCCTTCAGATCGATATGCCAATCACAACACTGTTTTCTTTGATGTCAATATGCGAGCTCTTGATGGGCTTCAGGGCCCAGTTTATGTTGGAACTGGATGTCTCTTTCGTAGAATTTCCCTTTATGGTTTCGATCCACCTCGGTCAAAAGAACATCACCCAGGTTGTTGCAGTTGCTGCTTTTCTCGTCGCAGAAAGCATTCCTCGGTAGCCAACACCCCTGAAGAAAACCGAGCCTTAAGAATGGGTGATTCTGATGATGAAGAGATGAATCTCTCCCTGCTGCCTAAGAGGTTTGGGAACTCAAGTTTCCTCATTGATTCGATTCCAGTGGCAGAGTTCCAAGGTCGTCCCCTTGCAGATCACCCAGCTGTGAAGAATGGACGCCCACCTGGTGCTCTGACCATTCCTCGTGAGCTTCTTGATGCATCTACTGTTGCAGAGGCGATCAGTGTCATTTCCTGCTGGTATGAAGACAAGACTGAGTGGGGACAGCGTGTAGGGTGGATTTACGGATCAGTTACTGAAGATGTGGTCACTGGGTATAGGATGCATAACAGAGGATGGAAATCAGTTTACTGTGTGACCAAGCGAGATGCATTCCGTGGAACCGCTCCTATCAATCTTACTGATAGGTTGCATCAGGTTCTGCGCTGGGCTACTGGCTCAGTTGAGATATTCTTCTCTCGCAACAATGCCCTCCTAGCCAGCCCAAGAATGAAGCTTCTGCAAAGGATAGCATACCTCAATGTGGGTATTTACCCCTTTACCTCCATCTTCCTCATCGTCTACTGCTTCCTCCCGGCCCTTTCCCTCTTCTCTGGTCAATTCATTGTCCAGAGCCTCAATGTTACATTCCTGACCTATCTTTTGACCATCACCCTCACTCTATGCATGCTTGCTGTGCTTGAGATTAAATGGTCTGGCATTGAGCTAGAAGAGTGGTGGAGAAACGAGCAGTTTTGGTTGATCGGAGGGACTAGTGCCCACCTTGCTGCTGTGCTTCAGGGGCTATTGAAAGTTATTGCAGGGATTGAAATCTCTTTTACCTTAACTTCAAAATCAGGTGGTGATGATGAGGATGATGAGTTTGCTGACCTCTATATTGTGAAATGGTCATCTCTGATGATCCCGCCAATAACAATCATGATGGTCAACTTAATTGCAATAGCAGTTGGGTTTAGCCGAACAATATACAGTGTGATACCGCAGTGGAGCCGGTTACTTGGAGGGGTTTTCTTCAGTTTCTGGGTTTTAGCTCATCTCTATCCTTTTGCCAAAGGGTTGATGGGGAGACGAGGGAGGACACCCACCATTGTTTTTGTATGGTCGGGGCTCATTGCGATTACCATCTCTCTTCTTTGGGTGGCAATCAATCCACCTTCTGGTACGAACCAAATTGGTGGATCATTCCAGTTCCCCTAATAAATAGGTCATTCTTTGCTGTTAATCTGTTCAGTTACATTCCTTTATTTGTTTCATACCTGAACAAGTTAAATCGTGCTTTGTGATGGCACTAGCATGTGGCGCTTCTTGTTCCTATTTGAATTTTGTCCAGCAGTAATTAAGTAACTTGGAGCAATTTGAGTATGACTCTCTATTATGATGCCATGGGATGGGACCAACAAAGGCATAGCCGCAGCCGCATAGGGATGTTGTGGGTTTCCCGGCATTTTTTTGATGCTTTAATGGAGAATTAATTTGAATGTTTCGCTTTGACTTGGAAGATTAGGATTTTTTTAAAAAAAAAATTTATATTGTTTACGGTGCTCAGATTATTGATTATGAATTTTTTTTTTCTTTTGTGATATCGATCGACTTGAAAGTTAGTATGAATTCTGTCAGTTTCCTTCCATTCTGTCGCTCTCATGCAATGCAATATATAATTGTTGTTGCCTATCAGGATTCGATTCATTACTTGCTTATACTTCATGTATGGAGAATAAAGTGAAGTCGTCGACATGAAATCCAAATAATTTCTTGTCTGGCTGACATAAGTAACTAATAAATTTGGTTTTGGGGCGGCGGATAAAGTGATATTTCGAAATTTCTTGTTTTCGAAACACAAGGTTGACCAGTCGAGCTTCCGATACGACACCACTTTGGTTTGAAACAAACTTGGATCTGAATTCTGAACTGAACAAATTTTGCTGCTGGTTAGGCACCAATGAATAATTTAAAAGGTGCAGTGCAGTAGAAGAATAATTCAAGAAAAAAACCTCATAAGTCGTACCCACATGCAAACCGTATCCCTAAAGAACTCAGAAAACACAAAAGGCGTGGAACTCAGTTGTTGAAGCAGCAGAGTTGCATGGTCCTGCTCTGCTCCAACTCCTCCTATAATATAAAGATAAGACAAACATTGAATGAAACAGACACATCTCCCTCTCCTCGTCCTCGTCGTCCTCACCCCTTTCATAATCAACCACCTGAAAGTCATGGCCACCTCCTTACTTGTGAATCTGAATCTGATCATGGCTGCAATAATAATACTCTGCAATATTTCATCAGTTTCTTCTACAAATACTTCTCTTCCTCCACCTATGAGCCCGAGGAATCAATACGAAGAGATTGGCGCTGCCATAGGAGAGATGCAAAGCGGCAACTACTTCACCTTTGTAATGCTGATGAACATGGTAGGCCCCTTTGATGAGAGACTAGAAAAGAACGTCACTTTCTTGATGCCCAACGATCAGATGCTATCAGAGGTGGTGTTGCCAGTGGCAGTGGCAGATGAGGAGGGGGACGCTGTTATGGATTTCTTGCTTCGTCATTCGATCCCTTCACCATTGCTTTTCGAGTATTTGGAACATATCCCAACAGGTTCAACAATTCCGAGTTCAAAGCCAGGCTACTTACTCAGAGTCTCCAACAATGCCAGCAACAATGCAGGGAGGTATTTCTATCTCAACAATGTCAAAATTGTTAAACCAAATGTATGCACTGCATCGGCCTCTTCTATTCGATGCCATGGCATAGACGGGGTTCTAGCACCACTAGAACCTCCTCCTCCTCCTTTACAACCACCACCTGATCAAGATGATGATTCTTGTTCTGATAAAGCTCCTCCAGCCTCATCATCACCCGTTGATGATAATCCAAATACACCAGCTGCAGTGCCTGCCTCGCCCCTAACTGACCCAGCAAATTTAAAATCATCAGCTGCTCCCTCTTCTCTGTTTCTTTCGTCTCATGAACAAGGTCATGGTTTGAGGATGTCATTGACCAGCTGTGCTATATTGCTGTCCGTTTTCATCTCTATGATCTAGTCCTAGTGTACTGTGCTATAAAATTTGAAGATTTGGGTACTGCCTGGTACTATTAAGCTTAATATTTATACATATACTAAGGGTATATTGACCAACTAAATGACATTTCATGAATCAGTGCTTGTTGAAAAAGGTCAAATATACATTTTGGACCCCTCCTTGATTAGAATAAACAAGTTACAAGTTTTGGGGGTACTATTATAACAAGAGAAAGTAAATGAAGTTCCAAGAAGGGAGTGCTAAGGTAAAAAATGATGAATTGCTATTGGTAAATTCGTCCAAGCAGTAGCAAACACCAAACATAATACACACGAGGTAATACGTATGGTACCTTTCCCCAGACCGGGGCATTGGAAGCCAAAAGTACAGGGCAGAAGCGCATTTTCTATAATGGCTACAAATTCTCAATATGATCCCAAAATTTCTGACTGAATCACAGACAACAATCTGCTCAATCAGTTGACAAATACATTACAAGGGCCAAAACATCCACCAATATTGATACAAGAATTGAAACCCTATTATAAGCTGGATCCCTTAACTTTCTTATTGACACCATCTTTTGATTTCTTTGATTTCCGTTTCTTCGAAACTGCTTTTTCTTTCAACCCTTGAGAGGTCTGCTTTTGCTCCTCATCTTCAAGTTCCTGTATTAACGTCCCATTCTCATCATCACCAACAGAGTGCATCAAAGACCTGTCATCCATTACTCTTGTATCTGTCTCTGGTTCAATGACTGACATCCCAGCAAGAGTGTAGTTTACCAAAAATGTGCTTGTTACATGCCTGTCCATCCTGCTAAAATGCCTCTGGGAATACGACAAGAGACCTTCAAGGACTTCGTCAATGCCTTTTATCTGATAAGACCAAAAATCAATCAGTAAGGCTCTTTTCAGGCCAGAAAAAATGACCACCATTTCAATTTGTGTCCTAGTGTCAACACCAACACAAACATCCTAATCATGCATTTGACAACCAATGAGATAAAAGGGGAGAGGGGGGAGTGTTTTTAGTGAAACAACGTTAACCAGATCAGATCTGACAAACCAATAATTTTCATTATTGATTAACCAAAAACCATGATTATTGATCAAGGAACAAACAAGATCCTCTTCAAGCAGAACACCATACAACACCAGAGAGATCTAAAGGGCAATACCCATTTGTAGGAATTAATGCCAGTACTAAGGGAGGCTTGTCAACACATGCAGTTTGACAGATAACCAATCACTAAAATGTATCAACACCAACATTTAGTGAATATGACAATATCCGACAGAATGCTTTTCTTTGTAACCTTAAAAGACGACACAAACATAAGCAAAGAGAACTACCTCAGTAATCTCTATTGGATTAAGGATGCTGAAAACTTTAGAAAGCACGAAGTGTGCAACATGACACAGCTTTGGCTTTGTATTCCATTCTCGAACGTATTCAAATAATAGCTTGAGCTCTTCCTTGCCAAGGGTCTGAAGGGATTTCTCTATCTGCTTTTCATTTTTTCTCTTCCTGCAGACAACATGTATGAGTTACATGTCAAAAGTTCAAGAGAGAACCAGTAAAAGGAAAAGAAAAAAACATAAATAGAAAATAAAAGAAAATCATTCCCAACCTCCAAACTTGAGAAAAACACTCATAAAGCTTATGAGGCCTGCGAAGCTCGAAGGCAACTTGGATTGCTTTAGTAAAGTCAGCATCTAATACAGCATTTTCTAGTTCTTGATTCTTTAAAACACCTTCCTCCTGAATCATAATGAAAAATCCCATGTGTAAATAGATCTATGTTTTTTAAAAGTGAATTTGACAAAAATTTGTTCACATGTAATATCTTAAGATTTCACCTATCAATATAACAATAGATCTTGGAACCAAAGGTAACAATAGCCTGACTTATTAATGAAATTTGGTTAATGTCAGAAATCAATTGTCTAGGATGAATTTGCTCTATTTTTAGATTTTAATATTTCGCATTCCATAAAACTGTATTATGCACCCAAAAAAGAAACCGAAAAAAAACAGCAACTCACCTCTCTAAGAAAAGCTTCCTCTTTATCAGAGGCAGTACAATCGTACCATAGATTGATGACAGCATCACTGCTGCCAGTTGCAAGCATTTCTGTGTTCTTTCCAACAGCCAAGGCATAAACCTACAGATTAAATCTTGTCAGTAAATGACACGGAAATCAAAAATCTACTTTGGTAGGGAAGATAGGAAAAAGTTAGCTTGGCCAGCCAGGTTAGGGCTGAAAAGCATTAAAACAGATTTCAAAGGCCAAAACCAAGATCAAGAGATCTCAGCCATGAGAGGATAGTTCCAGTACATCCAACAAATCATAAACCCAACATATTTACGTTGCCAAAATTCAACCTACAGTTTGACGACTCCATGTTGATGATCACATGCTTTCCAGGTATATTATCAAAACCTACATGTTGATGATCATAAACCCAACATATTTACGTTGCCATAATCTGAAAGTTCAACCTACATTTTGACGACTTGATGTTGATGATCACATGTTTTCAGGTATATTATCAAGTCTCCTACAGAACTTTTGCTGCGTGACCCAAGGTCAATAAATCACAACTCAACGACAGACGAGTAAATGATAGACAATAACAAACCTTCCGACTCCTCACTTCTAACTTTTAACATACATTATATTGACTAATAAATTGATATGTATATATTTTCAGTACCTTGTTCTCATGCTGATCATATGTAGCAACGCATTCATCGGTTTTGACCATCCACAGCTTTAACAAACCATCAGCACCTGAAAATGATAATATAGTCAATGCATATATAGCCACAGTTACAAGAGGCGAGGACAACAAAAGTGTGAAGTGAGCCTCATTACCACAAGAAACAAACTGGGTTCCACGAGTAAGGAATGATGCTCTTAATACACTTGTTGTATGCCCTTCAAATGTTTTCAAGCATGAACCGTCAGATATGGCCCATATCTTTATTGTTTTGTCACCAGAAGCTGTTATAACACATTGATCAACTGGAGAAAATTCCACAGACCAAACGCCCCTTTTATGACCCTTAAGTACAACTACTGGTACAAGATCTGGAAGCCTCCAGACACAAGCAGTGCGATCCTGATCAATGAGGAGAACCCAGAAAGTTGAGTAAGGTAGTGCCATAGTTTCACTAAGGTAATATGATAAATATAAAAGAATTAAAGAACCTTAAAAAACTACAAACCTGTGAACCACTACAAACTAAACTATCATTAGGTGCAACAGCTACTGAATTGATATCCTTATCGTGGGCTGCTACACCAGCCTTTGCTTTCAAATTTATAGGCTTTTCCCCATTGTCTGGAAGACCATCCAAATTCCACACCTTGAGGGTACGATCACTAGACGAAAACATAATATAGGTTATACAAAGACTAAACAGTTCCTTAACACCTTAATCAGCTAAATAGAGCTCAATAGAGATATCCTCCTTGAGGTCACAACCCAAGTAATCATTTAACTATTGAAAGCATCACCAGTATAGGTTGCAATTGTAAACAAAATATAAGACAGAATTTGGTAAATGGATGGCCTGCAAAGTGCTCACCTACTACCACTAACGAAAAAGTCTTTACGCTTTTTTGAGAAAGCAATAGCTCCAATACTTCCCATGTGACCTATGCCAAGACCAAGGCAACATCTACTTTCTGATTCCCACAACCGAACCTACAGAGGATAGAGTCAGAAATGACAACATATATAATCTATAAACACACAGGCCACATGCAGACACAGGGAGACACAACAGACAGAGTCTTAGCCTAATATAGTTCTTGAAATCTATATGAATCCAGGAGATCAAGTTTCTACCAGCACCGGAGAGGGAGAAAAACAAGCCCACAACTGCCTTATGGCAGACAGAGAAACAGAGACTTACAGTGTTGTCCTTGCTTCCAGTCACTATAAGTGTTCTTCCACAACTTGATACGCAGGTGTCAAGACATAGAACAATTCCGGTATGACCTGCCAGCACATAAGAACACGACATGGATGCAACATCATATACTCGTACCTGCATGTTTCCAGGTTAAATAACATTTCAATAACCAAACCATATAACAGACGTCATATTACTTTAATCACATGAATACTTGAAGGATGCACTCATCTAATGGGTGCACTAGCCTACATGGTATCATGACCCAATCAAGCTGTATTCGCCTTACCACAGAAATGTATATTTGTAAACAATGAAAATTTTCAATTATTAATGACACTTCCAAATAAAAGACAATTGACGCAGAACAGATGGATTTTCAGCTAAATAAACACTCTAAAACCAATAATGTGCAGGTGTGCAATGTCAAACCTAGTATTTTAGAAAAACCAGATTCAGATTCACAAGTTTTGAATCCCCATCAGTGAAGCAAGGATTTTCATGAACATACGTTGATGCATGGTACAAGAATGAAAATGGTGCATAGGAAGCAATGAAAGGTTAACAAAGAACTGAGTTCAAAGACATTTAAGAAAACAAGGATGCAATGAAAAGTTAAAATGTGATATTTTCATTCGAGGAGAGAATTGATCTTCTCAGAGTTTTATAGCATGTACATATTTAGTTGAACCAACCAATTCTACTTGCAAGCCAACAACATGATTAATCTAAGGTAGATAGGAATCTAGTAATTACCTGTTCAATATTTGTGGCAACAGCAAGAAATTGTTCCTCATCACCTAAAAACTTCATATCCACAATCTCATCATTGTATCCTACAAGTCTTTTGCTTAGGACAAATTCCAACGTCCCTTCGGGAACCTTAACTGGGGAATATAAAAGAAACTCCTGATCGGCAGTCACACAAAGCAGCCCTTTATCTGACGGTAGCATGACAGCGGCAGTGAAACCCCTTTTCGATTCATCCCCATCTGAGGAGGGAGTAACATCTGAGGACTTTTGCTCAAATAGGCAAACTGCACTGTCAAAATAAATAAAGTACCAGTAAACGAACTCACCAAATACAAGCCATTGATTCCAAGGGACTTACAATCATTTAACGCATAACTAACAATTCTTTAAAACCAAGAATTACTTCAAACAAAATATTTTTTGAGCCCTCAAGATTTACCCTTCAGAATTCCAAATCCGTACAACCCCGCGTTCACCAACTGTTATAAAACATATTGCAGGTAACCCACTTTTCTTCCCACTCTTCTGCTTGCAGGAACTCAAACAGGAAGATAACAGGGGTCCAGAATGGATTGCGCACACACCTTCAAGGACCTCATATGTTGTTACAGTCTTCATGCAGCTAAAGTCATGAAGGTTCCACAAGATTACAACCTGAAACCATTCTGCAATCAATTTCGAGCTGACATATAAACAGCAATGAAAACTAAAGAGCATGACAAATAATACTCAGTAAACATCCCAGTGAGGCAAAATAAGAAGGATTTTGAAAAAAGATGTCAAGAAGATAGACATTCTAGAATTCATAACAAATAATTGATAATTATCACATAAATATAGACATTCTAGAATTCATAACAAATAATTGATAATTATCACATAAATATAGACAATCTAATTAAGGTTCACCTCTCCACTACCCATGATCTACTTGTTCTTGACCTCAAATTACCCAAATCATAATTAAATTGGCACACTCGGATCCGATTTAGCCGCCCCTATTACAAAGTCTAGACTCAGAACAATTAAAGAGATTACCAGATGGATACTAAATGAAAACATACAAGCAAGAACTTGATGCACAAAGATGCGTAGGCATATCACTTAAAATAGGGGTACAAAGTATTAAGCAAACCCAATATAAGGTCTAGCCGTACCTTATCTCTTCCAGCTGTGAGCAACATCGTCCCATCTTCAGATAGTGCCATAGAAGTGACCGTCGAGTGATGCCCATTAAGCGTTGCAACACACTTCTTGGCTAATAGGTCCCAAACATGCACAGTTGTATCATCACTTGCGGAGAAAAGCTAATTATAAAAATTGAGACCAACAATCAGCGTAATGAGTTATAAATAAATAAAATAACTAGTTTCAACCCATTTCATATGGAAATCGTAAAGACAAAAATGAGAGGTAAGAGCTATGTGGACATGGAGCTTACAAGTGATTTAGTAGGATCGGGATGGAAGAGAACACTAGAAACAACTCCTTTGTGACCTTTAAAGTAATGAGTGCAGAAGCTACCATCAACATCCCAAACAAGAACCTTCCTATCAGCTCCTGCAGTCGCAAGCAATCCCCCAGATGGGTGACAAGCCATTCCCATCACAGGCCCATCATGACCCTATTTTCCAACCAAAAATGCCAGTCATTTGCATTTTTCGTAGTAATATAAGAGATAACCAAATAGAACAATTTCAATTAGGCATTTAATTACCTTCCAAGAACGCACACACTTGAAGGTGGCGAGGTCCCAAATCCTAATTTGGCGACTGTGGCCAGAGGAGAAGAGCAACTTGTCGTCGGGGCTAAGGGCCAAAGCTGTGACGTCCTCAGAGTCGCCTTCAATGGTCGACCGAATTGAGGCGTTGGAGGTGTCCACTATCTTAATGGAGTCGCCGCACTTGCAGGCGATGAAGGAGCCGTCGGATGAGACCACGAAGGGCCCGCCGGAGTAGAACTGTTGCAGAGAGGGCACGCAACGGTAGTTCTTCTTCAGAGGTAGAGACGCCATGAGAGAATTGGTGAAGCTCCGCTCTCCCAGAGATAGAGAGATATTATAGTGTTGCAAGAGACTAATAGGTTCTTCTAAAACCGCAACTGTGCGGGAGGTGAATTTAGGGTTTAAGGACGTTGCCCAAAAAACAAAGAAAAGGAAGAAAGATATAATAGGGTTTAAGGAAGGGGAAAAAAAAGGGTCAAACGTGAGAGAGGAGAGGAAGATGTAGACATTGTAGATCACAGTAACGGAGGCAGCCCAAGAAATTGGGCCTTAGAGGAAGTGGGTTGGACTTCAGTTTTTTACTGGTGGGCTTCAAGTGCGCTTATAGGTTTCTTTTCCTATTTTTATCGCTTTTCTAGTACAAATTTTCAGGTGGCAGCTCTTGCTGCAGTGGAAGGCAGCTGATCCAACCAAACGTGTCGAGAAGGAATCTGATGACCAATAGCCGCCAACGCATCCTCTAAGATATTTGCTTCACATAAAATATGGTTGAAGGTAATGACTTGGAAGCAAGGAATGAGGGCTCTTACATTGTGGACGATAGTGAATAATCTCCAAGGAATCTGTATAACCCCATTAATGGCTTCAATGAGAGTTTCAGAGTCACCCTCCACAATAGTTCACAAAGTGAGTTTTTACTTAATATTAATATAAATAGAGATATTTAGTGATATACCCATTTCTAGCACTAATATTATAAATAAACCCTACACAATTGAATTCCTATAAACAAACCCAAAAAAAACCCAAAAAATGATAGCTAGCCTTATTGAATTTAATATTGATTATTAAATTACTTTGATGCCCTATTGAGTGCTTTGGGTATTTTTATGAGATTTTGGGGTTGGGCTTGTTTTAAGAAATTGATGGCAGTTTTGTAATTTATAAGAAGTTAAAAGCTTTTTTGTTATGTTGTAAATGGACTTTGGGTGTGTTTCTAAAGTCCATTTTATATATGGTATTTTTATAATTTGGGCCCCCATATTGGGTATAATAGTGAATCTCCCATATAAATATAGATGAAACATTTAGTTTGTAATGAAGGAAACGAAAAACTTTGATATTATGTTATATATCAGTTAGGGTTTTTTTTTTTCCTTTTATTCTTGAGACCCTACCGTTAGAGTTGGATATGGGAATGTAACAATAAACATTTATGAAGTTGCACCATTCAAATACCGTATGATTTTATGAATATAATGCAGGTCATCAAAGATGATGAACTAATAAGTATAGTTTTGATGAATGCGTTGTTGTTAAAACATACATATATATTCTATTGAGGGACACTATTTAGGATTCCTTACGAAATGTTTTTCAACGATTCAAACTATCTATTTTTTAAGCCTACATTCATATATCATTCTTGCAAAAAATTAGATAAATCAGAAACCGTTTGGACATCCAATTGTGTCATACAAAATCAATGAACACAGTGCTTTAGAGAAAGTACTAAAATTTAAATAATCATTTGAGTGGTCAAATGATATCGGATTCAAATGATTTTTCGTAAAGATGATCTTTTTGAATGAGTATCTACAAAAGACGGTTTAAATTACTGAAATACAGTACGAAATGAGATCTAAAAGGATGTCCCTCCAATAAACTTATTTACATACTAAAGAAAGAAATGTTCAAACATAAGGCAGTATGTAACTCAAGATAAGATACTATTAGAATGCTTTTAAAAAATATAAGATGAAGAAAGAAGCAGTGGAGATATCCAAGTGGCGGTGGATTGATCGACCTTAGATAGAGAAGAGATAGATCATCATTTCATGTCAAGAGGATCAAATGGTAATTAACAGACCTGCAAAATAGTATCTCTCTCTCTGTCAGATCAAACGGTCATTATTTAGTTAGAATATATTGATATGTGCATTTGCAACTCGTTTTCAATGCGTAGTAGTAGTAGTGTGTTTTTATGTAAAATTAAATTAAAATACAAGGAGGAGTCTGGCCTACTTTTCTCTGAATCACTGACTGGATGGGCCCTACAAACGAAATGAGTATTAGTAGTTGTGGGGTTTTGCTGGATAATTAGTTGGAGAAGTGATAGGATGGGAAGGCAGCGTGGTCATATCTTTATTTTTCAACTTTGCATTGTTGTTTTTAAGGGCTTTTTCTTGGTAAAGACGAGACGAGAGAGAGAGAGTAATTATAAAAAGAGGGGGAGGAAGTGGGAGAGGGTTAAGGTCATCTTTTGTTGTAGGACTAAAAATTTAATCTCATAAAATATTAATTTTTTTAAAAATAATATATAATTAAATTTTTTCATCTTCAGTCATGCATGAATATATTTTCGATTCCTTTATATTTTATTATTTTAAGAAAAACTACAGTACAACGCTCATATATTCCACAACTATATATTGTTTAATTTAATTAAATTGCTATTTTTTTAAAATAAAAATAAAAAGCCAACAAAGGCAATTATAAAAATAAAAAATAGAAAAATATTGGAATGGTCTCAAGGGTCTGACCTTCAACGGTCATGACCCATAATTTTTTATAATTTTTTTAAACAATACCAAACATTTAAAAATGTGAAGACACAAAAAAAAAAAGAAAAAAAAAAGATGGGTTTCAATGTTTGAGCTCCAATGGTCATGAACAACACTTTTTTATAATTGTTTTTAAATAACACTTTAAAAGATTTAAAAAGCTGATCACGTTTATTATTAAATAAAAAAATAAAAAAATGGAGTGGATGGGTCTGACCTCCAACGTCATTGCCAACAATTTATTATACTTTTTTCTTAAATACTGCGAATTGAAACATTCAAAAGGCTTTTAAAATATATATATATATATATATAAATGTTGGCTGTTGAAAAGCACATAGATGGTCTCACTATAAATTTGGCCTATACCAAAGCTGGGCTACATTTGGCCCGATTGGAGGGCTAAAATGTCAAATTTGGCCAAAATTTTGTTTAGCCCATAGTTAGAAATGAGTTTTACATTATTTTATAGCTATATTTAAGATATAGCTCTAACAGCCCAAGATATATATGATATGGAGATAGGAAGGAAGGAAGGCTTGGTGTGATTGAATTTGAAGGTGAGGTAAGGCATGTGGGTTCTCCCCCTACCCGTTTTTCCCTCTAACCCCAACACAAACTCAACTCCATCTACCAAATCTACCCCTCTATCTCTCTCACCCACACACCCAAACACACACACACACACACACACAACAGCACCCTTGTTCATACCTACCCTCCCTCCTGTATATTTATTACTTGACACATTCTCCACTTCCCTCATCAACACCACACCCCAGTCACGCACGTACCCTCCTCCTCCTCCTCCTCCTCCTCTCTCTCTCTCTCCATCATCGTTTGTCCTAGCTAGCTTTTGCTTCAGGAGGAAGAGGGAAAAGGCAAGATTAAGACACCATGATATCCATTGCCTCTAATAATTCCGTTGAAACCCAAAAGCCTGCTGAAATCTCTTCCCCCAATCTCATTTCTGACATTCATCCTACCTCTTCACAACAAAACCAAGTCCCTGATAATAATATTCATTCCCCAACAACAGCCGCCGCCGCCACTACCACCAGCAACACCACCAACCATGTCTTCAAGTCAAAATTACCAGACATACCCATCCCCGACCACCTCCCTCTCCACACCTACTGCTTTCAAAAACTCTCCGAATTCTCCGACAGACCCTGCTTGATCGTCGGCTCCACCGGAAAATCCTACTCTTTCTCCGATACCTATCTCATTTCTCAGAAGACCGGAGCCGGCCTCTCCAACCTCGGCATCAAGAAAGGCGATGTCATCATGATCCTTCTCCAAAACTGCGCCGAGTTCGTCTTCGCCTTCATGGGCGCTTCCATGATCGGCGCCGTCACCACCACTGCCAACCCCTTCTACACCGCCGCCGAGATTTTCAAGCAGTTCAAGGCTTCCAATGCCAAGCTCATCATCACTCACTCCCAGTTCGTCGACAAGCTTCGAGAAGCTCCTGCCGACGGCTCCGCCCCCTACCAAAATAACTACCCGAAACTTGGCGAACACTTTAAAGTTGTCACAGTGGATGATCCTCCAGAGAATTGCTTGCATTTCTCGGTGATCTCGGAGGCCAACGAGACGGAGCTTCCGGAGGTGGTGATCGATCCGGAGGACCCAGTAGCGTTACCATTTTCTTCGGGGACGACGGGGCTGCCCAAGGGTGTGATTCTAACGCACAAGAGCTTGATCACCAGCGTGGCCCAGCAGGTGGACGGGGAGAATCCAAACCTGTACTTGAAGGAAGACGACGTGGTACTGTGCGTGCTGCCGCTGTTTCACATATACTCGCTGAACAGTGTGATGCTGTGCTCGCTGAGAGCAGGGGCGGCAGTGCTGGTGATGCACAAGTTTGAGATTGGGACACTGCTGGAGCTGATACAGCGGTACCGGGTGTCGGTGGCGGCGGTGGTGCCACCGCTGGTGATAGCATTGGCGAAGAATCCAATGGTGGCGCAGTTCGACCTGAGCTCGATTAGAGTGGTGTTGTCGGGAGCGGCGCCGCTGGGAAAGGAGTTGGAGGAGGCGCTCAAGAGCCGAGTCCCTCAGGCAGTCTTGGGTCAGGTGCGCAAACAATCAATAAACAATTTGCATATACTTGATTGCCATTTTCTTTTCCTAACCGACTCTGTCATTCATTCGTTCTTGGGAGGGAAAATAAATATCACTAATTGGTAACACGAAATCATCTATATAGATATAGTATAGATGCATTTACTAAGCATAATTAATTCAGTTGAATTTCTATTAGTCTGATTTTAGATGTGAATTATCATATGGAAATACCAATACGCAATTAATACATACAAGTCGCCCAGTCAATTGTGTCGTTTAAGTGTGTGTTGAGAAACAAACTTACGTGGTCATATTCATTTTTTCAAATCCAACTGCCACCTCTGCTCTCTTTTGTGCATCCCACAATTTGGCCGTTTTATAGCCTCAAAATTCGGTTGTTATTTTCAAAGAGTAATGCTACACTTCTCATATTTCTATATCATATAATATATCACATCAATAAAATAAATAAATTATGTTTTAATAAATATAATTAGAAAAATATAAACTAGTATTTTACATGATATAGTATGTACACATCAGTTGCCACATCATGTGATAATACTAGTATTATTCATTTTGAAATTGCCTCAAACTTAAAACTGACACCAAAGAAAAATATTATTATATTATACTAAAAGTCATCATTCCAAAATGAGATGCACTTAATGTAGAGCATCTTCAACCGATATGTTAAATTGTTACATGGACATGAAATGGTAAAAATTGAAGATTAAAGTTGCTTCAATCGATTAATCAAATCCTACATGGATTTGAAGGCTAGAAGAGATATATCAAAAATAACATATCAAAAAGCTTGATGTCAAATATTATATTAATATTTTTTTAGTCATGGACTCCATTATCATTTACTATATTTTAAAACTTTATGCATTATATAGGTCCCATTTCCTTTTTAAAATATAATAAAATAATATGATATTTGGCATTTTTGGTGTAATTAAATTTTTTTCAAAATGTCAAATTACCACATAAGTCATCAAATTCAAATTTAACATTTTGCATTTAACATCTCCCTTAGAAATGCTCTTACATAACTAAGTCCTCATGCGGCAACCCAATTTAATACTCCCTCCCTTCCCTCCTAACTAATGCAAGTGGGCACGTGTCTAATGGTCTTCGTTTTTCCTTCACCTACCAAAACAAACAGATGCCACGTGATAAGGCCTAGTCCTAGAAAAGATATTCACGTGTCATCATTTATACCATCTTCTCATTATTCACTACGATCCATCCATTTGAACATATATGAATTTGTAATTTTTGCTTGGACAATGAGCTATTGGAGCCTAAAACAGCGATGATCAATGGAATTGAAGACCAGCGTTAATTTGTTGGATAAAAAATGTGACGATAAATAATTAACGTTTATTCAAATACTTATAATTTGGTTATCAATTATCTTGATTAATTAACTAATTAAGGAATTATTGTGTAGGGATATGGGATGACTGAAGCAGGGCCGGTGCTATCGATGTGCTTGGCATTCGCAAAGGAACCGTTGCCAACCAAGTCAGGGTCATGCGGGACGGTGGTTAGAAATGCAGAGCTCAAGGTCATTGACGCTGAAACTGGTTGCTCCCTTGGCTACAACCAACCCGGCGAGATTTGCATCCGCGGCTCTCAAATCATGAAAGGTACGTACTAATAACTTGAAGATTATAAAAAAAATGTCTATTGATTGAAACATATATATATATATATAATGTGTTAATTACGTACTCTACTAGGGTATTTGAATGATGCGGAGGCAACGGCAACGACGGTGGATAAGGAGGGGTGGCTTCACACTGGTGACGTGGGTTATGTGGATGATGATGAGGAGGTTTTTATTGTGGACAGAGTGAAGGAGCTCATCAAATTCAAAGGCTTTCAAGTATGTTATATATAACTAATTAATACTTGATCTAAATTCGAAGTATAATTATATAATAAGTTAACCTCTTGGTCTTGGTGAATGATGTCAGGTGCCACCAGCTGAGCTGGAGTCCCTACTTGTGAGCCACCCATCCATTGCAGATGCAGCCGTTGTTCCGTAAGTACATATATATACTTAAAGAGGCATGCATATGCAGTAATGAATCAATTAATTAAGCTAACATTACAACAACATGCAGGCAAAAAGATGAGGCTGCTGGTGAAGTTCCTGTTGCATTTGTGGTTCGATCCAATGGTCTTCAACTTACTGAAGAGGCTGTAAAAGAATTTATAGCAAAACAGGTACACATACCTCTCTCTCTCTCTCTCTCTCTCTCTCTACGCACGCAGTAACTTTTAGATTAGAATATTGTTTGTTTGTGTGCAAAAGCAAAATTAATGAATGAATGAAACTTTGAAACAGGTGGTGTTTTACAAGAGACTGCACAAGGTGTACTTTGTCCATGCCATTCCAAAGTCTCCCTCTGGAAAGATATTGAGAAAAGACCTGAGAGCCAAGCTGGCCACACCAACCCCATTGGCCTAATGGCCTTTCTATAATTAAGCAGACGTCGTGTACGTTTTTGTACATCAACCAATTCATGAATCGGTGCTTCTTTCTTTAAATTAAATCAAATTGCTTGTTTGCTGCAGTAAAGCAGGCATTATTATGATTTTTTTTTTCTTTGAATAATAATGCAAACAGCTCCAAGACGCATGCAGTTCCTTAAATTCCTTAATTGTAACAATTAATTCATCTTGTGGCCGTCTTTGTCTTTATTTTATTACTAAATTTAATTATATTATATCATTATATATTGTGCTCCTCCTCGGGCCTTCATCATCATCTCTCTCTCTCAGTCAAATCCAGTAGCTCTCCCTCCCACCTCATCGTACGTAGACCATAAACCTGAGATTATTTGTTGGCCAATCGAAAGTTCATTTGTAACCAACCAACCAAACGTTCGTAAGTTCGTATCAGTCTATAATTGAGGAAGATATATGTTAACATCAAATCGAATTAACTGGATTGGACCAAAAAACTATCAACCCCTCTCTTCATTTGGTTTTTCTCACGAGTTGAAAGGTTGGTAGTTTGGACTTTTGGATGTACTCACGAGTCTAAAGAGAGGAGGTTCCGTTGACTAAAAATAAAAAACATACAGAGCAACCCCCAATAGTTATCTAATTATTTAGAATATTCCTTTTTATTTTTACTTTTAAAGAAAAAACAACTTATTAAAAAATTAAAATTAAAATTCATGCATCAGGCCAATGCCTCAACCCACCATGATACAAGAGCAGCAAATTATTGTATTGGTTGATGAGACAGACAACAATCTAGATGATAAAAAGCATTATGTTGAAAGTGAAAGGTATGGAAATTTTATTCCATTGTTTTTAATTGATAATAACATAAATTTACACCTTAGCTTAGCTGGCACCTAAACTAAAACCAACACCTACTTCACCCAAAACCACAATAGATTTAAGGCTTAATATCACAAAACGTTCTTAAGATTGACTAAACTATCAGATTGCATCCTTATTGTTTTTTTGCGTCATTTGTGGTCTTCAAGGTTAGTATATGTGCTCACAAATGGTCACTGTCATCAGGTTCCTTCAAAAACTCCGTTAATTTGCTGACATTACATATATATATATATATCACAAAACATCCCTAAGATTCACACACCTATCACAAATAGTCCCTGCGATTTTTTTTGATTTTTTCATTTAACATTCATAACATTTTTGGTTTTCTTTTTAAAATTTTATGAAATTTTAATTATTTAAAAATATATATTGTATTTTAAATACACGTGACACTATATTATTGGACATGTGGACTCTACATATATGCCACATCAACAAACTAATGGAGTTTTTTAAAAATAATTTAAAATTCATAAAATTTAAAAAATGAAAAAACCAACATTTTATGAATTTTAAATTATTTAAAAAATATATATTGTATTTTAAATACACATGACACTATATTATTGGAGTTGTGGGCTCCACATATATGCCACATGAGCAAACTAAGGGAGTTTTTTAAATTTAGAAATGACAAACCAAAATCTTAAATTAAAAAACCAAAATTTTATGAAGGCTTTATATCACTAAACCCTAAACCCTTGGTTTTTAATTTAAAATGTATGCAATTTTGGTTTTTTTTATTTTTAAATTTATGAATTTAAATGAAAAAAATCAAATTTTAAGTAGGGTCATTTGTGAGCACACACATATTAACCTTGAGGACCATGAATAACCAAAAAAAAAAAAAAAGACGCAATTTGATAGTTTCGTGAACCTCAAAGACGTTATGTGATATAAAGTCTTTTATGAATTTTAAATTTTAAATAATTTAAAATATATATATGCCACGTCATCAAACTAACATAATTTTTTTTATGGAACATGATGACAAGGACCATTTGCGAGCGTTACAAACCTTGAGCACCATGAATGACCCAAAAAAAAAAGAGAGGATGCAATCTGATAGTTTCGTAAACATTGAGCCAATCCATAATCCAAGTGCATGCAAGAGGCATAACCCCAAGTTGTGTTCACTATTTATCCACGCATCAACATCATTAATACAAAAAGTCACTTTTAGTCAATGTAGTTTACCAATTTTATTGCTAAGATTTGTAAAATTTCAATAATTTTTCAACTCCAACCAATTCAAAGAAAATCCTCAATTCATGTAAAATTACTCTAATGTGAAGGGGCGTTTTGGTCCAATCTTACAACCCCTCCCTTACCACCCCACCGCCAGCCAACAACCCCTCCTCAACCACCTTCTCCTAGCCTTCCTTCCCCTCCCGACCCAACTTCCTCCTCATAACTTAGTCGACTCTGCATACTATACCTAATTTCACGCATTGCCTGAAATTGCTCTTCAGGAACTCAGTGTAAGACACTTTGAGACTTGAAAGTACATTGACCTTAATAATAAAAGTGGTAAACTATAGAAAAATAAAAAGGCTTTTTGCCCAAATTTAATTCCTCTAAAGGCACCAACAATAAATACTATACTCGCTCAACTGGGGATATGGGCAATTTCTTGTATTGGGAATTTGGGAAAGCTTTTTTTTTTTTTTTTTTGGGTTCAAGAATTTGGGAAAGCTTTGCTGTGGCTTCGCCAGCCTTTTCTTTTTGTTTTTTCGTTTTTTAAAATTTTGCTTTTAATGGGGGCCTGGGTGTCCAAACGAGATTCCTCTTTGTATTTTTTATTATTTTATTATTTGGGTATGATGGGGCCCAAAGGCCCAAAGAGAGGAAAAATATGTGGGTCAGCAGGGCAAGCCCAGAATCACGGTCTTTATAAGCACCACTTAAAACAGTAGCCCATTTGAGAATTATGCCCTCCATTTTCTTCCTCCCGAGTGAGTTCCGATCCAACAGCAAAAACCACCATATATAGATACTTATATACACCCAACACAAACCCTACAAAAACCCTGAACCCTCTCTCTCTCCCTTTCTCTCTCTATCTCTCTCTCTTTCCATCTACCGCTTTCTACGGGAAAGAGGGTTTTGGTTTTCAATGTTAAGATTTTCTTGGTCTTCAAGACACCATTTCTCCCATTAAACCTCTCTAAAACCCTCACATTTTTCCAAATTCACCCATAAGTTAACAACAAGCCCCTCTTCCTTCCTTTCCCCTCTACACACCCACCCACCAAAAAAAAAAAAAAAAAAAAAAAACCCCAAGGGTTTTAGTCTCAGACTTCAGAGGGTTTTATTAGAAACCCGTAAAGGAATTAGAGAGGAAAAAATGGCGAAGACATATGCATTAGGACTTATCACAGCAGTGGCTGCCTCAGCCTCCTTATCAAAGAACAATTGTGCTTACGCTGATGGCCCTTTCAGCTTCTCACCCTTCTCTACTCCTTCTTCCAATGCTTCCCAACCCTCTTCTTCTTCTAAGCAATCTGCGCCGTCAAATCCACCCTCCTCGTCGTCGACCGGGGATGCTGCTGAGCCTCCTCCTCCTCCTCCGAAGGTTCGCAATGATCATCCGAGGACAACTTCGGCTGGGTTCGATCCTGAGCCGCTGGAGCGCGGTGTTCAGGCCTTGGAAAAAATCAGCCAATCTTCTAGTGCCAAACAGGTTAGAAATTTAGGGCGGTTTCTGCATCGTCTTCAAATGGGTTATGCTCGCTTGATTATTATTATTGTTACTCTTTTCTTTTAAACGGGGCCGCGAGATTTGCCTTTCTTGTGAAGTTACTAAGAATTATTTTTTGCCAATAGTTTTTATTATTCATCGGGATTTTGGGATTTATGTTATGCTTTTACTTGATACCCATGGAAATTTTAGTATTTATTTATGGCCAACATATCGGCGCCTAGTTCATAACTAAATTCAGAAGTTCGAATGTAGAGTGTACTATTTTTTTTTTTTTTCATCTTATACTTGATCCGTATTTGAGCTTAAAGAAGTAAAAGGATGTGTTAAAATTTTCATCAGGCAGCCTTTTTTTTAATGACTTCCCGTGAATTTGTTTAATGGTTGCTCTTTTGCAAATGTATAGGTACTTGAAGCTATAAAGAAGCAAGAAGAGACAAGGCAGGTTGAGTTGAATGCAAAGGCTGCAGAGTATAATGCACTGAAGGCCCAATTTGAAACGGTAAGAGGTTCTACTTATTTCCCCATTAGGACTTTTCGATTAGTGACTCTCCCCGTAAATTACCCTATGTGATTTATCTGGCACTAGTTTTTTTGAAGTCATCTACTTCATTCCCTGACAGGAGAGACAAAGGGTCATCTATGACGAGCAGAAAAAGCTAGCTCAGCATCAAGCGCAAACAAAATCCCAAATGGCTCGCTATGAGGATGAATTGGCAAGGAAGAGGATGCAGGCATGTAGCCTTGAGCTTTTTGGTATTTCATACAGAAGTTCTAAAGAAAAAAAAAAATTCAATTCTTAATATAATTCCTTGATGGTACTGCAGGCTGAAAATGAATACCACAGATCAAGGAACCAAGAGCTTGTAAAACTGCAAGAAGAATCATCGATTAGGCAGGAGCAAGCTCGGCGTGCGACAGAAGAACAGATCCAAGCACAGCGTCGACAGACAGAGAGGGAGAAGGCTGAGATAGAGCGTGAAACAATCAGAGTGAGGGCTATTGCAGAAGCAGAAGGGAGAGCCCATGAAGCAAAACTAGCGGAAGATGTTAACAGGAGAATACTGATAGACCGTGCAAATGCTGAGAGAGAGAAATGGGTTTCTGCAATAAATACCACATTTGATCATATTGGAGGTACTTTGTCTTGTTTTGCTATTCTGTAGTCTATACTGCCTTATAATGAATAGAAAGATAAACAAACATGTCTTGTAACTTATCTCAAGTGGAATTCTTTGTGGTTTTCTTTTCTTTTTGTCCTTGAATCTACATGAATTGAAATGCGAGCCATACGTCATTATTTGGAATATGACCTCATCTTAATGTGCATTTACGTTGATTCTTCTTCCAATTTAAAAAAAGGCGGTTTTCTGTCTGCCATCATATACTCATTAGAAGTTAGGACCAGTGCAATTCTAAAGTAATTTTATTTCTTAACAAATGTTGATGCAGAATTAGCTATTTTTTGCAGGTGGCTTGAAAGCCATTCTGACAGATCAGAATAAACTTGTTGTTGCTGTTGGGGGAGTGACAGCTCTAGCTGCGGGAGTTTACACAACAAGGTCCGTGTTGCATTTACTTGAATATTCTGCATTTTTCCTTTCCTATGTGTGGGCTTTATTTTGAAAGCTAGGAATCTATTTGTTGCTTTCTATAGTCTTGGTTCATCTTCTCTTATTTATTTAGTAGTTTTTGTTTGTTTTTCCTGTGGAGAAAGAAAAAGGACTGCCGTAGTAAATGCCTACAACTGTTAAGTTCTAGTATTTAGTTTGTTTTTATGGTCTCATATTTGGTTCACAGAGTAAGACTTGCATTCAAAGTCATAGCAGGTTGTGGGCTACCTTTGTGAAATAACTTGTATTGGACTATTCATTACCTTGCCATTTGCTCTCCACAATGCCATAGCTCATTCTGGTCTCATTTTTACAATGCAGAGAAGGTGCAAAGGTGATATGGAGCTACGTGGACAGAATATTGGGACAACCATCACTGATCAGAGAGTCCTCTAAAGGGAAGTACCCTTGGTCAGGATTATTCTCACGTTCTATTGGCACCCTGTCTCGTGGTGGCAACAAGGGTCATACAAAAGATGGGAAGGCTTTTGGTGATGTTATTTTACACCCTTCTCTTCAGAGAAGGATAGAACACTTGGCTAATGCAACCACAAATACAAAATCTCATCAGGCGCCATTCAGAAACATGCTCTTCTATGGTCCTCCAGGAACAGGGAAGACAATGGCTGCTAGAGAGATGGCTCGTAAATCGGTATGAGGCATTTTCTTATTATACTCGGACGATATTTGATCTGGTAGTTTTTGCTTTATTGTCATCCTTCAGCCTTCACATAATCTTCATTCTCATTTTTTCCCATGTTTGATTCCTAATGCCTTTAGGGATTGGATTATGCATTGATGACGGGAGGGGATGTTGCTCCACTTGGACCACAGGCTGTTACCAAGATACACGAGTTATTTGATTGGGCGAAAAAGTCACGGCAGGGTCTGTTGCTTTTCATCGATGAAGCTGATGCATTCTTGTGCGAGTAAGTCCTACAATTAAGAGGCATGAAAATGATGTAATTTAGTTGTAGTGTAGAAGAGAACTTCTTTCACTCTCTGTATGATTCATTGAAAACTCAGCTGAGAGATGTTGAATGTGTCAAATAAATTTGCAGGAGAAACAAAACCTATATGAGTGAAGCTCAAAGAAGCGCACTCAATGCTCTCCTATTCCGGACTGGTGACCAGTCCAAGGACATAGTCCTTGCCCTTGCCACGAACCGTCCTGGGGATCTTGATTCAGCTGTGGCAGATCGTATTGATGAAGTGCTTGAATTCCCTTTGCCTGGGGAAGAGGAGCGCTTTAAGCTGCTAAAGTTGTATCTGGACAAGTACATTGCTCAGTCTGAAACAAGAAAACCTGGTTGGTTCCGTAATTTGTTCAAGAGACAACCGCAGAAGATAGAGATGAAGGGGTTGACTGATGATATGCTCAAAGAAGCAGCAGCAAAGACTGACGGATTTTCTGGGAGAGAAATAGCAAAACTGATGGCAAGTGTCCAAGCTGCGGTTTATGGGAGTGAGAATTGTGTGCTTGATCCAAGCCTATTTCGTGAAGTTGTAGACTACAAGGTCGCTGAGCATCAACAGAGAAGGAAACTGGCAGGCGGAGATAAAGGTAGCGTGTAGTGTAATGGGTGTCCAATAAGTTATATCATTAATTGTCGGGCAGTTTTCTTTCTGTTTAAGTAGTAAAGTGGTGGCTGAGGGAAAGGCTGACGTTCACTTTTTACCTGGAGAGAGAGAGATAAAGATGTTGGGCATGACCACATAACATATGATGTTATTCATTATTTGCCCCCTATCATTGGAGGGTTTTTGGTATTTCCTTTTCTTTATATAAATTTAATGCTGATGGTGATTGACAAGTATTCATTTCGTACTTCATAGGCGTATTCCATAGATTTGCTTATTGTTCTGTCCTCAGAATATTCAATGCTGAACTGATGACAGTTATTCTAATTGCTAAAGTGGTATTCAGAATAATTTCCATAAGATTAAAATGAAAAAAAGTAGTAACCATGTGAAATGGGAAAATATGCCAGCAGAGCAGAGAAAACTAGCTAGAAGAGAGAGACGAGTTGGCCAGTGGCCGGACGTAATCATGCCCTTCATCCATCCTACACGGATGCTGGGGTTCTTGGTGCTGGGAAATAGAGTAGCCATATACTTTTACAGTTGACAAAATTAGAAGGGGGCTCTCATCAACATCCAAACGTAATTAAACACTAATATGAAGACTCAAGAAAGCATCTTTACAAGAGCCACATAACTCATCACAACATGTAAATCTGACAACAATAATGATGGCGCCAAAATGGGGTGCATATACGCATTCGTGCCTAAAGATCACATGACTGGCATGCCAAATCCTTATTTTACTAAATTTGGAAACACATGAGTATTCTTTTGATAAACAAACAGATAAGTAGTATTGTCATTACAAATTCAACTTGCTAATGAAATGGCTTCATTGAAGGTATGATAATAGGGATGAAACTTGCCCATGCATTATCACTTCCAGATTTCTAGTGGTGGTGATGATCTTGAACATAGCGAAGACCACAATACTTGCAAATAGCTGGCTCATCCAGGTCTAGGCATATGAACTCAATTGGGTGCCCAAGTGCAGGATCAATGTCTGCAACCAATAACAGTTTTACCCAAATAATTTTCACTTCTAAAGAAAGCTTATTGAGTTGATCTTGCAGTATAATCCATAAGTAGCTTTGCTCTGGATAAATGTAAAAGATACAAGGAAAAGCATCATAAAACCTAACCTCCTTCACATGCAACGATCCTGCCCTCAACCTTGATGGGTGGAACTTCATTGATCAACTCCATGGGAGATTTCTTGCTTGTATCCTATTAATAAGAATAATAATAATAATAAAAGATCATTGACTTATAACTTCTAATCAATACATGACATGGTAACCAACTGGGTTTCTAACGTTGGAAATAGACACCAAGAAAGAGTAAGACATTTAATGTGCATAGGAAAACATTGAGGCAAAAGCTTGTGGAAAGGGCACACAAGCAAACATTAGATTCTCTAACATAGAACACGGTCATTGCTCTAAAAGGAAGCTGACAATACGAATACCATTGAATTGCTCTGAAACTAAGCTGACAACATGAATACCATTGAAAAGCGAAATAAGCTCTTCGTTGAGTACAAAATGCCAAGAACTTCATCAATGTTTTCATTGAAATGCAGGAAGGATATACACACAGTACAGTCGTTCCCACAGTGTAGTAAGTTGGCATATGAATCTGGGAATCTGTGTTCAATTACTGCTAAATTCATACGCTGGCTCCCCACTTTATTGCAATGATAGTAAACAAGGTCATGGGAATAATGGGGACTGGACACTCTATACGCACCAGCATTCAGTTTTTGCTTTAAAGCTTTTCGGCATTGGTAGAGGAAACTAGACATATCTATTATAGCGTCCAAGGGTTAGTTCAGCAATCTTATTCTATGGGACAAAGGAAAAAAGGATAGCAGAAATTCTGATAAAAAGCCATCTTAAGAATGTGAGAAAAAGGGCAACCATTCTATGAAAGTAAAACATATATTTGCACAGAGTTTTGAATCAAGAACACACAAAAACTACACAATACTGAACAAAATCAGTATCTTCATTATCTATTGACACATCCTCGCCGATAAGCTATGATGTTAATTAATTAATTTATTTATCAAACACAATTCTTTCTTCCTTTCTTTACTGAAAGATTAGATTTGAAAAGAGAAAAATAGATTCCCACTGCAGATGAATGGAAATTATCGTAATAATCAAGAGAATAATGAGTAAGATCATGTTAATGTCAATCAATTAGGTAAACTTAGAAGGGAACCTGCATCCATTTGGCGGTGTGGTTGCTGATTTGACTCCTGACGAGGCTGAAATTTCTGGTCCCCGCTGATCCCAATTTGGACGATCTGATTAGGGTTCTAAATAGACTGGACGCCATTGCTGAGTGCTGATTGCTCCCCCTCACGCTGAGAGAGCCGAGACAACGGTATAGAAGGAGCTACAGTTGAAGAATCAGTTTGATTTGAAGGCCCATGTAATCAAAAGACATTAGCCCATATTATATATATATATGGGCCTTGACTTCGAAACAAACTACATAAGGTGAATGTCGTTTATTAAGTGCGTCATGTCGCATACTCTCGGTTTCTCATTTCTCTCGTAGTAGACGGTTGATTTGATTTGATGCCTGCAATTTCCAACCCAATAAGGCAATAAGATTCACACACACATGACCTCATTACAACGCTTCATGATTCGGCGTTGCAGAATTCAAGGACCCAACAACACCGCCATTTCATTTGCAGACCATCTTCTCACCCGAAGCTTCTTCACTACAAGTCTTGTAAATTTGGATGCCCAACCCAATCTCCAAGCTTCAACAACTAGCCAAGACGACCCAGCAAAAATAATTGCAACCCAGTTGTCAAATTGCACTACCTTACAAGAATTGAATCAAATTTATGCCCATGTTATCAGAACCCACTTGTTACAGCTTTACACCGCCCCATTTCACTGGAACAACATCATAAGGTCCTACACTCGACGAGATGCTCCAACCAAGGCAATCTTTGTTTACCTTGCTATGTCTCGTTCTGGTGTTTTGCCTGATTGTTACACCCTCCCCATTATTTTGAAAGCCCTCTGTCAACTTTTTGCTGTAGAGATTGGTAGGCAGCTTCATTCCGTCGCTCTAAGGCTGGGCCTTGACTCCAATGAGTACTGTGAGAGCGGGTTTATAAACTTATACTCAAAGGCGGGAGAATTTGAAAATGCACGCAATATGTTTGAGCAAAACCCCGAGAGAAAGTTGGGTTCTTGGAATGCCATCATTGGAGGCCTTTCACAAGGTGGGCGTGCAAAGGAGGCGATAGACACGTTCATAGAGCTCAGGAAATGTGGTTTCTTGCCGGACGATGTGACCATGGTTAGTATCACATCAGCTTGCGGTAGTTTAAGTGACTTAGGCTTGGCTCTTCAATTGCATAAATGTGTTTACCAAGCTAAAAACGTGGATAAATCGGATACCTTGATGTTAAATTCGATTATAGACATGTATGGGAAATGTGGGAGAATGGACTTGGCTTATATGGTGTTTTCAAGGATGGAGCAACAAAACGTATCGTCGTGGACATCTATGATCGTGGGTTATGCGATGCATGGGCATGTGAACGAAGCACTTGAATGCTTTCGGTGCATGAGAGAGGCAGGAGTGAGACCTAATCATGTGACCTTCGTTGGGGTACTCAGTGCATGTGTTCATGGTGGGACTGTGCAAGAGGGGAAATTTTACTTCGACATGATGAAGAATACATACGGGATAAAGCCCCACTTGCAGCATTATGGATGCATGGTGGATCTTCTTGGCAGAGCGGGATTGCTCGAGGAGGCAAGAAAAATGGTTGAGGAGATGCCAATGAAGGCAAACTCGGTAGTCTGGGGCTGCCTGATGGGTGCCTGTGAGAAACATGGGAACGTTAAGATGGGGGAGTGGGTGGCTAAGCATTTGCAAGAATTAGAACCTTGGAATGATGGGGCTTATGTTGTTTTGTCTAACATATATGCCAGTAGAGGTTTATGGAAAGAGGTTGAGCGGATACGATTGATTATGCATCAGAGAAAACTCGCTAAGTCTCCTGGTTATAGCTTGTCAACAAGTGCAGATTGACATTCGTGTATCATAAATGTGCCTGGCATTTTCCAAGAATGAGCTGATATAAATGCTATTCTTTTTACGCATCTGCACGACATTCCCAAAGAGCTGTTGAAGGAGCAATTTTTTTTCTTTCCTAGAACCGGAGTTGTTCATCAGTTATTCAAATTTTGTGCAAGGTGCAAAGAGTAACAGATGCACCCCTTTTGTCACAAAAAGCAAAGCCATAGAATGAAAGAATTAATTTGTTTTGTCCCTGCAATCTTATCAAGAAAAACATATAAAAATAAAATAGATGTATTTCAGTGGTTTTGAAACACCAAGAGATAAGTATCTCGGTTGAGAAGGGTTTCTATCCTTAGCAAGCAGACTTGAGAAAGGAAAGAGCCATATCAAGGTAAAAAGATTAGTTTCATGGCACAATTTTCTGATTTCTTTCTTTTTGCTCAAGATTTCTGGTTCCATTCAACTCAAGGGTTCCTGGCCATGATGATTTCTATCATCATAAAAAGGGTCAGTAATCTCTCTAAGGGACAGCTCCGCTCAAGTAATTCCGAGGATACGATCTGCACCCAGCAGTTTGTTTGATCAATCCACAGAAATTCTTGGCTATGATGATTGAAATCATCATAACCAAGGTTAAGAATCTCTCCGAGGCTTGGCTCCGCTCAAAGAACTCCAGCAGTGTTTTCAGGTTTGCCTTCCATGATGATTTCAATCATCATGTTTTATGGCATAGTCTATTCCATCATGCACCACCAAATAAGCTCTTCCAGGAGCAAAGAATCTCTCAAATCATGGATGTAGAGATGAACCCACCATGGGATCAAAATCAAAAGAGCAAAGGCTTGTAATTACAAGTCCCTGTGTAAAATTTCTGCATGAAGCATCCGAAACCAAAAGGGGCGCATGGAAATTGAATTGCCTCCTCATGAGTGTTTGCTGCCTGCAAGCCAACGAAAAAAAGCCAACAGAGGAAGAATAGGAGCAAAAGAAAAAGTGGTTCTGTGTGTTGGGTTTTGTTAGTAAAAGACAAAACAAGGGGGATAAAAAAGTAATGAAATAAAAAAAGGGGGCTGTATCGCACAGCCCCTCCTCCCTCTCTTGAATATTTCTTTGGTTTATTATGACTGGGAAAAAGAAAAGGACATGGACAATGGTACATCAACAGCAAACACAAAAGAAAAAAGGGGAGCTGGCAAGGCATGTACCACAAGTTCTCTCTTGGGTTTCTGAAGCAAAATGACAGGTGGTTTCCTCCACCAAACTCCAAAGCCTTCAAGCTGGCAGCACAGTCTGTTCATGCAAAAGAGAAGACAAGAGGTCAGAAGCATGGAAACAGACAAAAGAAAAAAAATCAAAGGAAAAGAGGAGTTCAAGGGGGGGAATTACCACGTGAAAGGCAAGAGGATTTCTTGAGTTATTGACCTTGGGAAAGTTACAGCACACAAAGGACAATAAGAGAGTTTGTCTCTTTTGGTTCCAAGTCAGCCCAGAAGCATCCAATTAATTGGAGGGTCTTCTATTGCTACCGCTATTGCTGTCCATGCAAACAAAAGTCCTAGTTAATTCAATCAATAAATAAAATAACAGAGAAGAACTAAGGAATGGCATGTGGGTTACCACGTGAAATCCGCTTCCGTTTGATGGTGCAACAGGTGGCTTGAGCAAAGTTATGTGCTGGTCTGGAGAAGCAAACGAAGAATAATGTTAAGACTTTCGTTTTGTGGCTGTTTGCTGGTGCACTACATGTTTTTTTTTTTTTTTTTTTTATATATAAGGAAGACAACCCAATCCTATGTGGACAAGAAGTTTGCTTCACTGGATGATCCAGCAGTTCCAAATCAATAAGGAGTTTAATCCATACTTCACCTGGAGAAGGATTTCTATCCTTTGGGTGTCTTAATCAAATTGAAAGACACCTGTTAATGGCACCAATACGTGAGGGATCCAGCTGGAGCAAAGCAAGGCCTTTGGTTTACTATGTTTTGCTGAATGTAAACAGAAGAATAAAAAAAAAGGAATAAAAGCTTGTGGAGAATCAAATTCACATGAAGTCAATTGCTGGGGCTATGACACTACATAAGCGAAACGAAATGAAGGGCAAATGAATTTGCTGACAGATTTCTACAGAGAGCAACAAACACGAGGTTCTTCGTTCGTTGTTCTTAAATGCGGCAGGACAGTGAGATTTCTCTCACAGATGCCTTGAGCATCCAAAGCCACAAACAAGCATCAAAGGAGAATAGCAGACGATGTGGGGGAGAACCCACAAAGGGGAAGGCTGCTGGAGAATTTTTACAGAGAGGGAGGAAAAACCCGAAAAGCCACAAAGGCAGAGAAGGACAATCGTGAGACTGGAGGAAAAATGAGGCTCAACACCCCTACTCCCTGCAAAGACAGAAGCAGAAAAATGAGGCTCAACACCCCTACTCCCTGCAAAGACAGAAGCAGTCAGATACATGTTGCATCTTCAACAAGGCTCCTCTCCTGAAGTCCCCTATGATTGGGTATAAAACCCACAAATCAAATTTTGGGGCAGCATTCCTTGAATCAAAATTTCTTGGATGTTCAATCCATCATGGGGTTATAAACCCTGAAATCAAAGCATTGGGTTTTGCACCCCGGAAACAAAGTTTGGGTTTTGCATCCTAAAAACAAATTTGGGTATTGCACCCAAAAAATAAAGTCTGGGTGTTTCACTCTCAATCAAGGCTTGGGTTTGCACCTCAAAAAAAAAATATTGGATACAGATAGAAAAAATTATGCCGCTGTGGGGATGGTTTGTGTGTTCCATGACGTTGCCTCTGCGCCATTCTCAAATATGGCATCCCAAAATTGATTTGTTACAAACAGTAATGGGAAGAGTCTGTAGCTTAAAAAGAATTCAAAGGGAAGGCCACATGTCGAAAGACCTCTCTCTTGAATTGGAAGAAAACGGGCCATATGGCTGATTGGCTATCAAAGAAAATTTGATATTGGGTTCTCTTTGATTGTAACAAGGAAAAAACCAAAAAAAAAAAAAAGGGTTTGATGCAAGATGTGTTTTGCCAAATTCTTATCTCCTCCAATATGTCGTATGCAAGAGACCAGAGAAGAAAGAATTGGCAAGTTTGACAAAAGCTAACAAACCCAAAGCTGCCAGCTGCATCAATCTGAACACACAAAGTTTGAGTCCAAACACATGCAACCAATCCAAAGGAAGTGTAGATTTCTCTAAGTTCATCCTCCACGGTTCAAGCCATCAAGCTTCTAAATAGGAAGGAGCAGAACTATGGAAAAAATAAGATAAATCGAGGAGATACAATACTTTTCTTTTGCTTCATGGAGAAGCAAAAGGCCCCATGCCAATGACAAACGGAAGGGAAAATCAAGCCACAAGAGTAGCTGGCTTGTACCGACGTCAAGAAGTCAAAGACGATAAAAAAAAGTCAGAGGCGTGATTGTTTAAGAGGGCCCATTCTTTGTAAATGTCCACTAAGCTCAGGAATATGCTTTTACAATATAAAACAAGCATTGAGCTTCGCACAGATAGAAGACAAGGTGAAGGTTTGAAAAAAAGGCTTTTTCAAGTCCCTCACATCACTTTTGGTGACTGCAACAAATGAAAACAAAGTGTCCAGGCACTTGTGCTCCTTTGTATTCCAAGGGGCGAAGACATGAGTTCACTACTTGCAGTACCAAGTTATGCAAGCAAGTGCACAAAAGTGTCAGCAAGGGCTCACGAGAACTAAATCAATTGACGGTCAAGAAGGCTCAATAAAATGCTTACGGCATTCGGGTCTATCTGCCTAAATTCTCAAATGCAAGATGGCTACCAAACATGCCCACAAAATCTCAACAAGAAATATGGGAATCAATCACTGTGGCAAAGAAGCTATTCATAAAGGAGTGTCAAGCGACTCAACCATACCGTGTCGAAGACTCCATTCCAAATAAATGATTGATCGTGCTACGAGCATTAAGCTCACTCTCAAAAGATACCAAAGGAGCATCAATATGGATTAACAGGCTTATCAACCACAATAGCCCATTAATCTCAAATCCTCCAAATCATGCATGGATACAAATGCAAATGTCAATTGTAGAGAATTAGTGGGTTCATCAAAAATGCCCATTATTTTTCTTGGACATTGGAAAAAGGAAAAAGGGTACAAAACCATCCAATCTTCCCCATGGGTCATCTACCCATGCAAATTTCAATGAGATTAAATCTCTCAAACACAAATTCTCAATTTTTTAGGTGGGTCCCAAAGACACATTCTCACACTTACCCATTAATTTCCAAATCAATTTGGAACTACGTCGGTTTGATCCCGTCAAGGGTACGTAGGCAGTCTAACATCCCAATAGACGCAACCGCAATCAAATTTAAATATCTGGTTTATCTTAACCAAATTCTGCCAAAAAAAAAAAACTTTCCCAAACGCAATGGTCAATGTTTAGGAAAAATTAATGGGATAATTAAAATTACTCATTATTTTTCTTGGACATTGACAACAACGAAAGTGGTACAAAACCATCCAATTTTCCATGGGTCATCTACCCATGAAAACTCTAATGAGATTAAATCCAAGTCTCTCAAACAGAAGTTCTCAATTAGTGGGCTACACTTACCCATTAATTTCCAATATTTCCCATGGGTCATCTACCCATGCAAATTTCATTGAGATTAATTCTAAATCTCTCAAATACAGATTCTCAATTAGTGGGCCATACTTACCCATTAATTTCCAATTTCCCATAGGTCATCTACCTATGAAAATCTCCAAATTGTCCTAAAGACACAAATTCTCAATTAGTGGGCCACACTTACCCATTAACGTCCAAATTTCCGAACTACGTTGGTTTGATCCCTTTGAAAGGGTACGTAGGCAATCTAGAGATTCAATCTAGATGCAACCATCCCAAATGCAATCCCATATCGAATCCCTGGTTTATTCAGCTAAATTCACTCAAACACTTCTCAATACAATTCAAATCAAATTTCCCTCGCAATGGGTCATTTATTCATTGCGATTCTTTGAACTACGAGTGGCTTGATTCCCGCAAGGGATACGTAGGCATCCTGAGGTTGGACTTGGGAGCAGTTGCAAAATCAAACACACACGTTCTGTTTCTTTATGATGGAATCAAAGGGTGTTCCCTTGAAGCAAGGGATTGTAATTAAGAGACTTGCGTCTCGAATGGGTCGAACCTAAAAATAATAAAACCCCGTTATTTAATTAGTGGTGGTGAAATTATATTTGGAGGATCACATTTTCCTTCAACAGTACAACAAAATTATTGTTTATTCAACATCCAAAGAACAGAATGCTGTACATGTTCCCTAATTGACTGCTACAATATCTTGAATAATTATGGTTTGTCAAGATCACCACAAGGTGATATGTCCTAATGAACATGAACTTTTGTACAATCTACAAAATGAAGCTGTATTGTTAGTACAAAAGAACTAGCAAGGTTGTGATCTATTCTTCAGAGTCTTGACCATTTCCTGAAATCAGTTACCTCCATATATTAAGGATACCAAGTAATGTTGCTGAACTAATGTTAGACTTCCATATCCATTGACCATGATTCAAGCCAGCAGAAACAGTCTCCATGTGTCAGACTATGACCCACCGAGCCTCTAACCATTGAGCATAAGCATTTCATGTTCGACAGATTTCTCCAGTTACTAATTTCAAGTCTAAAATCAACCAACGAGCTTTTTCCCACTCAATCAATGGAAGACTGAACAAGTCTCGACCCACCATCCTGTTATGCCAGTATGCAACCTCGTAATGTTTGTTGATCATTGGTCTTGAAGATATGTATTCAGCATCCCTCACAAATTCAATTAATGGTACACCCAAGATATGTTTGTCACTGGCAATACAATTACTAGGGATCACCCTATCCCTCTCTGTCATCAGTATTCCGTACATAACATCCCATAACTAAATCGGTTCTGAAATGCGGCTTTTAGCTTTTTAGCTTGGATCCAACTTCTAGGTTCTCCAGAAATGAAATACCCAAATTACTCATGGAATGCAAAACGTTTTCAGCTTCTAGTCCCTTTCCCCCAGATTTATAAAAATGCACAGCTGCGCTCAAAATAAACCTGTCTGCCGCTACAGACTCACTTATCTGTTCAAAAAACTTGATGCCTTCTTCTACAAGTCCATAGTCCATGTAACCTCTCAGCATAGTCTGATAACATGCCATGTCAGGATTTAAACCAGCTCCAAGTAGTTTCTCATAAATTCTTTCCGCTTCCCCTATCAATCCCATTTTGGAAAAAGCAGAGAGTAAAAGGTTAAAATGAGCACAGGAACGATAGACACCATTTTCTGGCATAGAGTTAATGGTTTCCTCTGCTTCTGTGTATTTCAGACTCTCTGTGTACGCTCGAACTAGGGATAGGTAGGTGAAGGAGTCAGGTGAGCAACCATCTTGCTGCATGGCTTTGAATAATTCCTCTGCTTCTTTATAAAGCCCCCCAGCAGCATATACATTGATCATTATATTATAACTGACCTGATTTTCACATAAAAGACAACAGATTACACTTATATACACACTTCCGAAGCACATACCATATAATGGTGAAAATCAATTCATAAGAAATGTAATCTTTTCAACCACCAGGTTGCTTGGGATAAGCCATACTGTTGCACCAAGGTGTATCCTCATGATTTCTTTATTGAGTAATTTGTCAAAATAACTCTTTATTTATCTCTTTTAAGTTTTAACATAACCTCATTTATGCATACCATCCCAGGTTTTATCCCTTGTTCCCTCATTTTGGTAAATAGCAGAGATGCTTCCTGCCTTTTTCCTACAAAACAGACGCATTGAAGTTAGGGAGATTTACAAATTACAAGCAACGAAGAAATCCGATAGCTGAAGATGTTACAAGATATCCACTAGAAAGTAAAGAAGTTACCTTCCATATATAGTTATAAATGCAAATTAAATACATTATCTGCTGAATAGAGCATTTAATGTTATAAACATTCCATTAGCACCAATGAATTGTATAAACTGTCAAGAGTGGCCAAATATAAGATACAGAAATGTTTCATAAATTCATGGACGTTCTTTGTCACCATGAACTAAGCCAACATAGCGAAACTGTGGAACATCATTCAAAAAATTTGTGTGACAATATTTAGATTTGTTTTTTTACTAAATGGAGGGGGATTTAGAACAATACCAGCTTTCCCACAGTAGCTAATGAGATTCATATATGCCTTCTCATCCAGAGACAAACCCAAGCTGCAAGCAGTATTGAACATCTCTACAGCCCTTTCCAGCTTTCGACCTCGACCGTAAACACTGCACCCATAGTTCGTCAATATGAACAGCATTCAATGTATCTTTTTCACTTATTTCACAAACAAAGAGAAGTATACCAAGCTCTTACCTGATCATGGTGCTGTATGTCTGAATCGATGGAATAACCCCCTCAGAAAGCATGCACTCATAGATACTGGATGCAAAACGCAATCTACCTGCAGCATGAAATGTACCAAGTTATTGCAAGCTTTCTTCTACTCGTGTATTCACTAATAATTGGAGTGGCCCATATGAACCTGCTTCCAGCATAGCCTTAATGAAAGTATTGTATGCCACGGTATCTAGCTCCATGTGGTGTTCCAGGCTTTTGCGGATGACATTCTCTGCTTCTCTATGTTCTCCTGGAGATGAATTCTTATTAATTAACATTGGTGCAAGGAAAGTTATGTGGCAAACTTAAAGGAAATGATTGGTATGGTGGCTTTGTGAGTGCAGCTGAGATGTGGTGTCTTATTGCATTCTGAATAGCACAAAATTATTTGGGACGTTGAAAAGCTTGGTGAAGTATGATATTTTTATACGATGCTGAAAATGAAAATTGGTGGCTCTATTATCTGATAATCTATAATCTTTGCTAGTCTAATTAAGGTTTCCAAACTGATACCACTGTTAGTCAAAACATTGACAACTATGCTGATGGCAACAGCATCCAGATCATGCCCTTCCTCTGAAAGTTGTTTGTAAAGTGAGTATGCCTCCTGTGGTTTACCACATTTGGCATATGCATCAAGCATTGAGTTGCATAGTAACTTTTTAGCCGAAGGAGAATCTGCAAATGCTGTAAATATTTCCAGGGCCTTTTTCAGGTTGTGTTTCTTCCCATATAAACTAATCAAAGAACCAACTGTGGCATCATCCACTCTGCAGCCAAGCTTGGCCAATTGATTGATATGAGTTTCTGCTTTAAATGCATCACCTGCACGAAAATCAATGTCAAAACTGTTCCATTTCTTCAGAGGCATGGTTTAAGAATATCAAGAAAAAATTTACTCAGAGGTGAGTTGCATAAAAAAGTATAATGTTTTACTGAAAAAATCAATAGCATGTATGTTGCTTGCCTTCTCTAATAAAGTTCTTTATGAGCTGACTCACAATTGATAAGCCACTAGAAGCCTCAAGTAATGATGCTAGAACTTTTTCTGTCTCACTGATATTGCCATCTGCCAGATAGAGACTGAGCACCAGTCCAAGGGCCACAGTGTCATGCTGGTCAAAGGTCAAAAATTTCCCTTCCTTACGTTCATACATAGCCCAAGAAATTGTCTGGATGAATCTACTATCCTGGTATAATCCATTTGTACCCAGCTCTTCTACAAACTTTTCAGCATCTCTAAGCATTCCCTCCTTGCAATATACTCTCATAACTGTCCTGCAAAGTTCCTCGTCCAAATCTACCCGGTCTCTTCTTATCTGGGCAATAAAATCCTTACCCTTTTCGATTAAGTCCAGTCTTATATACAAATTGAGCAAATCATTACAAGAGCCTGCATCAGGGAGTCCAGTCTTGGATAGAGCCTGAAATGTTACTTCAGCAGAACTCAGATCTTCCTTCACAACATAACACTGCAATAAGACAATATAAGCAAATCTTGAGAGCCAAATGTTTTTTCTAGACTTCATTAGTTCAATAACTTCTAAAGCTTTCTCGCAATTCCCTGAATTGAGATGGACTTGTGTCATTGCTAAATATGTTTTCTGATCACTAAGTAGACCCAGCTGCTCCATCTCAGTAAATGCTATCTGAGCATCCTCATAAAGACCAAGTTTTCCATATATCCTAATGAGCAAACCATAGATGACCTCATCAGCTGCAATTTTCTTCCTTTCCATTTCTGAAAAAAGAGAAAGGGCTTTGGAATAATCCTCCGTCTTGTAATACAATGTCAGAAGTGAAGCACAGGTGTAGTTGCTCGGGACTATTCCTAGAGACCTCATGTCTTCATATAGTCTTAGTGCTTCGTTATATTTGCCACTTTTGGTGCTTAAACTGATGAGCAAACTATAAGTTGCCTCCTCAGGAACAAATCCAGCATTCTTCAACTCAATGAAATTCTTGAGAGCCTCGTCATGGAGGCCTTCTTTGACGAGTGAGCAAATTACTACTGTATAAGTAAATTTATTAGGTACCACTCCTATGTCCACCATCTGCCTCCAAATTTCTATGACCTTTCCGTGGAGTGATTTCTTCTGCAAGGAGGACAACATGAAATTATAAACAGCAACAGAAAGCAGAATCTCCCTTTCCTGCACAGCTGAATAAAACGCCAGCATAGCCTTGTGACGTCCCCATCTGGCATATGTACAGAGCATGGTGCCACAAGCAACTTCATCAGGTTCACATCCAGATTCAAGCATCTCCAAGAAGGTTTGCTCAGCCAGCTTGATCTTCCCAACTTGGCCATATACACGCAAAACGATTGTGTAGACAATAACACTTGGGCGGTAGCTTAACTGTTAAAACATAAGGTCGTCTATCAATCATCACACATAGTATACATAGTAGTGCATTGATCCCACATACTCTAACTATACTTAGAAGTAAGGAAGAAGAAAAGCAAAGCAACACGAAAATTCAGAGTCTGTAATCTGTTTACCGTGAAAAGCACATATTTTATTTATTTATTTCTGTATTGAAAATTCACAAAAATCCACATGAAGTTGGAAAATTGATAACAGAAAGAAATGAGTAAACGTACTAGTAATTAAATTAAATTAAAATAGAATGAAATGAAATGAGAGAGAGAGGGAGAGAGAGAGAGATGAGAAAAGCAGGAAACCTGCAATTTCATCCAAGAAAATAAGTCCCTGACTTGCCTCCAGCCCTTTTGCTCCTTGAGCACCACACACATTTCTCTAAAGCTGAGCTTCCCAACAAAGGAGGCCATGACGGTGCGCATGTCGTACTGTCCCTCGGCCTTCTCGGACAGCGCCCTGACGTGCTTGATGGCGGCCACCACGTGGCGGCCGTAGAGGTGGCCGTTCCTGTCGTCCTGCAAGTAGCTGACCATCTGCTCGGGGGTCCTCTTAATCCATTTGGGGGTGTGGGCTTGTGGGCCCTGGTTCCTGCGGAGGGCGCTGAGGTAGTTGGCCTTGGCCTTGATGATGCGGCGGGCGTTGTCGTCGGAAAGGGGCTTCTTGGGGTTCTTGGACTTGGGTTTCGGGCGGTCCGGGTGTTTACCGTCGCTGAGAGACCAGGGGTCTGGCCTCACTGACGAGGAGGACGGCTTTACTATGATATTCATATTGACATTGGTGGTCGTTTTAGGTTTCGTTGAGGTCGAGGTCGAGGTTAAGGATTTTAAGGCGATGGTATTGGATTGGGAACAGTGGGAAGAGAGCAGTGGATTAGTAGTGCACAGGAAGGACGAGGAGTACGTTAGTGACTCCATTTCCGCGGGAAAAGCAGCAGAAGAACCAACCGCTGCGACTCTACTCTCTGACTAGAGAGAGAGACTGTAGACGGAGAGGGGATAATATTAGTGTTGTTTAATTAATTAATATCAGCCCGTACTTAATCCGAAATCGTAATCGTAATCGTAAGTTTAAATTTACCTCCCTTAATATCGCACGAATATGTATGTATAAAAATAAAAAATATCAATACAGTATTTGCGTCGTCTGTTTCAGTTGAACTTCAAACTTCAGAGGTAGACTCCTGACAGAGAGAGAAAGCGTCATGTCGTATGTTTATCANTCTAAAAACTGTTTGTTTGTTTGTTCTTTTTTTTTTTTAGTTCAAGAATTAGTTTGGCTGAAAAAAGAAAAACGTAAGCCAAAAACGGTTAGTCGTCATCTGGAAACCACCATATCATATGAGTATGGAGGGGGCTCTCAAAACAAAACCGGACAATAGTGACTGACAGATAGAAAATAAGCAATAATTGGCATAAATGCAAGACGCCGTACAGAAGAAACTGTCGAATTGATGGTATGATTCTATTTGTAGTTGGACAATTCTCTTCACACTACATAATCCACTTTGATTTCTACTACAACGGAGGCCCCTAAAAACCGTAAAATCAAAAAAAGAATTGGGATGAAAATTACAATAGCACATATTGGACATGCACAGCAAAACATTTGTCATAGCCAACCTCCTCCCCCAAGTATCAAAGCAACCAACAAGACTCATCTGCTTATAACCTAAACTACATCCAACTTATGACAATATCTAACAACAGACGGTAAACATGAGGTGAGGGACCTATAAACTTCCGGCAAACTACTCTCCACAATATACAGACGCTAACATTATTGTCCATGGTGCTCATGCTTCACACGTGCCTTTAGTATTCCGGGAATAGGCGGCGAGGTGGGAGGCCTAATTGGTGTGTTTAACATCGAAGGAAGAGGGATCTGTGGCTGATACATGCCGGACATGCTACAACCTTCCCCTCCATCTGCAGTTAAATTTTGTGTCCCGTCATCAGCCTGTGGCCTTTCACAAAATTTCATTGCCTTCAAAACATAATTGTCATCATGGAGCTCAAATGGGGTGCTGCAAGCAAAATCAAAATATCAGAAAAAGATTGCAACCAATTTTTTTTTTTTTTTTTTTATAAAAGTTTTGGAGAAATTATGATCCAAAAATTGCTTATCACACAGACAGGGTTGATCACATTAACAGCACTTTGGACTCAAGTATTATACTACTGGTGGCTACTATCTCTACTTGTGTCCCCAGCAGACAATGGTGTATAGATGTTACTACCAACTATCATTTCGCTCAACATAAGAATGAAAGTTACCTATTGAAGTCAAAATGCACCAGCTGCATATCTTCTGATATTTCCACCTCAACAGTTGCATGAGGGCGAGTCTATGGTATCCACATGTCAGGAACAACAGAAGTAACAAAGAATCAGATAACAATAAACTTGTCAAAAGGAATTCTGAAATAAAACTAATCATGTAAAGCTGATCATATGCTTCTTGTTATATAGAAAAGGGTTGAAAGATAGCTGTTAGTTGTTATACAATGCGGTAGTAACTTATATCTTGTATCCAGCAGAAGGTCTACATGTCTCATATCACAAATCATACATAATTTATTTCTCAAGTCAAGCTGAAGAACAAATGTCCCCGGCACCAACCAAATCATACCAACGCTTCAAATACAAACCATTTTGTTTTCATTCATCGTAACTTTAAAGAGTACTGTATTCTAATCCGTTTCTCAGAATGCATAGATGCAAGGGAAACATTGAGAAGAAAACGTACCTGCACAAGAATGAAAGGTAAAGCCACACCCCCGCTGAGCGCATCTCCAGAGTGGCATAATTGCTCATTCCGTTGTATCAGGTTTTGAAGGCCTACATACTGATAAAAGAGCAAAGAAGTTAGTGTGTGCAGACACTGATCATGAGCATGGCATCATGTTCAGACATGGTTTCCCTGAACTAAACTAGATTATTAATAATTAATAATTATAGTCCTCAAATCAAGAACATGCAAAAACCTAAACCGTGCCAAAGTTATGAAGCATGGATTAATAGACAACAGCTATTCATACTTGTTCCTCCAGCTCTTGCAGATATGACGCTTTCTTTTCAATCCTACTCCTCAGTCCCAGGCGCTCAGTCTGCATTTAATACATGCATAACTAGTTGTATAAGCTCAAAACTGTTCCAGGAATCCACTTAAAATACAACACATAAAATATGAACTGTAATCAGACCTTCAGTTCTTCAATATCATTCAGGCTTGTACGAGGCAAACCCTTCCATTGTATTTCTTTTTTATCTTTGGATATAATATCCATTGCCATAAGAACATTCAGGGCATCATATACTCTTCGCCTGATGTTTTTCTCGTCATATTGTTGCTGCCAAATAAAATTCAACACAAAGAAAAAAGGATTTTATTTGCAAGTTCCATTCCAAGTTTTCCCAGAAGACTGCAGATATATCAACCTAGTTATCAAACCTGATCAGGGGATGTAACACCATTGCTAGGGTCAGCGAACTCTGCTACAAGTTCATCTGCAACCTGGACAGTACTTTAAACTCTTAGGTTTACGACTATACTTAAAATTGGTTGGTGGAACATGAAAAACGAAATATGATATACACTTCAACGAGAAAATAGTAATAAATGAGGGCCAAAAGAACAGCTGTTTACATGAAGATCTTGAGAACCGCTATTTTTTGATCTGTTACATTTAAACCACATCACAACACTCTTATAATGCTAACGCATTGCCTAATGAGTCCCCTTCCTCCAACTTTATCACCATTATCCCGAAAACAAGCATTTGATAAATTACTCCCACACAAAAACAACATGGCTTTTAAATGATGTTGACACTTAAAAAGTGACCTCTGAGATTATACCATTCTCAGTAGCAATAAGGTCATGCATTTGAACCCAAGGACTTCACAAAAATTCGAACTTGGAAGAAGAACAATAAATACAAACAATAAAAGTGACTTCAAGAAACCACCTAACCTCATTATAAGTGGTTCTTCCCTTGCTCTCCACTTTCTCACACACTGAGCACAAGCAACAAAGAATCAACATATAATCCGAGAAGCAAGTACAGGGGCATGAACAGAACAAATAACAGTGTCCATCCAAGAGAGCACAAGCCAAAATCATTATATAGATTACAATGCCCGCTTAAAACAGTTCATAGGTTGCAAAAATAAACCACCTTTTTGGAAGAAAAAATACAATGTAAATGGAAATAAGGTAAGATAAGACAGCGTTCAATACAAAACCTTTCATGCTAAATTGGCGTAGTCCTCTTCCACTCTTATCGCCTGCTACAGCCCGTTGACCTCTCTTTTTCTTCTTGCTACTGTTTAAAGCAACAATCATTTAGGAAGATTAAAGAAATTAAAGAAGTGCTGTGAAAGAATAAGGGCCAAATTCTTGTCCGCTAGAATCAACCTCCATTGTCAAACAAAAGTTGTACAAAAATGATGTGCACCATTATGATTAAAAAGGTGCAGTTAAACCATAACTTAGCAGCATAAAGTATAGTGCTTGTTAACTCAATCTATTGGTGATGAATAAGCCGAAATCAGAACGTTGAAACTAAACAATGTGGATGCAGTACGTACACATAGATAAATGTATGTAGATACGCATAAAACAGAGGGCTCAAATAAAACTATGAAATAAATACATAAATAAGCAAACAAATATACAACCCAAATAAAAGGCATGACAAACTTCGTGCCCTAAGGTCTGAATCAGAAAGCGAGAAGCAAAATAAGGAAAATAGGAAGGTAAAGAAAACAAGGGGTGGGGGGGTTGATTAGGGAAGGGATGAGTGACTAACCCAACGGCGCCTTGGGAGCCAGCATCGTCGCCGTGAACGTCGGGATGGTTCAATCTGAGAAAATTGGTGTCGCCGGCGGGTGTGGCCATGGTCTGCTCACTGCGGCTGGAGGGCGAGCCCACGCTGCCGCTCATCGACACCGACTGACCCGCCATGTCGTCGTCGACGTCTGCTCGCTCTCGGCTCGGTTGCTGGGACCTTGTCCCCATCCTAATTACTACCGCACCACAATCTGTAACAATCTGTCTTAACCTGTATTGTGTAGGGGACCAAATCAATCTTTTTGCTTCAAATTGATTCTTGGAGTTGATTGAATTCAGCTCAACTGAGAGTCTTTGCAGTTTTTGCCTGTTTGTTCAAACCTCTTTACAAGTTTACAACAAGAAGAAGAAGGAAGAAGAAAGTGAATTCTTCAATCAGTCCCAGTCCAAAGATACCCCTAAATCTCGCCAAACCACATGCCCAACTAAACTCTACTATATGTAATTTTCTTTTTCTTTTTTCTTTTGCCTCCTTTATTTATTTATTTATAAAAATTATTCTCTATTAAAACTTAAAAAGAAAAAGTTCAATGCTAAATTTTTCTGTATTTTTAGTTTTTTACTCACTAATCAGTAAAATAATAATAACAAAATTTTAGTAGATAAGACGCTTTTCTTCCAAAATAAAAAAAAATGAATTAGAACCTAAGTAGGTTTGGTCTAGTGGAAATTGAACGGTTTAGGCAACACATGTTGGTTTGTGGTGGACCTATTAAGGCGTAAGGAGGTGCATCTTCACCTTTCCTCGTAGAAAAAATCATTGTAGTTGCTTCAAATTACCTATTTGCTCAACTGGTGTATAAATTACCATATTTTCATTTTCAACATTTATTTTTAGTGCAAAATATGATTTAGGCTACAAATGATGACTCATTAAGTCAATATATACTTCATAATAAAATCCCATAAAATCAAGTTTTCTTATTGATGTGTAAGGAATAAAAGCCGCCAAAAATTATTTTGAGAAAATAATTATTCCGAAAAACCATTTTTCATACTTAGTCACTATTGCACCTCCGCTAAACAATTTATGGGTCTATCAGCGATGTTAGGCGAATGTGATCAGAATCCTCAATGAGGTCCCGAATTTGAACATCCGAATGTGTAAAGAACCTCTTTGAAAAAAAATTTCCTTAACCTGTGCCCGGCTCTAAGAGGTGACACTACTTGCCACCTTTTTTTGTAACAAAAAGAAAAAAGAGTAACCGAATACACTGATTCTTTCTCTCTGCCTTTCCTTCTCAACTCGATATACCTACAGAACGTGAACATCTTAATTCGAATAAACGTTTGCAGAGGCAGGTGATTAATTGTTTATTCCCGCGTGCCAAGTGCATTAAGACATTATTAGCCAAAAAAAAGGAGCGTAGTTGAGTCCCGGCAGCCAAAACGACAGCGTAAAAGGGAACTACCGAAAACTCCTTATCTCGATGGCTGGGTCCACCTCGACCGGCGGGAGCGGCCCGTCGAATCCTCCCAAAATCCTACTAGCAAAGCCGGGACTGGTGACGGGGGCTCCGGTGGCGGGTAAATTCGGGCGCGCCGGTACTGGGGATGAGTATACGACGTCGCTTCGGTCCCGTCTCCCTTCTTCTATCGGATCCCTCAACCTCCTCTCTGATTCATGGGACTTCCACATAGACCGCTTCCTCCCGGTAACAATGAAACCAATTTCACATTCTCATAAAAAAGGTCGACTCTTTGTTCATTATATATTATTGGTATTTATGAATTTACAGCGAGTTGTGACTGAAATTGCAGTTTTTGACCGAGAACACGGAGTTTACGGTGGTGGGGGTGATTGGTCCGCCTGGGGTGGGCAAGTCCACGATTATGAACGAGCTTTATGGCTTCGATGCGACCTCACCTGGTCACTCCTGACTCTCCTTCTATTTCCTAATGTCTTTGCTTTTGGTGCTCTGCTTTGTGTATGTTTTTTTCTTTCTCTGAAACTGCATTTTGATATTGATAAAAGAAATTGAATTGCAGGAATGTTACCCCCATTTGCTATAGAGACGGAAGAGGGTAAAGCCATGGCAAGGCATTGCAGCATGGGCATTGAACCCAGGGTTTCTGCTGAACGCCTTATACTTCTTGATACCCAGGTTCTTCCTTTTTTATACCTAGCTTGTTCTAGTCTAGAATTCAATCTGAAATATCATATTTATGTGAATGAGTTACTGAGTATGATCAAGTCTCCTCTTTTCACTGCCAGCCTGTTTTTAGTCCTTCTGTTTTAGCTGAGATGATGAGACCGGATGGCTCGTCCACCGTTCCTGTTCTAACTACTGCTGAATCTTTATCTGCTGAGTTAGCTCATGAACTTATGGGTATTCAGGTAACTACAAACACAAAATAATAGAGATCTTATGTATTTATTTGTTATAGGATGGACGTTTAATCAACTTATCCTTTTATTTTCTGGGTGCTGCAAGCAATTCTTCTAGCTTGGTGTTCTTCTGACCTCAATCTGTCACATTTTGCTGGTTATATCAGAGGGAGTTCATGATCATAGTACTTGGCGTTTGATGTCCACGGTATTTTCTCTCATCTTCATTATGACTTGTTATATTTCAATCTGTTTTTTAATACAATTATTTCCAAGCAAGTTGTTTCTGTTAGATCCACCTTTTATTTTTCTTCACTCACTTCCTAATTTTCATTTGAAACTTTCTGATACTCCAATATTTATTTATTTCATTGTAAAAAAATCCTTCATCCTGTATTAACTGAATGTAATCTGCATGCGGAAGCTTTGAAACCACGTTCCCTCAAAGTTCTAGGTTGTCTTGTTGGTTTCTTCAGTTTTTTCTCACTTTCAATTATCAGAAATTTCATAAAATCCTTGCATGACATGTTCTGAGCCCTAGGATTATGTTATCTGACTGCAGGTTGACCTTTTGAAACATGGCATACCTGATCCATCTTCACCAACCCTTTCCAATTCTCTGAGCTCTAATATAGGGCCTGAAAAGGATAGCAGAGATAAAGCTCATGAAGGTGGAGAATATATGGCTACTCCAGTTTTTGTGCACACAAAGTGAGTAAACTTTAAATACTGTTCCTCTTTAATTAAAGTGACAATGTAATAATACAAAATTGTGTTCTTACTTGTTAATAGACTACGGGACCATGATCTTAGTCCACATAATTTTGTGCAACTGAGGAAGGCACTTGCACAATATGTCAGCACCTCCTCTTTCATGAGACCAGAAAATGGAAATATGTCCAAAAGTCGTGATCCAGATTCTATGGCTCCTGGTACTCAAAGTCGCTATCCAGATTCTTTAGTGCCAAGTTTGTTTGTAATCCCAACAAAGAATAAAGATGACTCCCCAGGAGATCAGTATGAAAGTTATACCTCTATGCTATGGAAATTGCGGGATAAGGTCTCTCTCTCTCTCTCTCTCTCTCTCTCTCTCTCTCTCTCTCCCCTCTCTGGAAATTTAGATGCATTCCATAACACCAGATGTAAGAATATTTCCTCTCTTTATTCAGGTTTTGTCCATGAATTCTCCTCCTTTTGGAAGAACTGTGAGTGAACGTGAATGGTTGAAGAATTCTGCCAAGATATGGGAATTGGTGAAGAACTCTCCTATCATTGCAGAATACAGCAGAACACTTCAAAGTTGTGGAATGTTTAGGAGATAGACAGCTCCAATGGTTTATGCTTGCCTCTCTCAATTCTCAAGGACATACAATGTTGGTTTGGTCGATTAATTGTCATAGGCTAGCATGCTTTTCTAACTTTTGTTATCTATCTCGTTAAGCACTAGTGTCTAGTTTAGTCCTTGTGAAGGAAATTGATACTAAGAATTATTTGATGTTTTTTTTAAATCGGCACAGATTCGATGATGATTTAGTACTCCCGTTTTCCTTTTTCTTGCTTGGTGGTTTGTGCTTTTTTATATTTATTCATGGTAAAGCAAGGCCAAAAATGAATATGGAATAACAAGAATTGCATTGAAACACAGGATTAAATTGCGAAAAAAAAATCCATTCCAATTTGGTGAACATTAACTTTTAACTAGTAGAATTAACCCCTCAACTTAATCCATGGTTTCTCTTTCCTTCCGTGATGTATTATCAACAAAAAGAAAATTGGGGGATGATAGGGCAAATGATTTTATACTTGAAATGAAAAGTGCAGCACCCAGATGGCAAATTTCCGTCTAAAACTCTGATTTCCAATTAATTATAAATAAATAAATAAACAGTACATGGGCACAGTGTTTGCAAATTATCTCATCAGCTAGACAACAGAACAGGCTACTCTAGCATTGCATTTGCATCCAGTGAAGCTTCAGCAGTAGCAGCAGGCTTTGAAGAAGATTTTCCTTTGTTCCTACCTGTCCATTGAGAAAACAAGTTACAAAATAAACTTGACATTTTAAAGCCAACATATGACATGAACTAAACTAGGTGGTAAGGTAAGGTACCTTTGCGCTTTAGTTGTTTAAGCTTGAGGCCCTTCTTCATGGGAAACTTTGAACAAGTTTTCTTGGTGTCTGTAGATTCTTCTCCACCTACAAAACAAACAAACAAACAAACAAACAAACAAATTTACATCAGCTTCAAATTGAAATGCAGACAACCTTTGTTTGTTTAAAACAGTTAAATTATTGAAAAAAATCGGAGGTACCATCAGCAGCAGCCATTTCGACATCTTGCATAGTTATTAGGCCCTTTTGCACAGCCTCGTTCTGATCCTGAAATCATTCAATTCAACAAATATAAATATGGTAATTCAGACTGGTTTTGATAGAGCAAGCAGGCACCAATACCAATACCAAATACAAGTTATAAAAACATAAGGAAAAAAGTGTTTAGTCACTGAAAACAAACGTACTCTACGCCATTTTTTTAAGAGCTTGCGCTTTCGCTTGCCGGAGATAGAGAGGGGCTGGGGCTTGTTCTTCAGCTTCCCAGTGGATGGGTCTCCGTGAACTGCTCTCTTCCTCTCTGCTTTCTGCGTTCTCTTCCTCTTCTGCACCTCGTTGAACTTGGCCATCTCCTTTCTTCTCTCGTTCCTTCCTTCCTTCCTCCCTTCTTGCCTATTAAAACCCTAGCAATCCTCCTCCTCCTTTCCAATTTCCAATTAAATTATACACTTCCTTCCTTGCCCAAGGTTCTGCGAAGGCTCATCTGGATTGGGCCTACCCAGCCCAATACAAAAAAAGACGAATCGAATTTCTGGAGCCGAAGGCCCATACAAGTTTGGGCCCAAGAATTATTGAACCCCAACCACACCCAACACTTGAAAAATTACCGACTTTCCAATTTTAAATAAATAATTTTGTACTTTTTAAATAAGACGAAGCGAATCTCCGTTTTATGTTTATGTTGTTTAATTTAAAACAAACGGTTAGTTTGTGAATGTTGTAGGGTTTGAGACAATTTGAGGTGATATGTTATGTTACCAAATGTTGAAAAGCATTGCTTAGATTAGACGAATGCATGATCTCAAGATAACACAGCAGCTCATTATTCATAACAAAACACACAATCTGATAAGAGCAGACCAGAATGTCAGCCAGGACAGTAATAATTGAGTAAAGTGGTAAATACACAACAGCAACATGCTATCATCTTCATCATATATAATAAATTTTAAATAATATTCGTTCATACATGTGACATCATATGTAGGTGAAGTATATATATATATATATAACAGACATGAATGCTGGTATGTCAACTCTATATTAGGACTCAAGCTCATGAGGGACTAATAATGTTTGCTTACAACACCAGAACAGTAGAATGGTATATTCCGATTCACTCCCCCTCCTCCTCCATATCAGAAAATGGAGGAGAGGGGATGATATATGAATCAGATTTCTAGCTAAACCCATCAGTGGTAGGGAAGGGAATAGGAGGACAAAACCAACCCTAAAGGCACTTGGCCTCAATTTCCTCAAGTGTAAGCCCCTTTGTCTCTGGGACAATGAAGAAAATGAACACAAGAGATGCCACAGCTATTGCTCCAAATGCATAAAACAAAATTCCAGCTCCCAGCAATACCTGTAAATAATCACAAATCAAATCATATTACAATCTCTCTCTCAAACAAATTATTGCTGCCGTTGGTAAGTACAGCATACAACAAACAAACAGAAGAAATTGCAAACATGGATCAAAATCTTAAGCACCTTTAGCGGGGAAAATGCAAATGTCACCAGCGCATTTGCAGCAAAATTCACAAGCACTGCTATACTGAGTCCTCGACCTCTTAATCGTAAGGGGAAAATTTCTGATATCATTAGCCAACCAATGGGACCAAACGATAACTGCAAATTTAATTTCATGGGTTACACATTTTTGTGGTCCAACACTAAAACCTATCCAGAATAAGAAAACAAAAACTTGTATACTAAAAAAATACGAGCTTCTTACAGAAAAAAAGAAATGCAATTAGCTTATATATACACACACAGAGTATGGTATATATGTGTGTGTGTTCTCTAATAAAATTAGCATCATTATATAAACCGTAGATTATACTATGATACTATGATGCTACGATGTGGGTTTATGTCAAGAAAGAAGAGATTACCTGATAACACCCAACATACAACAGCAGTGCAACTACAGCGGCAATTGGGGCATTATCAAAGAAAAGGTAATATGATCCCAAAAGGAATAAAGAGATGACCTGTCACATGAACAAGACTGAATCCAATAGAATATATAGTCTCTTGAATTTGATAAACAAGTTGAATGTTGTCTCTGCAGATCTCAAGATAGTAACAGAAAAACAAAGAAACATAGAAACATCAACCCAAGAGGGGACTTACCATCCCCGAAACACCTCCAAGTAGTAGAGGTCTCCTCCCAAGTCTATCAACAACAAGAACAGCGGCTCCAGTCATTATCAACTACAACAAGAAAATAGCAAGTCAGACATATCTGTTTAGAAGGTCAATTTCTTGAATAGGAAATAGGCACACCTTTTTAGCACCATAAGAAGAAAATAAAAGTATAGGGAAATAATGTGATCAATAATGGAGACATGCATCTAACTGGGGCAAAATGCTTCTTGATAACAATAATAATTGAAAATATATATATAATTAGAAAATATACCTTGAAAACACCAAGTAAAATTGAGACCCGTGTTGCATCAGATGCTTCGGAGAATCCTGCACTCTATTAAATTATATGGGTTAGGAAGAGAGACATTTTCCTACGAAACCCCTGTTAGTGATAACCTCTTCAATAATGTCCAACATCTAAGTTAGCAGGGTACCTGAAAAATCGATGCAGCATAATACAGCACACTTGGTTGCCCTGTAATCTGCCATAGTATAGATGCCATGCATAAGCCAAAGTTAGCAATTGATCACATCATATCATATTCATTAACCAATTGAAACTACCTGTTGGAACAACACTAATCCTGCACCAATCACAAGGGCTTTCGCACATTTTCCATGAAACATCTCGCCTAATGAAGCTTCTTTCTCTTCACCCATATAAGAAAGCTCAGCCAGCATCTCATCCACTTGTGCAGGAGCTGAATCACCAATAGCTGTACCCCTAAGCCGGCACAAGCAAGAGATTGCAGTCTCTTTTAACTCATGCATATTTCCTCTTCCCTGTATGGCGCGCAGAAGGATCCATCTAGGTGATGCTGGTAGCCACCACATTCCAATTCCCATAATTACTGCCAAAGGGATAGCCGCTGCGTACATATAGCGCCAACCAGCAACTGTGTCAACTAAAAGGCTACCAATTCCGTACCCTCCCTGCAAAACATTGAGGGTGGTTATGATTTTCCAGCCTGCATGCAGGTAAAATATATATATATATATATATATATATATACCAATTAAATAGATAGAAATTTCAAAGAATAAGCTACAAAAAAGAAAAAAGGAGAAAGATTGCAAATCAGCTTTGAGTTGGCTTGGTTGCATGTCACAACAGTAAAAAAAATTCAAATTCTCAGATGCCATGTTGAAGCACTTACAACCATCCCAAGTACTATAAAGAACTCTTTAAGAGATATCAGTCGACCTCGTATCTCACTTGGAGCTGTCTCAGCAATATACATCGGAGCAGCATGCATTGCCTAAAAGAAAACAGACTGAAAATTTATACATCTCCTTTTTTTCTTTTTTGAAAAAAAAAGAGCCAAGTATTGTTTTGTGTTGAAAAAAGCACTGTATACTCACCAGTCCAATTCCTATACCAAATACAAAGCGCCCAATCACCATAACAGGCAAGTCAGGTGCTAATGCGGTTACTAGAGCTCCAAGAAGATACAATATAGCAGCCGAAATCAACTCCCTCCTTCTTCCTTATAAAGATTCATCATTCAAACCTCATCAATAATGGAGGATATTTTTAATTTTATTTGTATAACTTGGAATGTATTAGAAAAACCAACCTAAGAAGTCGGCAACATTAAAGGCCAGCAAAGATCCAATCAAGGCACCATATAATGAGCCACTAGTCTGGAAAAGGAAACATGCACAAATTTAATGACACAATGTTTGGGTGCCGAAGAAACATTCACGAGGAGCAGGCAGAACAAAAAATAAAAAGATACACCCACGGAGATTTCGGTAATTACAAGTAAGTTGTGTTGTTAACTTACTATGAGACCAATTTCCACAGACGACAAGTTGTACCATGATATTCCACTTGATGTGGGCGACTGCATTGAGTGAATGAAAGCAAGAAGGCAATTAGTTGGATTATCAAGTCTAACTAGACCAAAATTTCCACATAAGAGTCAGTCACTGTAATGAAACAAATATCCATCAAAATATGTTTTAACTGAATTATCAGTTAAGTTGTCACTCAATGAGTAACCATGTATACCTCGACGGAGATTGTGGCACAACTGGTGGCACCAATATCATAACCGTATAGTAGTCCTCCAAGAGCTGGGAATAGAAACCTGAAATCATTAAAGAAATCTGTAAAGCATGAATAACATGATTTATGTACAAAGTTTTCAGTTAGATACAATACCAATTACAACATCAGTTAATCCTGCACTAGCAAACCATTGATACAAGTCAAGATAAAGCCAAGCAAAATAATTTATGCAGAGGTGTATAAAATTGGCCAAGCGCTTCTTCTCTTGGTTGGCCAAATGATAAATGAAACAGAAAAAAAGGGCGAGGAATGGAAACTTTTCAGATATGAATTCATTTCAATCATATAGAACAGTTTTGTATTATTTATACTTATTCAACACCGTGCAGAGAAATTGTGTGATAGGAACCAAAGATATATCAACTGCCACTACCTCCCACAGATAGGTAGGGATTACCACCCACCACCCACCAACCACCCCCACACAACACACCACCCCCCCCCGCCGCCCCCCCCCCCCCCCCCCCCCCCCCCCCCCCCCCAACCCCAACACCAAAGACAAGAGGCATGACAATCTTTAGAAGCACACATTGTGATAAATCAGAACAGATTAACTGAAAAATAATACTCACGGTAGTATCGCGGCAAGAACAGAATAGTTTTCTGAATTGTGAACCCCATTAAGAAGAGGCTCCTGTGCATCGCCAAGTTCGACTGAAGAACCCCCCTGAAAAATGGCAACGCACTTCAACAACTTCGAACGCAGACATCTAAAACAAACAATCACACTCGAGGCGTTTACAGAGAAAACAGTGGAGCAGGAACAATAGGATAGAATATATATATGTGTGTGTGTGTGTGTGTGTGCGCGCGTATTGTTATGGTATTCTGGGTCAGCTCTCAAACGAGCCAAACCAAATAATTTCATTTGTACTCCATAGACGCCCTTTCGTTCTCATGCGACAAAAATTATTACTTCTGATTCTCAACGCAACCACACAGAACATAAATGTCAAAAATGAAAAGAATCAATAGGTAGTATCGAATACAAATGACAATAAAAAATTCGAAATCCTTGTCACTTACATGTGGTTTTTCTTTTTATCTCTCAGTTCATTTTCCTACACGTTGCAGGCATCAAACGTAAATTGAACTAACCTGATACGAAACGCCCAACTTAACCCTGTTTGGTGTTCGAGAAAAGACGAGAGAACAAAAACAAAAATTTAAATTTTTTGAATTTGATCACTCTAAAGTATTGTACTTGCCGCAAAATGAAACAATATAAAGTGCAAAACTTCACGTTGTTTTGGTTCAATTCAAGGTTTTTCAATTTGAATTGACCTTTCTCAGTGAGCAAACAGACACAACGTAAGCACGAGAAGAAAAAAACAAAGAAAAGCAAAATTGTATTGAATTGAGAGTAGAAAATGAAACCTTTTGGAAAGAAGAAAGCCGGGGCTGCTCAGAATCGGACGCCATTGGTAGAGCTACGAAACAGCGTCAGAATTTATTGTTAAGAAGGAAAGCAGAGCGAAACTGAGCGAAGCTGAGTAATGAAGAGCGCGGTGATTGGAAATAAAAAGATGGCAAGTGGGAGGAATTCTAAATTGGAGGTAAAGGTAGTTTCACGCCGTTAATGCCAACAACGAGAAGTTGAGTTTTTGAGTTGTGTCTGAGTGCTGTTGGTCAAGGACTCTTCAGTTTCAAGGTTTCGACCTATGAATGACTTGTGAAATTTACGAGTTCTGTTATGTTATGTTTTTCCTTTTTCACGTGGGAATTGATTGAGAAAGTTACCCAAACTAGAGGAGGTGACAATAAAAAGTCATATGTTGATGTTGGTAGCTAGGTGAACATATGCAGGTGCAGATGAAGTGATCAAAGAACGGGGGTTGGACTACGCATGTGCAACATACTAACCCATTATTGTTGGTTGGGTTCTTTGTCTTGCACAATTTGTGTCTACCATTATTAAACAGGCTGATAGCTCAAATGGTTAAAGAACAATTACTTCTGCATATAAGGCCTTGTCTTTAAAACCGCATACTCGCTAACATTTATGGTTTTGAAAAAAAAAAAAAAAAAAAAACCCCTTTAATCATTGTCATCTATTCGAATTTGTCTTGATGAAAAACAATTTGCACATCAAGTACAAAGTTGTAAACCAAACCAAGAGTGTCCTCTTTGTTTTTTGTTTTGGGCACAACGTTTCATAATCATTTTCATTGCAAGTAACCGTGTCTAGAATATTAGAGAAGCATGGCACGAAGACCAGGAGGCCCTCCTCCTCACCTCGATGTCAAATTGTCAATACATAAGTCACGGCGCTGATAATGATGGGATGGAATGGAAGTGACTGGAAGAAAGTTTTGTGTTTGTGGTGAAGGACTCATGTCTTGGCTCGTTATTAATTTTACACGAATTCAGTCCAAACTCAACAAACAAAATTATGTCTCGACTTGTAAGCTCCTCCTTCACTAGCTTATTAGGCCAACTCGTGGTGAGTGTTTGTGAGCTCTCAAATCAAATCCATTCCACACATGATTTGTCCAGATAGTCAACCACGCATTGTGTGGCAAGGGATAGAACTCATATTTGCCCAATTAATCACACAATAACAAAGAGCATTCATTCATTGAACTATCAAGTTTAACAGTGTCATTTCCATACAGCAGCAAACATTACAGAAGATTCACAGCTAACACAAAGTACAAGCCATTTTATTAATCGAATACAGACCAGAATACTGTAAGATTTCTTTCAAGTTTGATCACGAATGTGCTGTGATAATAACTCAAGGCTTGGTTGGTTGCCACGGTTGGTACCTGGTCCAGTCTCTCTGGCCTGGATTCAGGCTGTGCCCTTTGGAATGGTATATAAACTCATCACCCTCACCAGTGAAATTTTCTTTGTGTTCAATGCCATACCTCTTTGGTCTTAGCATCAGAAGCTGCAACCAGTTCACTTATTTGTTAGCTACATGCAACATGTTTCACAGCATAAGTCATCAAATAATATGGAAGCAGGACTTGCCTCATCCCCTGTACGATCAGTTATGTAGTGCAGCCAACCATGCCATTCTGGTGGTACTTGAGAAGCATTGTAGCGACCCTTCTCTGCATATTCAACCCACCTGTGTCTTCCTGTAAAATCCCTCAACTGAATCAGTAAGCTCTGAGCATGCATATACCACAATAACCTTGAAGCAATGGAATACTTTGAAGAAATTCCTAGTGCATCAAAGAGGAAAAAATGGGCCATTTACTAAACCACTCTAATCTAAACACATGTGGATGTGGTGAACTCTGATGTCCCAAGCCATGTAAGCATCCAACAAGTGTTCAATTGCATGGGCAACCCTTTCTTATAACAAATATGGGAACTTTGTTAAAATTGGTTTGGCAAACAAGACAGTCAAACCACTTTCATTGATGGACAGAGAAAATTTGCCCACTTCCCAGGAAAATAGAAGTATCTCTTCACTCTTTTTAAAAAGAGGAATAAGGATTTGACAAGATCCATAAGATCAAATCTACCAAGGATTATTTCACGATTTGATCATGGCCTGTGCTTGGAAATGCGAATGGATGACAATGTCACAAATCCAATGCAATGCAGTAAAGAACCAATATTCTTATTGCTATAGTAAGAAAAGCATCAGAAGGGGGGAAATGAAGAAACACTGACCATATTGAATGTCAAGCTTCTCATAATATTTATTGCCAATTTTATCAACACCTACAAGCCTTGCCCCAATGTTGTGGATTTTAGTTTGCCTAAAGCAATCAAACAAAAATTTGTTAGATATGCTAAAGATAAATACTGATGTTATATATTGGGATGTTATATATTTTAGGTATTCCTTTGAAAGTAAAATATAAATAAACCGCTCGGGTCAAGGCAGCAACAGATGAACCCCTCACTTTGTACTCTTGTCCAACAATTTCATAGAATCGTGTTCTAATAAATCCTAAAAGCTTTTCTTTTACAAAATCAAAATAAACCCGGAAAGTTTTAGTCAAGGTCCCTTCACTTCACTTGCACTTCTACAGAATCCGAACATTACATCCCAATAAATAGCCATTGAGAACGTCGAACCACCCACAAAGACACAAATATGACTAAAATATTCCAACACCCAAGGAAGCAAAAGTAATCCCTCATTCCAATGTAAATTGGGATGGCCTTCCTTAGATGGGAGAAATCCTTTTGGGGCTTCCAAGTTCCAACTAGCCTATCAGTGACACAATTCAATGTTTTATGGTCTCCTTTGAATAACATGCCATATAATTCTCTGTAGAATTTCAATGTAAGGTTAAACTTTAACAAGCATGGGATAGTTTGTTGAATAGGCACAGAACCTGGGATAGTTTCACAAACATGACTTTCTCAAAACCTTTTTAAAAAGAACTAAAATCTAAATATCATGTAAAAATAAACTTATGCTTCTTTGTTAAACATACTAAGTAACAACATTTCAAGAATAAGGGAAATAATATGACTTACAGAAGGTTTCCATCGAAAATGCAGTTTCTGCAAGATTTGGAACAGTATAAACAGTCAACACAGTATAGAGATATAGTCCCAAAGAAAAATATCAATTTAAGAGCCATTCAAACAACTACAAAAAGACATCTTAGGGAAGCCATATATCAGAAAATGCTCCAGAATCCAACCATGCCAGCAATAATTGAAACAAAAGGTATCATCCCTGAGTGCCAAACAGTAAGTTTTATGAAAAAAGTTTTAGCCTTTAAGTTGTTTTCTTTCCTACATTTTCATAATCCTACCGAGCCAACAGATTTACATCAGATAACAGACCAAATAATCAGAACCCGCTTAGCTCTTCGACCGTGCTTTCCAAAAATATTGTTTTGCAGATAATTCTTTCGCCAATAGTAAGCTAAATTCATAATTTTCCCACTATTTTGATTATTTTCCTAAGAATTCTCGGAAACCAAACAAAAATAAAATTAACCTTCTAGGAAACAATTTGTACATTTGGTCTGCGTTTGGTCGCTAAGAGAAATGTAGAAAGAAAAAAAAAAAGTCGAATTCAAAGTCTCATCACTACCATCCCACTTTGATTTGTCTTCCATTTCTCAGGTATCAAAGAGGATAAATCGGATTCAGGCATACTAGTTACGATAAGAAAAACAAAAGAAAAAACGTATGTTCTTGGCATCCAAACACATACAGCCAAGAAGCAAAAATTAGATCTTTGACATCCCAAAAGTATTGCACTAACAAAAGAAAAATCAATTAAAAAGGAGAGAGAGAGAGAGAGAGAGAGAACATACGCGTAGCCATCTTCCTTTAGCTCCTTTAAGAAGGTGCGGAGACCTCTCTCTCTGATCGCCTTCACAACGCCCTTCACCACCGTCGCCATATCGCTCGTTCGTTCTCTCTCTCTCTCTCTCTTGCTCTCTCTTATTTTCAGCAGATATGGGCCACAACAAGCCCATGACATGAGATTTGAAAGCTGGGCCAGGCTTTTAATATCATCTCAGTCTCAGCCCGTATCATGAACAAGTTTGATGGGCTTGGATTTATCTTTGGTTGGGTCGGTATAAACCGCGGTCAGGTATTTGGACTTTTCTTACACGTGGAACTTCCTCATTGGGTAGAGCTACATCATTTTTGTTTTCCTTTCCGTATTGGTCTCTCAGAAAATAAAAGAAACCTAAGCCAGGAAGGAGGGAGTGAGGGAGGAAGGAACAGAGAGCCCGAAATTTCAACAGAGCGAGCTTCTCAGAGGTACTCGGTTGTTTCAAATTTTATGACTTCTCATTTGTTTAGATGAAAATATTATTCAGTTCAGGAAATTCGATTTCAAATTTCTGATTTTGATGTTTGCTTATGGCTCATCTCATGAGGATCTTTCTTTTCTTTTGCTTCCTTAGGATAAATGATTTCATTGTTTTCAGTGACTAAAACTCTTGGTTCTTCGGGAGTCTGTTTGGCTGCTGAGAAATTGAATGAGAAGAGAGAAGCTTTATAATTTTGGGTTTTATTTGAATTCTAGGTCTCGAGTCGATGGCATTATTAACATTCTTAAATCTATATCTTTTTGGAAACCGGATGAGAAGCTTATCAATTGTTGTGGTGTAACAGCACGTTGAGGAAAATGATGAGGCTGCAAACCTATGCGGGGATTAGCTTGGTAGCAACTCTAGCGATTATTTATCATGCATTTAGCAGTAGAGGCCAGTTTTACCCGGCCATGGTTTATTTATCAACCTCCAAGATCAGTTTGGTGCTGCTTCTCAACATGGGTCTGGTCATTATGTGTACTATGTGGCAATTAACTAAAAAGCTCTTCCTTGGATCACTCCGAGAAGCCGAGGTGGAGAGGCTTAATGAGCAGTCATGGAGGGAAGTCATGGAGATCCTCTTTGCTATTACTATTTTCAGGCAGGACTTCTCAGTCTCCTTTCTTGCTATGGTCACAGCTCTGCTGTTGATCAAGGCTTTGCATTGGTTGGCTCAGAAGAGGGTTGAATACATTGAGACTACCCCATCCGTGCCCATGCTGTCTCATGTTCGGATTGTCTCCTTTTTGGGATTCTTGCTTGTTGTAGATAGTCTCTTTTTGTACAGTTCAATTAGCAATTTGATAAAGACACAAAAGGCTTCGGTTTCCCTCTTCTTTTCATTTGAGTAAGTGATCCATCTTAATGCTTCTTATTTCTGATTCTTTTTATTCACGTTTAGAGCACACTAGTCATTATTTGATTTAATTGAAATCATTAGGCATCTTTTTATGTAATAGTTAATATTGCATTTGACTTCAGTATATTGGAAATGGCTGGAGCAACTCTACTTTGTAAGGATATTAGTTTCTTCTTATGCTTACAGTTTTAACTTAGGCTTGGAAGTAGCCAGTAATCTCGTTGCATAAAGTGGTTGGTAGGGTGATGATGGTGGGTTGAACAAAGTATGTATGTCCCAGTAACGATGGGCAATAGGGAGAATTAAGAGTTGTGATAGGATTACAGGGAAAGCCTTGGATATTAACATTTGTGTACTGTTGACTTGTCTCATTCATGATTTATTTCCATTGCAAATCATATGGATAAGTAATTGTGTATTAGTTATTGAAAAAATTTGGATATAGTTATCAATTTATGCATTCTTCAGTGTTTCTCATTTTAAAATGTGTATCCTTTTGTATCTCAGGTACATGATACTAGCGACAACGACGGTGTCAACATTTGTGAAATATGTTTTCTATGTTAGCGACATGCTTATGGAGGGACAATGGGAGAAGAAGCCTGTCTACACATTTTACGTGGAACTTATTCGGGACTTGCTCCACTTATCCATGTATCTGTGCTTCTTTCTTGTGATTTTCATGTGAGTATCCTGTTTATCTTGAGTTTTACACAAGTCGCTTATGTACACAATTTTTTTACTAAATGTAACACACATAAGTCGCTTATGCACCCCTTTGAGGACAAAAGTGATATTGGCCCACTTCGTGATAGCTTAAACCTTTGAGAATGTGTTTGGCTCAATCTGTGTTGAATTCATCTTGTTTGGTTCCCTAGTGGTGGAGAGAGACCCGCATGTGAGACGAAATGTTAGAATATGAGACAATTGTGGGCCCACATTCTACCCGATTTAAGTTTTAAGCTTGTCGGAATTGTGGTAATCAACATATTTTCTTGTTGACTTGCATAAGTTGAAGTTCTATCTTTATTGACATCGAGTTTTGTCCCATCCCAGGTACTATGGTGTGCCATTGCACTTAATACGTGAGCTCTATGAAACATTTAGGAACTTTAAGATTCGCCTTGGTGATTACATTCGTTATCGAAAGCTCACTTCGAACATGAATGATCGATTCCCAGATGCTACGCCTGAAGAGCTTAATGCGTAAGTGTAAAGCCTCTTATTAGCTTCAAGTGTTTTATTTTATGTTAACTTCTAATTCTGCATGTTAGAGTCTTAGTTCTTTATGATGGATATGCAGAAGTGACGCAACTTGCATCATTTGCCGTGAAGAGATGACAACAGCCAAGAAACTATTATGTGGACACCTTTTTCATGTGCCTTGCCTGCGATCATGGTTAGAGCGACAGCATACCTGTCCTACTTGCAGAGCCCTAGTTGAACCTCCTGAAAATGGGGCAGGTACAGCTGGAGGACATAGGGGATCACGGTCCGATGCTCATCAACAGGGTAAACTTCTGAGGTTTGCAGTTTGTGTGTAGCTTTTAGTTGCTGTGTGACACCCATCAGGTCTGATATTTGGTGTTAGGGGATCTTTCAGAACTTTGTAGCTTTTAAACATACATTTCCTTTTTCTTCATACATGAAGGATCATTACTAAAGGAAGAGAAAAATGAAGGCACCAATAAACTGTCAGTCGGATGTAGAGTTTGTGGCTTTAGTAGTTTTAGTACTGGTGGTTTCATGTTTCATGTTTCATGTTTCATGGTCGCTCTTTTGTTTTCAAATGGGACTTTTAGTAAGACATGGTGGTTATTCATTCACTATAAAATTTTGGTGAGGTGATTATGATTTTAATTGGGAACAGGGACAGGCACAACAGCTCAAGGTGGTGGAGTTGCTGGTGGAGTTGCTGGTGATAATCTCAGTCAACATGAAGCCAGACTCCGAGCTGCTGCTGCTGCTGCATCGATATATGAGAAGTCTCATGTATATCCATCTGCAAACAGACTAGTATGGTACGGCACCTTTATCCTAGTGAACTGTTTGCTTTTTTTTTAATTGTTGAGTGCTCGTATTGTCCCTTTGGCATTTTAGTTTGTCCCTAGGTTTTAGGTATATGCATGCCTGTTAGAGTGTGCATGTGTATATACTTCGGATATGTGGCACTGCATAGAATGCTGCAAAGCAGAGCCTTACAGAATATCCTGTTGTATGCAGGTCTCCTGGATATGTGGCACTTCCTCAGGTTCAAAGACAAATGGCCGACTCCGCTAACACTGAATCTAGTGGAGTATCGCACCCACAGCTTGCAACCCCTGGTGGACCTTCAAACTTGTCCTCCCCTCAATTTCCACATTACATGTTTGTCCCATTTGAGGTTCCTGATGTGGCCTATGAGGAGAGGTTGGGCGGTGATCCGAATATAACAGCTTCTCAACTGGAGGCCCAGAAAAAATTTCTCCAACACCAGATCGAGGTACTATTGATTGTTTGTTGCGAAACATAATTTGAAGGAAGATAATCACATATGCTGTGAATCTGTGATCTTGTGGTCGCTGCCCGCCATTTTATTGTGCTTTGCTTCTGAATAACTACTTTTCTTCTACAGATCCTGCAGAATCAGCTTAAAACTTTAGAGAAGCCAAAACCAAAGGAAAGCATGGACACGGGACCATCAGCATCTTTGGATGGCAAAGGAAAGAATGTCGAATCTTCGTCCTCGTCTGTTTCAGATTGTGGACGTCATGTGGAGCTTGAAGAGATTGATTCATAGGCATAACTTAATGTATATTTTAAGACGCAATATGTTATATGTGGATACAAGGGATGAGAAAAATAGGTAGGGATAATAACTGGAGTTTGAGCGATATTGTATAAGTTACTCCTTCATCTTTTTTTACTTTTTCTTTTTTTCTATGTGAACATTAACAATGCTAAAATTTGATTATGAAAAGCGATGCACTGATTCAACTCGGGCGGACCTGTCTAATTTATAATCTAAACAGAGCAGACGGAGGAACATCTTTCTAGTGAGTCAGTGACAAACCAGTGACTGTTGAATGCAACTGTGTTAGGAAATAGTTGTGTTGTGGAACACTGAAAAAAGAAGCGTAAATCAAACTAATATGTTGTGTTCTGGGAAACAGTTAAATTGTGTTGTGTTACTAATTCACACGTATAAGACCAAGATGAAAGAGCCGCGGTGGCCACCTCCAGGTGGGAGTGAGTTCCTTTGACCTTATTGTTGTAAGATGTTGATCTCACAGCCATTGGACCAAAGTGGTGGGGTGGTGTGTGCTTTGGTTGATTACCTAACCCAATAACCCGCCGCAACAATGACGTTGTTGTTGTTTGTCTTTGAGGGATCCCAAATTGAGAAGAATTCATTGGACCAGAGCTTTATCATTATCTTATCACGTGTGATGTGATGGTCGTGAATGGAGACGTGACCTTTTGTTTAATACGTATTTTTTCTGATTTACCACACATTTATTTATTTATTTATTTCTTTCTTTCTTTCTTTCTTTCTTTCTTTTTTTAGGGGGGAAAGGGGGAAGAGGGAACGGGGAACGGGGAAAAGGGATGAGGATGGTAAAAAGATTCACATGCCATGCAGAGGCTAAAACCAAACTGATTGGTTTTGGTTGTTGCTGAAATTTCGTTATCAGGTACTAGTCGTACTAGGATATTTTATCCATTAAGCACCAGAAAATAGAAAAGTAAAAGCAAAGTAAATCGTGCAAGTGATGTAGTAGCAGGGATAAATCTATTGATTGTTATTGGTTTCCTAAAAGTGTTACGTACCGTAATGATGCCTCAACTCAGGCATTAAAATACTGTTAACATTAATTAATTAATTAATTAATATTTAGAGTAAAGCAAATGAAGAGGAACCCCAAAACGTGCCCACTTGTCCAGGATGTTGGAATTTTGCTGGTGAGGTATGAATTAACTGCTACCGTTGATCAGATACAAAGTGGTCTTTCCTCTTTCTTAATTATCTTGGATTAGGTATCCCTATATTTTTATTTGCAAAAGACCATTTATTATTCCTCTGGCTGGCTCTGGGCCGTTGGATGGACACTGGGGTGGGGTTGGGGAATGAATTCAATATATATATTAGACATCTTTACAAAAAATTAGACAAATCGGGAACCGTTTCGACATCCAATTGTGTCCTACAAAATCAATGAATACGGTACTTCAAGATTCAAGTGATTTTTTATAGAGATGATCTTTGAATATGTATATACAAAATAGACGGTTTGGATTAGTGGAATACAATCCGGAGTGGGCCCTACAAGGGGTGTCCCTCAAATAATATTTGAGGGATCCCTCAATGGAAGCTCTCTGTATATTTTTAGAATGGCTGCAGCCTGCAGGCATATATACATATTTGAACTGGTAAATGTGAAAAAAAAACCTTACTCTGGTCTCGCTTATTAATTGATGATGATTATAATCCAAGATTAATTAGTTGTTATAATGATTATAATATCCAAGATTAATTGATGATCAGTGGAAAATTCATTCATCTGTGACTGGAATGAATGAGAATATATAAGAAGGAAGGTTAGGGAGTGAGCCAAGAGGAAACTAGCTTAGCCTTAAATTCAAATCAAAGCGAAATTGTGCAAGTTACAACTTGCAATCACTGAAACGCTTTAGGGTAACTTCACCAGCAAATTTTCGATTACGTCTAATTGTTTTTTTTGTTTTTTGTTTTTGTGTGGTCTGACGTCTAATTGTTTGTTGCCTCGTGTTTATTTCTCTCTCTCTCTCTCTCTCTCTCTCTCTCTCTCTCTCTCTCTATATATATATATATATATATATAGGTGGCATGGCACTATGGAATATGCCTCCTGAACTCATCTGAACTGCATCAGCTAGCTGTAGCTTAGCCAGTCATAGAAAAAATATCAAGTAGTCTCATCACTAGCTAGAAGAGAAAGAATCATGTTGGCCATGAGGATTTTAATTAGCTTGCAACTTTTAGGCTTGACGTTGTTGTGTGTTGGCATCTTCCATTGCCAAGCTTCACCTCGTTACACTTTTGTGGTAATTAGTATAGTATTATATCATCTTAATTACTAATTGATTAATTAACTCCTCTGAGTGTGTGTATCAATTGAATGCATGCATGGTTATGTATATATATATATATATATGATCATGTTGATTTATTCAGAGCTTGAACAAAACTAATGAAGGATATATCTTCTGGTTGGATATCTTTGTAAACATTGTAGGTGGAAGAAACTCCATACAGAAGACTCTGTAGCACAAAGAACATACTGACTGTAAACGGCCAGTTTCCTGGACCAACACTGTATGCTCGCTCCGGAGATACTATCATCGTCGATGTCTATAACAAGGGCAATCGTAACATTACCATCCACTGGTAATATTCTTTTTTTAATTATTTTTATGTCATTGTGACTTGTGATATATAAAGTTATAATTTAAGGATTTCAATATTTCAGGCATGGAGTTAAGCAACTAAGGAATCCATGGTCGGACGGTCCTGATTATATCACGCAGTGCCCAATCCAACCAGGAGGCAGCTTTACCCAAACTATCATGTTTTCCTCTGAAGAAGGCACCCTATGGTGGCATGCTCACAGTGAGTGGGATCGAGCCACCGTCCTCGGCGCTATAGTCATCTACCCCAACAGAGGAGCCACTTACCCTTTCCCCAAGCCTCATGCAGAATTTCCAATCATCTTAGGTACGTAATGCAAAATTAATTCGACAATAATATAATGTTATTGATATATACATGTTCAACAAATTGACTTGAAATTTGTAGGGGAGTGGTGGAAGGAAGATATGGGACAGCTTTATAAAAAAACTATTCAAAATGGAGGGGAACCTAACATGTCCAGTGCTTTCCTCATCAATGGTCAACCTGGCGATCTTTATCCCTGCTCAAAACCAGACACATTCAAGCTGATGGTTGATTATGGGAAGACCTACCTGCTAAGGCTAATCAATTCAGCTTTGCAAGAGATGCTGTTTTTCTCGATTGCCAATCACAAGGTCACGGTTGTGGGCTCAGATGCTAGCTACACCAAGCCATTTTCATCAGATTATGTCACAATATCACCCGGCCAAACCATTGACCTCTTGTTCACTGCTGACCAGAGCCCCAACCACTACTACATTGCTGCTAAAGCCTACGTTGGTGGGGCTGGGATTCCTTATGACAACACAACCACCACCGCCATACTACAATACAATGGAAATTATACCTCAACTTCAACCCCTTCCTTGCCTAATCTTCCTTCCCATAACGACACCAAAGCATCGGTTCATTTTACTGGTAGTCTCAGAAGTCTAGCTGATAAAAACCACCCCGTTGACGTGCCGCGCAACATAACAACTCCATTGTTTTACACACTTTCTATCAACACACTACCATGCCTAAATAATTCATGTGCAGGGCCTAATGGGACACGTCTGGCTTCTAGCGTCAACAACATTAGCTTTGTCGACCCCAGCATTGACATATTGCAGGCTTACTATTACCATGTCAATGGGGTATTTAGAACTCGATTTCCGAATTTCCCGCCCTTGTTGTTTAATTTTACGGCTCAGGACTTGCCATTGTACTTACAGACCCCGAAGCAGGGGACGGAAGTGAAGATACTGAAGTACAACGCGACCGTGGAGATTGTGTTTCAGGGGACAAATTTGGTTGCAGGGGATGACCACCCAATGCATCTCCATGGATTCAGTTTCTATGTTGTAGGATGGGGACTTGGGAATTTTGACAAGGACAAGGACCCTTTGACATATAATCTTGTTGACCCTCCTCTTCTAAACACCATCGCTGTCCCTGTAAATGGCTGGACTACCGTTAGATTCAAGGCAAACAATCCTGGTAAGACTCTCCTCTGGTTTGGTTAACTTCCGAATTAATCAAGTTATAATGAATGATGCTGATCATGTGATGTCAATGATTTTTTTGTTGAGCAAAGGAGTTTGGTTTATGCACTGCCATCTGGATCGGCATATGTCATGGGGCATGGACGTGACGTTCATTGTGGAAAATGGAAAGGGTCTAGGAGCCCAAATTTTACCTCCGCCACCAGGAATGCCTCCATGTTAATCGCTACAAAGCTCTAGCTGTATGTTCATGGCAATAAATTGGGAACGTAGTCCTTGTTTTAATTTGCTATCATTGTACTACTCTTCGGACTGGCCAGGATATATATGTTATAAAAATTTACCTGGTCGGTCTTGTATTATAATTTACATGTTCCAAAATAAGTGAGATTATTATTTGCTGTGGCTAGACCTGCAAATGTCTGGAAAATCAATTATTTGGAAAGATTGGTCCCAATGGGTTAGACTGTATATCAAGTATCAACGAACATACTTTTTTAATTTTTGGTGCGTTGGGGGAAAAACCCCAAGCAACATAACTACATAAAGTCAACACCAACAAGACGGGACGAGACACCCCAATCAAGTCTCAACCAACATACTTTGTCCATGAAAAGAAAGAAAGCTGCCATGCCAACCACATAGACCACTATTTATTGGACAGAGTTTTTGGCAAGCTAATCCATGCTTATATTCACATAGGCCTCTAAAAAAACATAAAAGTTACCCCCCAATAAATATTCATCTGTCCAAATCCATAATTGATATAATCAAATTTATGTATTTGTGTTGTAGTTATTGATAGAGTAAAGTTGTTTTCCAGTTGTAGAAAGTGAACTTCCAGAAGGGCTGCAGCTTCATCTTATATTTGTCGTACACTCTTTCCTCCCTTTTCATTTTCTCATTTCGTGAGCATTTTTCTCAATGGCATTGGACCTTAACTTTTTTTTTTTTTACCCCCAAAAAGTTAAAAGTCGTTTTTGTTCTTTTATAAGAAAAGTTAAAGGTTAAGTTTGCTACCATTTAGCAGTGCTTTTTCTTGATTAAGGCATCAAGCTGGACTCTCTGCCCTTGAGGATACCTGAAAGCTGGACATAAAGACTTCAAGGTAACACACCAGTCTCTGAGAACAGAATACAATGGTTTGCTTGATATGAAATTATTATTACTGCTGTCAACAAAGAATCCGGACTGATCAAGACTGAGGAATTTGATCCTCTATTAAAAGAAGGGCTTTTCAAATATAAGTTGCTTTTCAACAAGAAATAGTGTCAAAGGACTTGACCTGGTGTGCGTTTGAGCTTAATACACAGTCGACAAAGGGATTGACTGAGCCATCAGCTATCTGCCATCTGCTGCTGTAGACGGATCAGTTTCGCAAGTATCAATTTCTTGTTCATGGCTTGCTTTAGTTTTGGATGAGTTTTGAAGATTTTTCTTTTCCTTCTTTAATGAGAGTCTTCTACTTGTAATTTGCAACAATTTGAAAAAGAAGGAAATTTAAGAGGATCACAAAAGTTTCATATCAAGCTTCCTAAATCCCGACAAGACATACATGCACAGAGCACAACTCAGCTTTCTCATATCAGCTTCTATTTGTAAATTGTAATTTTCACCAATGTAGTTGCATCTTAAGCATCTAAATGACAAAGTTTCAGAACTGGTGTGAAATTTCACAACCTGAGGAATAAGATGTTTTTGTGTAAGACAGAAGAAACAGCGTAACATTCGTATAAAGGAAAAGTGACTATCTACTATTCAGTTCTCATAGAATTGACAAACTGGATTTCAATCGCTGCAGCTCAGTTAAAATGTGAGACTCATTGCTTCTTTGTCTTGTAATTGCTGTAGTTGCTTTTAGAATGCAGCCTCTTCTCTTGTTGTTCACTGTTGAAGAAAGAAATATAAGTTACATAGTAATCGGGTCAGAAATTCAAAACCAAATTCTAAAGGTATGGACTCATAACAGGTAACAGGCATGGAAAATCCAAGAGTCTAAAAAAACAGTAAATATATTGCTGGAGAAATCCAAGACTCTTCTGGAAAACTCCTGCTGGAATTAAACCAAAAGTCTTCTAGAAAAATCCAAAAAATATAAAAAGTCTATGATGGACAACTCTATACAATGAACAGCAGCTAATCCAGCCACAAATACATGAGGCTTCATGAGTCTGAGCCTGAGCCTTCATGAGGCTTGCGCAATGAACACGGTGATGCGTAAGATCTAAGGCTTATGATTGGTTTGCTAGGTATTACTAAATCAAATCCTCAAAACTACCTATCTGTATAATATCCTGGCGATGGGGAGCACCCTTTGATATATGTTGCATGACTGGAAAAGAAAACCACTTATTTAAGGATATCTTGCAGGTATTCCTTAAACTGGCATCTTCCTCCATCATCCACCATACTTACCCCAATTTTAGAACTTTTCTTTGTCGTCTGCACACCCTAAATCTTCTTAGTTTCCAACACAACCTCAACTCTTCTTTACGCTGCTGTAGTTGTTTCCTTCCATATTATTTGTCTACTTCTGGTTTCTGTCATGCTACCTCTCAATGTCCTGTATTTCCTGGTCTTCCCACTATTATTCCATATCAGTTTTAATTCTCAACAAATGAATCCATCTCAACAATGAATACCACTCCTGGATATGTATATCTATTAGCAATGGAAACCTCTTCACTGATACACGTTATAAAAAGAGTTTTATGTCATATTTGTGTCCCTCTTTCCAAAAAGAGTTTTATGTCAATGAACTTGAAACTGTATATTCAAAACCATAACTACGTTATATAAGGAAAGTCTTACTTAACATTCACTCAGTTACAATGAAAGTAAAAGCAGAAAATAACTTTATGCAATTAACATTTTAATGAGTACGGCTAGGAGTTTAGGGATCACCTCATTCTCTCCATTCATCTTCTATGTGGAGTTCCATATCGAGTCCTACCAAACTCAAGACATCTTCTTCTAGTGAAATATGTCCCTCGCTTGTTCTGCCTTTGACTGCAAATTGGTGGCATCCTTTTCACATATGTCGAGAAAAACTTCCAAAGAAGACACATGATGATGGATAGTTTTCGATACCAACAATAGGGGAGAGCTCACCAGCGCCTCAAGCCGCAATGTGAGATGGAAGAATCCATCAAGCACCTTACTTATTGCATCTACTATTGTGGTAGTTGAAAAGGGGTTCTTCATAGGACTTTCTGTTATACCTTCTTCAATTTCCTAACAGGCAAGCTTGTAGAGTCGTATCATCCTGGCAGAAACAACCATATCGTTGTTTTCTTGCCCTGAGACAGCTTCGAGCTGGTTAAAAAAGCTGACAAACCTTTCTGTGATTTGTTCATTCTTTGGGATCCCAAAAAATAAATGACAAAGGCTGCGTGAAATCAGGCGCCCCATTCGAAGTGCGTGAATTTTGATACCCTCCATAGCAGACCAATTGCTGCTATCATTAGCATTTGTGTTCAACCAGTTAACCACACTACAATAACGTCCTGATTTCCTTTGACTGAGAGATATTGCATTGCGTAGGGCAACCACTTCTGCCTCAACCGCAGCCAGAGAAACATACTGTTTTCTCTTCTGCACAGCAACGATATCTTCATACTCCACTAGCCTGCCAATAGCCATGAGCCGAACCCATTCGATTTCTATCTCTATACTGGTGAATTTGGGGTTAGATTTTTTCCATACCTGGCTGATGTCAATTTCCATTTGACCACTTGAATTCTTGATAGAATCCCTCAACAAAGTTTTAACTATCAACACCTGTGCATCCAGGTTTTCCACGGCTCCAAGGATTTGTTTCTTTTTCAATCTAAGACTAAAAGACACACCAGATTGCTCTGTTACTATTGCAGCAAGATCCTTGATTTCACTGAAAATTTTAGTGACAAAGCAGTCCCTTCCTAAAAACTTATTCTTAACCTCCAATTCCTCCAATTCTTCCTGCTGTAAAGCTTCTTGATTTAGAGTTTCTTGCTCTTTCATATCCTTGAATTCTTTGTAAATAATCTTGACAACATTGATGAATTTGTTCAGCAACATATTGGAGGTAACATTTTCAGACAACAACCCCTTTACTTGAAAACCCAAATTGACCAACTTCAGTACTGCTCCTTCTTCATTCCGAGTGAGAACAATGAATATATATGATAGCATGCAAGAGAGTCTCTGGCCAATCTTTATAGCATCAAATTCTTGATTAGCCGATACCTGGATATCCTCCCATCCCACTTCCGCCATTGAAAGAGAGAGAGATAGAGATTGAGGTTGTGAACGGCAGGCGTGGTTATGGGGTCTGAGACGGTGCGGTGGATATGGAAGTCGGTGAAATGCGGTGGCTATGGAGGTACTCGAGCAAAAAAAGTCTACGGAGGTGTTTTCTTTTTCTTTTTGGCGCCAGATTTTTAGCGTGGAGAAGAAGATGGACCTAATTTTATAATTTGGGATTTATTTATTTTTTAAAATAAACGACACCGTCTGCCTGTCTCTGAAGTTTTAGGTTTTACAATTCAAAACGGCGCCGTTCGTACAAAGAATTTTTCCCAACTTATATTTTTGGGTGTCTTTTCCTAATAGAAGTCGGAAAGGAGAAGAAAGAATTCCTTTTCAGAAAAGGAAAACCACTAGGTGAGAGCCGCCTATAAATATACAAAGACGAGAAGAAAAAACAGAGACAAAAGCACACACGCAAAAGTCAATTTTCCTGTTTCCTAAGGAATTGCTGTCTTGTTCGGTCGTCGGTGGTTTTTTAAAGAGAACGAGATAAAGATAGAGACGGTGGCTTTGTCATTGAAATTCGTACTCCGATTTTGTTTCAGGTCAGGGTAATCGATCTTACTGGTAGTATGGAGGAGGTAAAATGGGATGCGATAAAGAACGGTAGACGGTTGATGAAGAGTTCGACGGAGAGGAATCCTAAGCAGCCACTTTGTTGGATTGCATCTGCGAGGTTGGAGGAGGACGCTGGGGAAATGGAGGCAGCGAGGCAATTGATTCAGAAAGGATGTGAGGAGTGCCCAAATAGTGTGGATGTGTGGTTGGAGGCGTGTAGGATTGCGAATGCGAGGAGCAGCCCCAATTCCAATGAAGCAGGTAAGGCTGTGATTGCCCGTGGATTGAATTTGATACCCAATTCGGTGAAGTTGTGGATGCAGGCTGCAAATTTGGAGCATGATGACTCGAATAAGAGCAGGGTTTTGAGTAGAGGATTGCAACACATTCCTGATTCCGTTCTGCTGCGGAAGGCGGTGGTTGAGCTCGCCACTGCCGAGAAATCGAATGAGGAGGAGGAGGAGGAGAATGCAAATGCAAAGCAGAGCATGAACTTGTCTTGGGAACCTGAGAGAGCTAGAATGATTCTTGCCGAAGCCCGAAAAAGGGGGGGAGGCACAGAGAGAGTATGGATGAAATCAGCAATTGTTGAGAGAGGATTAGGGAATGTTGAAGAGGAGAGGAAATTGCTTGATGAAGGGTTGAAGAAATTTCCTTCGTTCTTTAAATTGTGGTTGATGCTTGGACAGCTAGAGGAACGGCTTGATCGTTTGGAAAAAGCCAAGGAGGCTTATGACTCGGGGCTGAAGCACTGCCCCAATTCTATACCGCTCTGGCTTTCTCTTGTTAACCTTGAAGAGAATTTGAATGGGGTGACTAGTGCTCGTGCAGTCCTCACACAAGCCAGGAACAAAAATCCTCACAACCCTCAACTGTGGCTTGCTGCAACTCGAACTGAATTGAGGCATGGTAATAACAAGGAAGCTGATATTTTGATGGTGAGGGCTTTGCATGAGTGTCCCAATAGTGGTATCTTGTGGGCAGCATATATCGAGAGTATGGTACCCCTCCCCCCTTCTCAATGGATAGCCAAGATTATGGATGCCTTTAGGAAATGTGATTACGATCCCCACGTCATTGCTGCTGTGGCCAATTTATTCTGGCATCACAGTGAGGTTAAGAGAGCTAGGACTTGGCTCGACAGGGCCGTCACAATTGCCCCAGATATTGGGGATTTCTGGGCTTTGTACTTCAAATTTGAACTTCAGCATGGGACTGATGAGAACCAGAAGGATGTTTTGCGAAGATGCATTGCTTCACAACCAAAGCATGGTGAAAAATGGCAACCTATTTCCAAGGCCCTGCACAACTCTCACCAACCAACTGAAGCTATCTTGCATCAAGTGGTGGCTGTACTCGGCAAGGAAGAGAGCTCGCAGCAGGCAAGGCAGGCGCCCCAAACTGATAGACTCTAGTCGTCCGTTCTCCTGGCTTCTCCTGTTTCCAGGTTATATTTCTTCTAAAATGTTCTCCAAAGTTGGACCTTTACCAGCAGTTTCACTTGTGGGCATCCTATTTATATGTTACTCTATTTACTTATGAGCTTTTCTCAATTTCATTTTTTATTGCCAATTGCCTTTGGATGGTTCGGTGATGAGGCTTGGCTTGACTTAATAATTACTTCTTGTTCCTATATCTATATCTATATATATGTCATTTTATACATATTCAGTTTTGATATATCAAAAATGCCCTCAGAACCTATTACAATAGATCAAAACTTCAATAGATGTGAGTAAAAAGTAAGAGCATCTTACAAACTGACGGGAGTAAAAAAAAAAAAAACTGGCTGCGAGCTTCCTTTCCAAACAACTGGCAGTGCAAGAAGACGTTCCTCTGCTTAACTTCAGAATTAATGAAGTTATAATGAATGATGCTGATCATGTGATGTCAATTACTTTTTGGTTGATCATGGGGGTTTGGTTTATACACTGCCATCTGGATCGGCAGTGTATGTTCACGGGTAATTGCTACAAAGCTCTGGCTGTATGTTCACGGCAATACGTTGGGGCGTGCAGTCCTTCCTTGCGTACCATTATACTACACTTTGGAATGCGCAGGATATATAGATACATATGCCATAAAAATTTACCTGGTCTTGTGTTATAATTTATATATTCCAAAAGAAGTGAGAATAGTATTTGCTTGCTAGACCTGCAAATGTCTGAAAAATAAATTATTTAGAAAGATTGGTTCCAATGGGTTTGAACTATCAAAATTATGTATTTGTGTTGTAGATATTGATATTTAGTTAAGTTGTTTTCCAGTTTCCCATATAAAATAGAAGCAGGACGAGAAGAAAAAATACAAACATAAACGCACGCTCACAGTCTCATACACAAACACAATTTTACTAGCTCAATATCCACCTGTCATTTCTCATACTAGAAACCTTTTTGCATATACATATATATATATATATATATATTTCTTCACTATATTTGTCACTCTTTCCTAAAGATAACTATTTTATGTCGATGAAATCAATATTGTATGTTTAAACGGATAACTACCTCATAAAAGGACAGCCTTAACCTTCACTCAATTACATTTTCAAGTAAACATAGAAAATAACTTCATGCAATTAGCATTTTAACGGGTACAACTAGGAGTCTAGGACTATCACCTCATCATCATTAGTCAATGCAACTGATATGTGGAGATACGTTCATGAGTTGTATCTTAGATGCCATCATTCCCGCTCGACAACATACCATTTCCTTCCTTGCTTGCATGTTTAACCAATCTACCAGATTGTATTCCATGCTTCACTGCAACGACCTCCGCCCAATTGCACCAAGAATACGTATTGTCTTTTCTTTCTCGCTGAAACAATATCATGATTGTCCACCACGTTGCCATCCTTGCAAATAGACATCAATCGACCCCACTCCCAAATTTCGATTTCTCCCACACCTTCATGATGTCCATTTGAACACTTAGATTAACATTTGAGTGCTTTGCATTCAGATGGATATCATAAAAGTTGTGGAAGAAATCGAAATATGGAAATGGGTTTATTGGATGTACAACTATTGATGTGGAAAACGAATGGCGTCAATCTGACATGATAAGCGCGTAGGAATAGAGACAATTCTGTTGTAGGAATAGAATGATGGAAACATGATGAGCTCGTCTTGTCGTGTGCTGTTCATGTCTCCTACCATCAACATAGGAAAGATGAGCCTGGACCTGGTTCATTTGCTGCGGCTACTCATGATAAGCCAGAAACTAATGTTTCCCATACTCTCTGTCTCTCCCTCAGACACAAGAGACTTATTAATGGCTTTGGGCGTGGAAGAATTGCAACAGCCACTACCACCAGAAGACCACCTATGTTGCATACCTTGTCACATCCCTTGTGTATGACTGTGAACTTGTTTGCAGAGTCGGAGATTGTGTGCCGGGTGCGAGTCAAGTTCACAGTCGCAGCGATTGTGTTTTGTGTGGTGCGAGTACTCCAAGTCCACTGCAGCACATGATGAGCAGTAGAACTAGAGTACAACAACATTAATATTGCTCCCATTTTAATGGTGTTGCAGCTTTAAGCAACTGAATTATTTACGCGTACCTGGGATGGAGAAAGTTGTCCCACCTCAATAATATTACTTTTTCCCGAGAATGATTTTAGTGGGATATAGAAACTGCTGCAGTTTATTGTATTACTCGTCCATGGAACATGATCCTCCTTTCCCAATCTCAAATTGGTAGGGAGCTGTGAGATTCTCACATTCTTTTTGGCGACCAGGCTTGGAGTTGTTGGCTTCTGATAATGCTGCCAACAAAAACAATGAAGCTAAGGTAAACCAAGAGAGTTTCAGCATATTCTCTCTCTCTCTCTCAAGTTTCAAGTCTCAAGTGTCGGATCCTAAGTGAAATTTTGGTTTTATACAAGTTTACAGGGCTCAATGATGTATTGAAGAAAAGGACTTGCATGCGCTCCTTCCGCGTTTCTTCCTTTCACGCGGCATTGAATCTCAACTCTAGTTATTTATTCGGAGGTCAAGGGTTAGGCTCAGTATATATATGACCGAATACATTTGCTCCCTCCTTGTTTCTTCCTTGAAACTAAGGTATATAATAATAATATATTATTCAGAGTTTTGTCACTTAATTAGAAGAACATACCGTGTACTATTAAATGCTTAACTTTATATATTTCAACATGGTTGTGTGTCTTGTTTTTTACACATTAGATAAATTGATATACTTTAAAATTGGGAACCAAAGAGAATTCCAGATTTTTGATGATCAAGAGGAGCTAGGGTGCAAATTCAAGTGAAGGTCTCATGACCATGAAGGCGGCAAGGCACATATTGTAAACAAAACAAAAGGTTAAACACATAAAATGTGAGTGTGGGTGATTGGTTGGTAGATAATTAACCATTTCTTTTATTATAGTCCTGCTTTCCTTTTTTCTTTTCCTCCAGATTGATTCCAAAGCAGGTATGATAGATGATGCAGATGCATTAGATAGTCCTGGAAAATGTGGTAGCACTGACTGTCCCCCCAGATCACCGTAAACTATTAATCATGATAATGTTGTTGCACTATACAAATTACAATATTAATGCATGTAGGGAGAAAATCCCATGACAAGGATAACAGCGGTCAGCTTTTGTTCTACATCCTCAAGTAAAGTATGTATCCATTGCTTTCGTGTTAGTTGAAATTACACATCCAGAATGATCCACTTCAAGCAGGAAGCTTAAGCTCCTCGTGTTTCTTCCAGCTGAAGAAAAATCAGAGTAGCTTGTTGTTGTCAGTAGGAAATAGCAGCACTCAAAGTTCATTATCAAAATTGGTTTCACGTATTGGTGCCATTTTCCAGCAGCAAACAATCATGTTCCTAGAAGCTATATCAGATATGCTGGTTTTTAACAATGCGCATGGAAACATGTTTGCAAAGCCCTTGCTAGGTATTCCAACATGTTTCTGGCTTCCACGCACACACGGAAATGAAACGAACTATTCTTAGGGGAACAATTAAAGACAAAAGAGTAGAAAATGAAGTTACCTCTTAATATAGTAGTAGAAAAAGTCAGCATAAAGAGCAGTCTGAACAAGGCCTGAAACCCAAGCTGTTTTGGGCATTTGACAACAAATTATAATTTGTTGTATCACTTTAGCTAAAATGGGATACAAGAGTATCAAGTGCAAGCTATAAAAGAGAACTTACGTATCCAGAGAACTCTGTGAAGCTCTGTGAAGAAACGATAAATCCAATTGAGAAGATATAGGGCTCGGTAAGCACTGCACAGAGTTACCAAACAAATACACGAACTTCAATCCGAAAAGCATAAACAGGGTAATAGAAGTGAATCTATGATCCTAACTAGTTAATTAAGTTGCATTGCAGGTAAGAAAGTGGATAGTACAAAAGCAAATTCATTTTTATGCCTCAGGGGAATTGGAACATACCCAAGAAGGACAACGTAGTTTCCAGTTAAGTTATCAATGTTTCTTGACCTTTGCAGTAAAACCAATTGTGGTAAGATTGCTACCGCTTCAAGATATATCGAAAATGCCCACAGAACCTATTACAATAGAATAGATCAAAGCTTCTATCAGATGTGAGTAAAAAGTAACAGCATCATACAAACTGATAGGGGTTAAAAAAATAAAATAAAACTGGATGCAAGCTTTCTTTCCAAACAAATGGCAAAAGATTCATTTAAAAAGGCATAATAAAGTGATCCATAAGGGCATAAGAATGAGGAGGATAAATGCCTCATACCTCAATTACTGTAAAAGAACGCTGAATCAGAAGAGCCAGCCCCAAGCATAAAAGGATGAGATAGTAATGTCTGAAAGTATCTTGATCTTTGTTGTAGGTTTGCTTCACTACTTTATGGTACCTCATGTGCCAGACCGTGGCAAGAGAAGTTCCAATAAAGATGAGCTTCCCTAAAGTGTTATACAAGGAGTGATACTTGATAACCAAGTCAATGTATCGAGTAAGAAAGACCAACCCGTAGAGTTCTTGAGTTTTGAGTGAAATTCCTGGTTAAATGCAACAGTTGAACAAGTTTTCAACTCTGAATTCGGGGAATTGAGTCAAAATAATTCAACTAAAACGACCATTCTTTATTTCCAGATGCATATGAGAATAAGGGCATATCTCTGCATACTTTAAGAATATGAAATCTGCAAACCTAGCAAGGAATTTACAAAACCAAAAACCCAAAAGCTTTCAAATCAACCACTTCCACCCTTATAACAAGTACAAATTCTTAACCAAACCAGAATCAATCAATTGTCGAACAGTTAAAAATGGAAAATAAAATAAAATGGGGTTTGAGAGTTTGAACATAACATAATTTAGTCCAAGCTGCCACAATAATCTCATGTCAAAGCACTAATTCTCAATTAAGCAATAAACATGCATGGAACAAAAAAGATCTTGGTCAACTCATCAGGAACACATAGGAAAAACAAAAGCAAGAACTGTCTAAGGGACGTAAGAGAAAGGTAAGAATGAATGAACATATTCATACCTGCACAAGATTTGGTGGTGCGAATCTTACGGAACAAGACCACTATGCTGAGCAGATGGGTTATGTCTCCTGCTAACCTAAACAGATTCATGATTTTATTACGGTTAGCTACTAACTTGAAATCTCTGTTTCCTTTCGTTCCGTGTATTGTTTTGCTTCTTGCTTGCTCTTCTCTGCCTTGTTGGTTTTGCTTCTGCTTCAGCAGAAAATGCTATCAGACATTCAAACCCAATATAAGCGTTTTTTTCCCCGTTGGTTTTAAGTTGACGGCTTGTATAGCACGCAGCGTGAGCATTGACTTCCGGCAGGTCTTTGCCAAAAAAAGAAAAAAAAAACATACATGTACTTTGTCTGATCTTCATCCCCGTATCTGTCATTCTTCGCTTTGAATGTTGACGCGATCAGGGAGGGAAAAACTACTTATTTGTGAGACCAAGTTTTTCTATTGATCAGGGTAGCTGGCCCACCAAAAATATTGGGTTCGAGTCTGGAGAGCCGTCGACGGGTCGTTATCTTTTCCCTTTGGGCTTGGGCCCCAAATTTGTTAGATTTTCTTGTCATAGATGAATTTCTTTTATTCTTGGGCTACTAGTAAATAGTCACAATTCGGCTTCGCAAGTTTTAAGACTCAATGACATGTCTTTGTTTTGTATTGCCACACGTGAGGAAGGAGAAGGGGTGTTTTCTCATACACACATTGTCAAAGTGTCATAGAGTTCGAATTTGAGGTCAGTATATATAAGTGAAAGTATTTTTTTCACTAAGATAGACCTTGTTGGCAAGACACATGCTTACTTACTACAAATGAGTTTGAGAATTAATAAATTACTATAATTTCAAACTTTGCCATGTTTATTTACACATAAAACATTTAAATTATATGTGGATTTCACCTTAAATCAATACTCTAATACCCTCAAAATCAAGAACTTGATCAACTAAGAAGAGGTAGTTGATCTAATTCCAATTCCTTATTATGTTTCTAATTTTCTCAATTTCAAATAAGTAAACATGTCATAAACCACGAACCAAGTCAGTATTGAGCCGGCCAAATCAATTGATATTGGTTGGGTTGGTATATCAAGAATTTCAATTTGAATTGGTTGATATTGGTTTTTAAGAGAGTGAAGAAATAAAATAAAATTAAAACATGTCAAGAGTGCGATCTTTTTGAATATAATCAAATACAAGATGGATCCAGGGATACTCATTATCCAAACAAAACCTTTAACCTTGATAAAAATTTATGCAATTTCACAAGTAGTAGAAAGTTTAGTTCGGATTCGGAAGCTGGCTAAATCTCAGAAGATGCAAATGCAATATATACTTTGATGATTCTCCTCACCTTGTTGTACTATGTGACAAGGAAAGGAAGGATCATTGATAATGCCAATTGATTCCAATCGAAGGCCATGAACCGTAAAAGCCCAAGATTCGCACTATCAAAAGCCCAAAAGTGTAATGTCCAAGTTGAGTTGAGCTTGCCTGGCACATCATCTGTAAGCTATTGGGCAGCCCAAGTACCCCGTGCCGCTAAAGTACCGGCACCAGTGCCATCTAGGACTAGGAGCCAATAATATTCCAGCAGATTCTGGAAGCCAAGCCAATTCCCCCTTTTCAATATTCAGACAAATTTTGACCAAAAGAAAAATAGGAAAACAAAAATTCCCCTTTCAACCCTGCAAAAGAATTTTTCAAAATACAAAATATAAAAGTGTACCCAATTACGTATTGACAAAACAGACAGCTTCGTCAACCATAGCGTCACTGTACAGCCAGGCAAACCGGCCCCACTCGACCTTTAGTTTTTAATTTTAACATTTAGTTTTTAATTTTAATTTAAACAGCCTCGTACACTTTTGTTTTCCATAGCTAATTAATAAATAAAATTAACAATTTTAATTTTAATTGTAAAAGTTGAGAACAAACAAATATATATTTTTTATTTTCTGGAGAGCAAAAGCCCACCTACACCCTCAAAGACTAAACGGCCATATTTGTAGGCTGGATAGATACAACATTTAAGAGACAAACTAAGTCACTCAAAAATTCCGAATATCGCATCTGGGGGAGGGAGTCCATAAATAAATAAATGAAGAGAGGAAGAGGAGGCAAAAACACAACGGAAAGACCCCAAATTCAAAGTTGAAACCCAAACCCCAACAAACCCCAAACCCCAAATCCCACCCTACAAACAAACAAACAAACAACCAACCCCCCGTCCCCCTCCCTTGCCTTCAGTCGCTCACTCGCTCGCTGCACGCTACCACTGCTTCATTTTCAAGCTGTCTTTATTTCCCTCCCCCCCCTCTATCTTTTCCTAATTAATATAAATTAATAACACACCCTTTCCTTCTCCTCAACACAACACTGTTCTCCTCTCTCCCCCTCTCTCTCTCTCTCTAGAATCTTTCTCTCTCCTAGGGTTTGGGTGTTTCCTCATCTCTCTCTCTTCACTCCCTTGCCCTCTAGGGTTTATCCGACTGTGCTTGATCGTCCTCCCTTGTCTCTATCTCACGCACTTGGCCATGGCGGCCGAGAAGCTTAGGGACTTGAGCCAACCGATTGACGTCGGCTTGCTCGATGCCACCGTCGCTGCCTTCTACGGCACCGGATCTAAGGAGGAGGTGAGGGCTTCTTGCTCCTTTCTCGCTCTACTCTCTGTTTCCTTTCCGACCAAGTGTGGCCAATTTGCTACTGCAATCGAGGTTTTGGGCCCATAGGGTTTAAGCCTGCCTTACGAGACCTTTACTTAGATACCTTGTGCTTTCTGTTTGGTTTTCAAGACGTTGAATGAAAATTGAAGCTCTCTCAGTCTTAGGGTTTAACACTTGAAAGCCGCTTTTATTTTTTATTTTATTTTAAAATTTTAGACGCAATCAGGACTTAGCTTCGATGTCTTTCTCTGGGAACAGTTAGCTTTTGATGGATTTCTGAACATTACATATCTGCCTATTTTGTGGTCTTCTGGTACTGTGATTAAGAAGAGAGATTTTTACTGATTGGTTGATGGTGTCGTAAATATGTATGTTCCGCTTAAATAATTTCAAAAAGCTAGAAAAAATGGGTTTTGTATCCTTTCACATTCTTAGCTTTACAGGAACTGTTATTTTTATTTTAACCTACTAATCCAAGCAACTTTTGTTATTCTTAGCGTAGGTTTTGTATTTGAGTAATCGACGTGTTGGTAATATTCTGGGCTGTAATATAGTTTTTTCAAGTAGTTTATTTTCTAAGAGTATTTTTCCCCCAAATGTTGGCGATGCAGAGGACAGCTGCAGACCATATATTGCGGGACTTGCAGAACAATCCGGATATGTGGCTTCAAGTTGTGCACATTTTACAGAGCGCCAAGAACCTAAACACCAAGTTCTTTGCCTTGCAGGTCAGTTTTGTTGCATAACAATCTATAAGACTGCATTTTCCTTTTGTCTAACTAGGTTGCCGTCAGATGCCCGGACAGTCATTGCACTAGGGCAGCAAGGCCTCAGCAGGGCTGTGCCTGTGACAGGCATTTCAAAACTGCCAAAAATAGAATGCCTTTATGTGGACATGACAAGAATAATAATCAAGTTGACTACTTGGGAGCATTTTTCTGTCCTTCATGAAGGAAGGCATCTCTGTAAAGTCGACAGAATGTTTATACCATCAAATCTTGCTGCATATTTGTTTAGCTTGTTAATGGTTTGATGCTTTGGAAAATTTGCTATTCTACTTTCCATCACAACCTGCATAAATCTTTCCATCCCTATTTTAAGGTGCTGATCTCATGAGGTTTGCATCCACATACAGGTCCTAGAAGGGGTTATCAAGTATAGGTGGAATGCATTACCTGTTGAACAGCGAGATGGAATGAAAAATTATATATCTGACGTCATTGTTCAGGTATGAGTCATGTAGTAAATCTTTGAGGAGGGGAAGTTTTGCTAGTGTTAAATCTTGTTTGATGGTTTTTTCACGGGCTTTATATTCTTTCTTACCTTTTGTTCCTCCTGTGAAGCTATCAAGTAATGAGGCCTCTTTTCGAATGGAGAGACTGTATGTCAACAAACTCAATATTATATTGGTTCAGGTATTTCCTTGCTTCTCTCCCCTAGAGGATCTTTGCCCTTGTTGCTTTTTTTTTTTTTTTTTTTTTTTGGGGTTAATTGTTTGTACCATGCACTGTGTTTACTTTTCCATTATTCCATTGATTCTTTTCACTTCGATTGTATTTACAGTTGTCTCAGAAAATCTGTGTATTTGAATTTATCTTGGTCTATTAAAATCTGAAATTGCTTGCTTTGGTAGCTTTGGATATGTGTTGTGATGTAATATATTGAGGTTACTCCATATACAGATTTTGAAGCATGATTGGCCCGCTAGATGGCAAAGCTTTATACCGGATCTCGTTTCAGCAGCTAAAACTAGTGAAACAATTTGTGAGAATTGTATGGCCATATTGAAAGTAAGCCTTTTTAATTTTCAACTTTTTCAAAGATAGAAATCAAATTTATATGGCTCATTGAGTAGCTACTAATTGGTTGGATGTGCTACCCTCAGCTTCTAAGTGAAGAGGTTTTTGACTTCTCAAGGGGGGAAATGACTCAGCTGAAGATTAAAGAGCTTAAACAATCATTGAACAGGTAATTGGCTGATGACTTTGGCATCTTTGTTCGTAATCAAAAGAGCTTTTAAATTTATTGAAGTATTGACATGTAAATTTATTTTGTTGGCCCAAACTTTTTACTTCCTGTTGTGTTTGATCTTTTTTGCAGTGAGTTTCAACTCATTCATGAGTTATGCCTTTATGTACTATCAGCGTCTCAAAGAGCCGAGCTCATACGTGCGACATTATCCACATTGCATGCTTTCCTCTCGTGGATTCCGTTGGGTTATATATTTGAGTCCCCTTTGGTATGTATAACACTGTTTTGTAGTTCTTGATTACCCTTTTAAAGGATTTATCCTTATCTTTCTATATTGTGTGTGTATTTTACAGCTTGAAACCCTTCTAAAATTTTTTCCGATGCCTTCTTACCGGAATCTCACCATTCAGTGTTTAACGGAGGTATGTTGTTGTTCCATTTCTGTTGAAGCAATTATGTGGTTGTTAAACTTATCTCAAAAGAAACAAGTAGATAATGCAGTATTTGCCTTTTCAATGATTTAGGTTTCATCATATGTTTTTTTGGTTTTCAGGTTGCAGCACTTAGTTTTGGTGAATTCTACAATGCACAGTATGTTAAGATGTATAATATATTCATGGTCCAGTTACAGGTGTGCCACTATCAATTTTGCATATGTTATGCCTAATTTAACACAACATTCAGAGTTCAATATGCAGTTAGTAATACATGGGATGGGAAAATATGTATAATTTGATAAATTTATTGTAAAACGTGGTTAAAAATTCAGCCAAATATGAAGATGAGTTTATATAAAACTTGGTATGCACTAGATAGTGTATAATAAAGATATGGGGTCTAAAAATTAAAAGTAAATATTTGATTTTAATCAATTGTATTTTTTAAGAAAATTACTCATAATCGAAAAGTTTACAGAGACATAAGTATTCTTTGAACTACATAGACATACAATTTACATATTCTCAATGTATATGACTTTGGGCAAATTTTCTGATTTCCTAATTTCTTTTTTATTGGAATCAATCAGACTATTCTCCCATCTACAACAAACATCCCTCAAGCTTATGCAAATGGATCTAGCGATGAACAGGTATATTGTCTTTAATGATTTTAGGCTTCTCCTGTTGTTGTATTTAACTAGTTCATATGATATTGTTTCTTCAGGCATTCATTCAGAACTTGGCACTGTTTCTCACTTCGTTTAACAAGGCAAGTTTGTTCTCTTTCAGATGAATATGTTGATATATTGCTTTGCCTCCACCAGCCGTATTTGACAAAGACTTTTCTATGAATAGATAGGATTTAGTGTTCGATATAGGGGATATGATAGTTCTGCTGTTGGGTTTAGTTCTGTGTTGATCTTTAAGCCTCCAATGATGATGCTATTAATTGTCTCCTTTTTGCAGTCACATATTCGTGTGCTTGAAACCACACAAGATAATATAGCTGCGTTGCTGATGGGTCTTGAATATCTAATAAACATCTCATATGTGGATGACACTGAAGTTTTTAAGGTATGATTAATTATGATGTGCTCTCTAGCACCCACCCCGAAGGCCCTATCCAGCTCTCTCTTTTTTCCCATTTGAACAGATGAAGTGATAATTTGACTTAGACTTGGTTGTTTGATCGAGCAGGTTTGCTTAGACTATTGGAATTCCTTGGTTTTGGAATTGTTTGAGGCGCATCATAATTTGGATAACCCTGCAGCAACTGCAAATATGATGGGGCTGCAGGTAATTTAGATACTTTTATCTTTGAAATTTTTGTTGGTTTGAGTTTTCCGTTTTCTACTTTGTATGGACGTATCCTCTAGTTGTACTTGAATCCCTATGTTTTTCTTTAGTATGACCGTTCAAACTTATTTTTTTATCTCTTTGTAGTTGAATAAAGATTTATGATTTGAAATTGGTAGTTGATAGGTAAGTATTTTCTAGGTTTCCATCAACAAGAGGGTTTTGTCTAGGGAAAGACCAATTTATCATCTCAGAACTTGCTAACCTTCCATCTTGAAAGAGACTCGACAAGTCTGAATTAGGTAGGTGTCTTGAAAGTTTCTGGAAAATTTGGGGAGATTTTCAGTTAATCATCGGAACCTTTATCATTTTCCTATCAATAAAATTCAAATCTTTTGCCAACAAATTTTGAGACAGTAGGTTTCTAAGCATTGTGTCCATGTCACTCTTGCGCATTCACGTCGAGAATCACATTAACCATGTAAATGCAATGCTTCTTTAGTTTTGTTTTTAAAAGTTGATTTTCTGTGTATGAGGTTAGATATGGTATGGGGCAACTTTCTTGTTGGAAATTATGTTCAGAAGACTTTTGAAAATACTGTCTACAGAAGCTTTTCAAATTTATTTTATGCTTCATAGTAAAGATTCCTTTATGTCCAGGGTTTCACTAACTCATCTGCATAATTTTGTAAGTTTGTCATCTATTTTGTTTTTTGATGGTCTACTTTGTATTGAATAAGCAGATGAATTTGCTTCCTGGTATGGTTGATGGCCTTGGCTCACAGATTATGCAAAGGCGGCAAATATATGCCAGTATTATGTCAAAGTTGAGGTTGCTCATGATCTGTCGAATGGCTAAGCCAGAAGAGGTTCTCATTGTTGAAGATGAGAATGGGAACATTGTTCGCGAGACCTTGAAGGACAATGATGTTCTTGTTCAATATAAGGTGATGCATCTTCATTTTGTTGATATGTTTGTAATTGCTACACTATTAAAATAATGTTAAACCTTCTTGTTCTTGTAATGAAAAAAAGAAATTATAAGATCTCTGATGGGTGAAGTTATCTTTGCGAAAGCAGACTTTTAGTACCTTTATAGGTGTCATTATCAAAACAATTTAGGGATGCTGCTTTCAATTTAATTCAGCATGATATGGTGGGTGTTATTAGCTGAATGCATTTTAATCTTACCAGAAACTCAGTTTCTATGATATGCTTCTTTCTTAGTAATAGAAAACGTATTGGATTATTTGTTATTTTCTTTCTGGAATGTTTTCTCACTTATTTTTGTTATCGGTGTCATTTTGATCTTGTAGATCATGAGGGAGACACTGATATATTTGTCACACCTTGACCATGAGGACACTGAGAAGCAGGTAAAGGGAATTTTTTGTTTTCCTTTCTATGAAGTAAAAGTAAACAATAATTCAGCCTTACTGTTAGATTCTTTTGATGCATGACCCTGCAAGGTGTTGCTTGTAGCATGATGTTCTCTTGTCTTAATAGATGTTTCATATGTGATTTTCATGACTTTAATCGAGTTCCTACATAATAGTTTCTGAATGGTCATAATGCAAATTTTATGATTTATTTTACTTTCACAATATTTTCTTTGCATCTTAATAAAATTTCCCCCACTCTGCCTCTTAAGTGAATCTTCTCCAGCACCGAGAAGATTCCTTTGCTGTAATCTCTTTTGTGGGGAACCTCTAACAGTGAAGTAATTATTCCTATATTGTATTTCTTTTGATATTTTTCTTTCTATTGACATTCGAACGCAGATGCTAAAGAAATTAAGCAAGCAACTCAGTGGTGAGGATTGGGCATGGAACAACTTAAACACCTTATGCTGGGCAATAGGGTCCATATCTGGTTCCATGATGGAAGAACAAGTATTGTTTGCTCTCTGTTCTGTGATCATTTCTTTAATCTTTTTTCTTATTTGAAGAATTCACTGATGATACTCTTTTCAACCAGGATAAATAATATAGTTCCTTGTTTTGCATAGTCTGCATCTATTTGATGATCCATTGTTGTCTCACGCTCTTTATGCAGTTATTATTCTAGAATGCCTCTTGATGAATGTACCTTTTCCTTTTGCAGGAAAATAGATTTTTGGTGATGGTCATACGCGACTTGCTGAATTTATGTGAAATCATAAAAGGGAAAGATAACAAAGCAGTTATTGCTAGCAACATTATGTAAGGATTTGTGATTCTAAAGGGTTTTTTAGTTTAAGCTAAAGGATTTTTCTACCTGAAATGTGCTACCAACAAGTGCATGGTGCATTGTAGTGCTTACATAAGTTCAGTTGAGAATCTTATCTATTAAATGTATTTTTATAGTATAAATATTCATATGTTTGAAGTTTTGCTTTGTTTTCAGGTATGTTGTTGGACAATACCCAAGGTTTTTAAGAGCTCATTGGAAGTTCCTAAAGACTGTTGTGAATAAGTTGTTTGAGTTTATGCATGAAACCCATCCCGGAGTTCAGGTGAGTTCTTGTTTAAGGTTGATTTTGAAGTTAAATAGATAGATGTACATGTCTTAAGTTTCACAATGTTTTATTCTAATGCATGAGTTTCCCCTTTTTTTTCGTTGGGTTAGTCACTGGGACATATTTTATTGATATCACACTCTTCTATAACTATTGTGGCATATGTTTCAGGATATGGCCTGTGACACATTCCTGAAAATTGTTCAGAAGTGCAAGCGTAAATTTGTTATTGTACAGGTATTCTTTTTTTCTTTGTAAGATTTTGCCTTTTTACTTAGCAATTTAGTACCCTTCTTGTCATAAAATTTAAAATTATGTATCTTTAGACCAGGGTAAAAGGAAAGTAATTATTGATTTTTTGGTGTTATGTTCCGCAAAGAGGGGTTGATTATTTCAAGTTTTATGATCTATGAATGCTTTTGTGATTTCAGCTTGGAGAAAATGAACCATTTGTGTCTGAACTCCTGACAGGCCTGCCAACAACTGTTGCCGATCTTGAGCCTCACCAGATTCATACTTTTTATGAAGCTGTATGCCTTTTTGTGCCCTTTTTGCTAGATATTTTGACAGAAAATTGTGTTATTAAAATTTGCCTTTTGTTTACCTTAGGTTGGTAATATGATTCAAGCAGAATCTGACCCTCAAAAGAGGGATGAATATCTACAGAGATTGATGAATCTCCCAAATCAGGTCTGTTTAAATGCAATTGTAATGTTTTAGGATTTACTTGTTATTCTCTCTCTCTCTCTCTCTCACCCACACACACATATGCAAAAACATGCACGACTACTACTCTCAAGTGCTGAAACTAGCTTATGATATTTGCGTGTTCTCCAGAAATGGGCAGAGATTATAGGGCAAGCACGCTTGAGTGTTGATTTCCTCAAGGATCAGGAGGTTATTCGCACCGTGCTTAATATATTACAGGTATGAATTGTTTACATTTTGATATATAGATATTTTGCAGATAAGATTTGTGATGACCCTGATTAGTATCTTGGTTTTTTTTTTTTTTTTTTTTTTTTTTCGGTGCTGAATCTTTTTATGTTAGATTGTGCACTTTCTATTACATTGTGGACCTTCTACGTGCTCCTTTCCTTTGCATCAGCGATGAATCCTTTACTTCTATTTGCAAGGATTGTTTATCCTATTGTGTCACATCAATATTAAATGTGATTATTCTAGTGGTTGTATTGATTATCCTATAGTCAGTTCTGTTTTCAATTAATTGTAATTATGCTGGTCATTATTGATTTGCAGACAAATACTAGCGTTGCCAGCTCCCTTGGAACGTTTTTCCTGAGTCAGATTTCATTGATCTTTCTGGACATGCTTAATGTGTACAGGTATGGTCAACATTTTTAGGTCTTAGTAAGAGTTTCAGTTTAATTTTCTTTCATTTTCAACTGATATGGTTATGTGCGGCTCTGTTTATTTTGAACAGGATGTACAGTGAGCTCGTATCTAGTAGCATTGCAGAAGGGGGGCCCTTTGCTTCTAAGACATCCTATGTGAAACTTTTACGGTGAGACCTGTTATACAATTTACCATATAGTTTAACATACAACCCTCAAATACTATGTTTTAATCTATTCCATTGAACAGGTCGGTAAAGAGGGAGACTCTCAAGCTGATTGAGACATTCTTGGACAAGGCCGAAGACCAAGCACATATAGGAAAACAAATTGTCCCTCCAATGTTGGATCCGGTTCTCGGTGACTATGCCAGGAATTTGCCTGATGCTAGAGAGTCGGAGGTTTTGTCACTTTTTGCCACAATTATAAATAAGTATGCAATCTTTCTTTCATTACCTTGTTATTTGCTTTATTTCTTCTAGATACATATCGGTATCTTGCTAAATCCTTTAACCAACTAAAACAAGGCTGTTGCTGCCTACATTGAAAAATGATACTATTTTTACATTTAAAAATTCTAATTTTGCTTTATTTTCTTTCCATAGCTTTAATATTTTTATCCCTTGTTTTTAGGTACAAGGGTGCAATGATAGATGATGTGCCTCGAATATTTGAAGCTGTTTTCCAGTGCACATTGGAGGTAAGGATGTGGGCTGTCATGCAGTGGTGCCAAAACTACTGAGATTCGATATTAATATTTGGAGCACAATCATAATACTGCCGTATATTTAGATGTCCTCTAATACTGTTTTTCAAGTAGCCATGAAAAAAATGATCAGTGCAATTATAAGTTAATATTTATCTTCACACCTATAATTTTAACATGCCCTAACCCTTTGGCGTTGATGTGAGCGCATCAAGTCGGACAAATGAATTGTTTTGGTGGCTGAACTTGTTAGTATTGTTCCTAACTTCTTATTATGCATCCCTTTCTCCATAATGCATTGCTAAAGAGCGATTTTTGAATCTGTGCTGGTGATATGTTTGTGGTGCATATCCTCTGATACCAAATAGGGTTTGGTGTGGTGTGTAAAGTTATTTAAGATTGATTTGTACTTCTGTTGTTTTCTTTACATGTCTAGATTCTGTGCGATTGCAGATGATTACCAAAAATTTTGAAGATTACCCAGAGCATCGCCTGAAGTTCTTCTCTTTACTTCGTGCAATTGCTGCTCATTGTTTTCCTGCATTGATTCGGTTATCAAGTCCGGTTTGTGCTTAATTTCATCCCCCTTTTTTGGCTGTGTTTTGATTGTCAGTGTTCTCTGGTTATATATGAGGGCTTATTGGCGTCTGTTTAACATTTGATAATTATCACAAATTGACCGTTAATTGTTTTCACATTTTTTTGTATACTTTAGCAACTGAAGCTTGTAATGGATTCAATTATATGGGCGTTTCGGCACACAGAAAGAAACATTGCGGAAACAGGGCTGAACCTGTTGTTGGAGATGCTGAAGAACTTTCAGGTGTGACATTGAGCATATTTGTGTCAAATATAGTGTGGTATTAAGATGCTCACAATGTTTTGATTGATTTGACAGAAGTCGGAGTTCTGTAATCAATTTTACCGTACATACTTTTTGACAATCGAACAAGAAATCTTTGCTGTCTTGACGGACACATTTCATAAGCCTGGGTTCAAGTTGCATGTCTTGGTGCTCCAACATTTATTTTGCCTGGTATTGTATCTTGTTATTTTGATACCTTCTTTCTTTGATTCTCGAGCTTGCGTAATTAAGAGTTGCATATTTACAGGTGGAAAGTGGTACGTTGACGGAGCCTCTGTGGGATATTGCAGCGGTTCCTTATCCATATCCCAATAATGGAATTTTTGTTCGTGAGTATACGATCAAGCTTTTGAGTACTTCATTCCCGAACATGACTGGAACAGAGGTATAAATATGATACTATTGCTATTGTCTTACAGTTGTTTTTCTACAAATGACTTATCTGAAGGTTTTTTCCAGGTCACCCAATTTGTGAGTGGACTATTTGACTCGAGGACTGACCTATCCACATTTAAGAATCACATCCGAGACTTTTTAGTGCAATCCAAAGAATTTTCTGCACAGGTAGGGATTCAGAAGCATCAGATGATGCTTGGACTGGCCATTTGATTGATACTCTCTTCTTTTTATTTTCTTCACTTTCAGCAGTGACAAATTTGATATTCTTCTATGGACTAATTTATAAAGTTGATGTAAAATGTTGCATCTTCCCTGGCCATATGTCTTATGTTGGGATATTTCCCTACTTTTTAAACAAAATCCGAGTGTGATCTGAATGTTCAAACTGAATGTTGTGATTGTGCAGGACAACAAAGATCTTTATGCAGAGGAGGCTGCTGCACAGAGGGAGAAAGATCGGCAACGAATGCTTTCTATTCCAGGGCTCATTGCCCCCAATGAGATACAGGATGAAATGGTTGATTCCTAGGTGGCTAATTCTAATGTTGAGGCTAATTTCATGGACGACTGATGGAGATGCAATGGGTGCCTTGATTCAATCATCGGAATCTGCCAATGCAACAGCATTTTTCCCTGATTAGTTTCCGTTTTGTTTCGTAGTTGAAATTAGTAAAATCACAAAGGCTCCCGTAGCCTGCTGGCTGCACGGTTGCCTTTTAAGTCTATTGGATGGCTGTAGAGTATTTAGGTGCTGATTTAGGGAGGGAGTATATTTTGAGTCATTTAAGGGTTTTGCTGGATCCAAATTGATCTTTGTAGTTTGAACTCGCCAGATGGGATGCAATCTGTTTCAATGACTCTTATGTTAGTATCGATGATTCATCTTAGGTGTAATTTAATACTAACCTCGCTGGGTTGTGTAGAAATTCCTTGTTCTTTTATTTTTTGGTCTGGTTTTTTATAGGATGTGTTGTCCCATTGCGTTGGTGAAGGGCGCTGATTTTTTGTTACCCTCGTGGAGAACAGTGAAACTTGTGTAATTCGATTGTGTTTACTATATGTTTCCTTCTGATTAGCAAATCATCTATAGTTTGTTGTCTTTGCGACGAGTTGAGTGACCTTATAATTTATGACCCAAGCAGCTGTGTTCATTGAGGGTTGAGAAAATCAGGCTTAGCTTAGCCTTTTCATTTGGGTTATGTCCTAAATTTGCCCATATAACAATCGAATCCAAAGATTGTAGTTGGTTCGATGAATGAGCGAGATAAATAGTAGAAGCAAAGCTTTAAGTTGGATTTTATTGAGGGAAAATCATTATGCGAATGGTAGTGAAGTACAGCTCGGTTATTCTTGTGCGACATATTTGTTGTTGTAACTTACACTTTAGTGGATCCGGATATGACATCTAGCAATAATTTGAAATTCTGAGCTGAGCCCCCTTTTGGTTCAACAGACTCTTGTGCGAGTAGTTTGACGGTGTTTATGTTGTCTCTCATTTTCTTCCCTCTTTGTTGTGACAAAACTTCATCAAAATATTTTATCATGCCGTGCTTGGTAAAAACCCCATCCTCAACAGTGACCCCGATCTCCAACACCTCCTCCACCAGTCTTGCGTTGACCCTTTGGTCGCCAAAGAAAGGCCTGCAAATCATTGGCACCCTGCCTGCTATAGCCTCCAGCAATGAGCTCCAACCGCAGTGCGTTACGAAGGCTCCGACTGAAGCATGGGCTAGGACACGTGGCTGGGGAGCCCAGGACACCACCATCCCATTAGTTGCTTTTATTAGCAACTCATTTAGCAAAGGCGTCTTAAAACTGCCCTTGAGAGACCATAAGAAGGGTACCCCGCTGGCTTCCAAGGCTTGTGCCATCGCCATAAGCTCCTTCTCCGGTGGCCTTGCGACTGACCCAAAACTAACATACACCACGGAGGATGCCGCCTTTTGTTTGTCAAGCCAGGACAGGCAACCAGTAACGTCGTCTGCGGCTGTTGGGGCTTCCGGCAGTGGAGGGGAAGCAGCAGCAGCTAGGTTGAAAGGTCCGACATTGAGAAGCTTGTTGAATTTGGATTTCAAATCGTTTGTTACGGCAATATCCAGTTCTTCAAAGCTGTTTACGAGAACTGCGTTGGCAAGGGGTAGCAGTTGGCCCATTTGATGCAGCATGCGTGAGAAGACTGAGTCCAAGTTCCCAAAGATGACACCTTCAGGCAAATCTTTGATTCGTACTTTGGACATTCCTGGGATGTTGACATTCTTGGTGATGAGTTCGTTTTCACGACCTGCAATACCTGCGGAAGCATGCATTATTCAATAAATCGAATAGATATTACCCGTCCCCCATCAAACAAAGCTAAGAGTTATCTGAGGAAAAGTAGAGAGGATGGATGAGCAAGAGTAAATACTTTGAGTTCCGATATTGTGGCGGAGGAGGTCAGTATGGACATGGAGGGAGAGGGAATTAAGTCCGGAGAGCCAAAGAGGGAGCCAAGGGACTCCCAAGTCGTGTGCCAAGTTGGCCCCAAACCAAAGGAAGGCGTCGGTAATCAAGCAGGTGAGGCGCTTCCCGGTGTGAGCCACGCAGGCGTCTAAGCTGGTTGTAAAGTTGTTGGGGGCAGCCTTCATGAAAAGCTCAATATCCTCCTGGGGCTTACCCGCAAACACATAGCCGTCGGGGACGCCATCAGCCACATCAAACACCTTTATGTTACGTGGAAGATTGGTAATAGTGTTGGAAAAGAGTGAGTTGTTGGATTGTGAAGTGCTGAAGAATGAGAAGAGAGTGTTGGGAGAGGCAGCGGCTAGGCGGCGGACGAGGGCCAAGGTGGGACTGGCATGGGTGGAGAAAGGGAAGGCTAGGGCCGCCACATGATGCTCATACACAACATGATCATCATCACTCGGTTGTGGTGCCATATATGTATGAGCTAATAAGACTAATTGGAGTGGGATGAGGAGGGATTTGGATGAGATTGGATTGGATTTTATATAGGTATAGTGATAGTGGCAAAGGAGTGGGGGTTGTCACAAGACAATGCTCAACTCACCAGAAAATCAGCCTATATTATTATTATTATTATTATTATTATTATTATTATTTCCTCTACTCTTCTTCATGGAATGGAACACAAACATGACACTAGGGAGACTGGTTGCTTAGCCTCCTTTGAAGATGAACAATGCACGTGATAACCCTCGCCACGCCCGCGCGGCCAGGCCACTTCTTCTTTTTTGGGCTGTCTCTTCTAAGCCCAATTCAGCCCGCCTGCCTTCCCACTACCCAGTACCAGCCCATTCAATATGGGCCCACCAAAACAAACTCCACCACTAAATGTCAATTCTGACTGAGCTGAGGAGTGAAAAAGAAATGAAAGAAACACCCAATATTCTAATTCCTCCCCAATTTACTTTCTTCTTTCTTTTCCTTTTTTGTTTTTGTTTCATAAAATAAAATAAAATAAAAATAAAAATAAAAATTCAGGTTCATTTTAGTCTTTGCAGAAAAGAAAGAAAAACGCTACCTTTGTTTCTGATTTTTATTTCTTTCTCTCACACGTCACGCGGGTGGTTGTTTCTCTCTCTAAATATCGATCAACCCAACCCCAATCGATCCGTCAAATCATAACTCAGCTGATTTCTCTTTCTTATTAGTCGATGAGCTCGTGAAGTTCACAATCACTTCGACACCCACACAGACACAGAGAGAAAGAAAGGAAGAAAGAGATCGAGCTTTTCTTTTTCTCTTGTTCAAGTATTTTGCTTGCCGTCATGGGTCAAGCTTTTCGGAAGCTCTTCGATACCTTCTTCGGAAACACTGAGATGAGAGTACTCCCTCTCTCCCTCTCTCTCTCTGTTTTTTTTTTCTTTTTTTTTCTTTTTTTTTTTTGGGTACCAATTTTGTAGCATTTTCATTCTTTTCCCTTTTCTGTGGTTTGACAATTGTAGCTGCCGGGATATGTAGGGCTCATGTCGTAATGGTTTCTTTCTTGCCTTTCTTTTAACTTTTACTGGTTAAAATTTTCAATTGCTCTTTTGAATATTGTGATATATAGGAGGCCGGACTTCATATTGTCATTATAATCATATGCATATTTAATATCGTTTTCTGAATTTGCTCACCTCTCTCTTGCCTCTTTCGTTTTTTTTAACTCTCTTTCATTATCAGTTATTGGGGGACAGTGCAATTCCAGCATATTTACCATTTGATTCTCAAATTCTCAGTGATTATATAATATTGTATGATCACATTAATACCTTACCCTCCCAAATAAGTTTTATAGGTTTCTACTTACCTGTAATGGAAAAGTGATGGAAAAGTGGCTTATTCATTAAATTCTAAATACTTGACTTCTTGCTTCTTCTTTTTGTTCTTCTGTTGCTTACCTTTAATTTAAGAGCATGATATTTACTTCACTTTCCTTATTTGCCATTTTCATTTGCGGTGGTGCCATAGGTTGTAATGCTTGGCCTCGACGCAGCTGGTAAAACAACCATCCTTTACAAGCTGCACATTGGAGAAGTTTTGTCAACTGTGCCTACCATAGGTGGGCGTCTCTCATATCTACAATTGGACTTGTAGTATTATAAGTTGTTTAGATTTTTATTTTAAGGCATTTCTTTGTCTCAACAGGTTTCAATGTGGAGAAAGTTCAGTATAAGAATGTCATGTTCACTGTTTGGGATGTTGGTGGACAAGAGAAACTAAGGCCACTCTGGAGGCATTACTTCAATAACACGGACGGACTGGTAATCGAACTTTCTCTAGTCTTGTTCTACTGGATTCTGGTTCTCGAATGTTGCTAGTCAGTTGTCCCTCTTTTAGTTTCTTTCCTGTTTGTGCCTTATCATATATATAATTTTTTTTTTCCATATGCAGATTTACGTGGTTGATTCCTTGGACAGAGAGAGAATCGGAAGAGCCAAGGAAGAATTTCAGGTTGTATATTAAGAAATGAATACAGTTTATATACAAGTCTAAGTGATTGTTTCTCACTTATCTATGTTTATTCTTTCAGGCCATCATCAGTGATCCATTTATGCTCAACAGTGTCATCTTAGTGTTTGCTAATAAACAGGATATGGTATGCCACAGCATTAGTTTCTGATCCATATATTGCGTGAATGATCTAAATTTCATGATTTCAATGAACATAAGAATGTGGATGTTGGTGGCCAACATAAGATTCTCTCACTGGTTAGTCTCCAAATTACAGGATAAGACAGGGAATTATTGCCTTTTCTAGTTTGCTGTTGTGATGACTTACATATTGGGTTAGGAATTTGGAACTTAGGATATCTGGATTTATGGGATGTAATGAGATGTAATCCTTAAAGTATGAGATCCAATCAGAATGCTTAAATTACATTTTCATTCCTCCATGTGAAGTAAACACGGGAGTAATCCGTAATAGGAATTCAACTCCCTATTTTGATTCCGATTACGGATTAGTAAACAAGCCATAAATGGTCACAAGATGTCAGATATTGCGGCACATGGCTACTGACCGGTGTCTTTAAGGAAAAATAAAGTATTTGCATTCCATCTAAGTACTGTTTAGTCTTTTTCATTTGCTTTTGGAGCTGGCCAAATTCTTTTGGTTACAATGGGAATTGAACCTAGGAACCCCTCATTCGATCCTACCCATGCCACTTGAGCCAAGACTCATTGGTGATAACTTTAGTGATCCCCTATCAGATCTCATGGCTTATTTCTTATGGGAAAGTTTTATTCATTCCAAGTACCCAGCATACGCATGATTGTGCAATGTTGGTTCCTTAGCATCTTGGTGTGATTTATTTATCAGCCGCCAATATAACTTGGTGTGATTTGTGTTTTCTCGTTTTCCGATCCAGAAAGGAGCTATGTCGCCAATGGAAGTATGTGAAGGACTAGGCCTCTTTGATCTCAAGAACAGAAAATGGCACATACAAGGGACTTGTGCCCTTAAAGGTGATGGCCTTTATGAGGGCTTGGATTGGTTAGCTAACACACTGAAAGAGATGAGAGCTGCTGGATACTCTTCAGTGGGCACCTCATCATTCTAATACTCGAGGTTGAGACTTTTTACCTGCTTATGTCTTACCAACTAAATGGCAGGCCGTTTAATTATGTTTGTTCTTTGTCTCTTCTGCAGGTTTATTAGGATTCTTGGGGCTGGTCATTTGATAATGCTGAAGAGTTGGTTATTTGTGCATCCAAATCTCCCGGACTGTAATCAGCTTTTTCTTTTCCTTTTGAGTTTTTCTAAAGATGGTGAAGTTTAATCAGTGCTTACTCCAAGACTTCACATTCAGACATGTCACTTAATCCAATGTATATTGAAGAACAGCAGATGAGCAGGTTGTGAAATTGATGAATATTTGCTGAAGATTATGTATGATTTGGATGTCTCTTGAAAATTTCTTTTGCGTATTTGTAGATGATTGACCCCAAGTGTATTTTAGATTTTAATCCACATGCAAGTTTCTTCTGCTCCACGAGCCACAGGTGCCCACTTCTTGGGGTGGATTGAAAACCGTATCTAAATTTACCAATAGGGTGTTAGTTGGAATGGCCTAGGCCTTTGGTGTGCTTTCAAATGGTGCTGGGTTCAAGTCTTGTGGCACCCCGTGTGTGAGTTTTCCACCTCTACTTCCTAACTTTGGCAACCAAAAAACAGTGTCTAAATTTTAAACTCTGTTGGCGTTGATTAGCGTTTGAAAGATTAAGCTTAAATCTATTGGATGTTTGAGAACATCTTTTTATTTTTTATGTTTACCCGAAAAAGCTGCTGAAAAATAATATAAAAAAAGCTATGGTTGTATTTCTTTTGAGCCCATTTGTAGCTCACCACGAAAATTTGAGAGAAGAAAAAGATATGCAAAGCAGCTGAAGGGACCCAATTCCACGTGTCAGCGTTTAATACAAGCGCAAGAGAGACTTATCTTTTTAACGGCTAGGCCAACCCACGCCCACCGTCGAATTATGTAACGGTCACTTGTCTCCCTTGACGGAGAATTAGAAAGAGAGCACTTGGCTGTTGGCGGTTGGCTGACCACACATTTACAATTACTTATATGTGTGTGTGTTTTTGGCGATATATATATATATATAAAGAGATTTCTCAAATAAATTATTTGAGAGACATTCTTTAGGATTCCTTACTCTTTTTTTTTCAATAATTCAAACTATTTATTTTTTAAGTCTACATTCATGGATCATCTTCGCAAAAAAATTAGACAAATTGGAAACTGTTTCGATATTCAATTATGTCGTACAAAATCAATTAGCACAGTATTTCAAGAAAGTACTAAAATTTTAATAATTGAATTAAGTGGTTAAATTTAATTTAATAATTTAATTGAGTTGTCAAATGATATCGGATTCAAATGATTTTTTTTAATAAAGATGATCTTTGAATGAGTATCTATAAAATAGACTTTATATTAGTAAAACACAATACAGAGTAGGCCCTACAACGATGTCCCACAAATAAACTTATTTAATAGATCTCTCTGCATATGTGGGTGTTTGTTTGTTTGAATCTTTATTTATTTTATTTTTAAAATGATAATAATTTGGTGATATTATTTATTTATTTTAGTTTTTTTTTTTTTTTTTTCATTTGGCGTTCGCTCGCATTATTAAGTTAACTACCACATGATCCACAAACCAAGCAAAGCTCCTGATGAGCCATGACATGCCAAAGCTCCTCCACCAACACCAACACCATGTTAGCCCACAAGTTTCACCGTCTCCATCTCCGCAGCTACCCCAAATTCCGAGGTGTTTTGGACCAAATTGCACCCAACTTGGCAGTCTCATCGTCCCTCAGCTCCGTCTTCACCTCTGCCAACGTCATCGCCGCTGCGGCTGCTGCCTCCGGCTCTGGCTCTCTCCACGGGGCCGTCACCTCCACCATCACTCAGGTCGCCGTCACCGCCCTCGCCATCGCCTCCGGAGCTTGTCTTTCCACTAAAGTCGATTTCTTGTGGCCCAAAATGGAAGCACAGCCAGGTCAAGAAATTTGCGCTTTTGAACCCCGTGAATTCTGATAATAGCAATTACTTCATTTCATAGGAGGAGCTATGCTTAAACTTGATTCCTTTTTTAATGGTGCAGGTTCTGATGTAGTGGAGGGAGTAGACGTGACTGGATATCCCATATTTAATGATCCAAAGGTTTGCCATTTTTCATTATCTGCTTGCTTCAATACATACAAATACAATTTGATTATTGCTCTGCAATTCCACTAAAACAATGTGTGTGTGAACTGTGAAGGCAGGTGCAAAAGGCTATTGCATTTGCTAAGAAAGCTCACCACGGTCAGCTACGCAGAACAGGAGACCCTTATTTAGTCCACTGTATCCATACAGGAAGAATCCTAGCCATGCTGGTTCCCTCAAGTGGCCAACGAGTATGCATCTTTCTTATTTATCACCCCTTACTTTTACCAAATCAGCAAAACCCTTGTACTGCTGAAGAACAAATTTGCATTTCATTAATTCCATCAAAACTTAAAAGTTTGCTGCAGGCTGTTGAGACAGTTGTGGCCGGGATTCTCCATGATGTGGTTGATGATACGTGTGAAAGTTTCCCCCACATAGAAGAGGAGTTTGGTGATGATGTAGCTAGGCTGGTAGCTGGTGTTTCCAGGTTAAGTTACATAAATCAGGTATTAATATTATACGCCGGTTATGTAATCTGGTTTTCTTTTCTTGGTATTCTGCCTTCAACTGATGTCAAACGGTGACACATTCATCTGTGAAATGTGAGGGATAGGAAAGAATGGTGCAGATATTATTTCAATGAGAAAGTTATAGACATACAAATTCTAATCAACTGTTGCATTCTTGAAGCTTTTACGGAGACACCGCAGGATAAATTTGAACCAGGGCAGGCTTGGTCATGAGGAGGTAGGACTTATATTCTACATCATAATATAGAATCAGCCATGCTACAATTACTTGAAACCTGAGATGTAATAAGAAAGTAATGGAAAATTATATTATAAATACAATTAATCATTACTGAAGAATAATTTTAGATTTTTGTTATGTCTCAATCTTCATGTAATTTTATGTGTTTCTTAGTGCTCGCTTACACTTTAAATATCTAAGCATTATTACTTTTGTGCATAAGTATGACTTTTCATGTAGTGATCTTCCATTAAAGCAATTATGTGGATACGACGGGCACTTAGTTGTATCAAATTCAACTGAATGAAGCATAAGGTCATAATAAAAGATTAACTTGATGTGTTTTATTCTTAAAGATGATCATCATATGAGCACCAGTTTTTTGCTGCTTCAGTTTTCCATATCTCATGCTTGCATTCTTCATCTATCAGGCAAATAATTTACGAGTCATGCTCTTGGGCATGGTTGATGATCCACGTGTAGTGCTTATAAAGCTTGCAGATCGCCTTCACAATATGAGAACAATGTACTGACTCTAAACTTACATTGATATTATAAGTTTATATTGTTATCACTTTCTTTTAATTCCTCAATTTTGATTTCTTTTTTCAAGACTAGTTTTGACCCTGAAATGAGCACAAACACTAAATTGTAATGAAATATTTCTGCCTTCTCTTGAAGATTCTAAATAATATATAGACACAGAACCTGTTTATCCTATTATCCTTCAGTTATTGATTGCATGGAAATGTTAGTTGGGACATGGCCAACTAACAGAAACTTTTGTTGGTAACGTGGTACTATAAATAATGCCCCCTTAGCAACAAGTGCCCAACTTTAGCTGATAAAGATAATCATATTATTGTTTTGTTGGTTGCTTGGAATTTTCTTGTCTTCTTCACTATGAAGTTTTAGGCTCATAATACTAGCAGATGGGTTACGCTCCTAGATGAAACTTTTTTTTACAGTTATGCTCTCCCACTGACAAAGGCTCAAGCTGTTGCAAAAGAAACCTTGGTAATTTGGTGCTCACTAGCTTCCAGATTGGGTTTGTGGGCAATGAAAGCTGAACTGGAAGATCTGTGCTTTGCTGTTCTTCAGGTCTGCTCACAATCTTTCTGGTTGTCATAGAAGATCTAAATATCTGATAAAACTGCTTCTAATAAGTCAGTTGTGGGAATTTTGATACATTAAGCAAGAAAATCATAGTTTTAAGTTTTTCCTTGAAGAGTTGAAATCCAATAGCTTATTTTCTGAGTGTACAGAGACCCAAAAATGGAGATTAGATGATTACATCAAGAATAATTTTCAGACGTTGTGAAGAAACTAGTGCAGGAAACACATTAGTATGATGCTATTTGGGAGACAGGACTTAATTGACTGTGTAAGTAAAGAAAAGAGCAAAACAATGGACATTGTGGATATAGTTTCAATAAAGCATCTGGTAGTTTCTAAGCATTTTTTGGCTACTTAGAAAATGCAGTTGCGAAGCTTTAAGTACCTAAATTAAAGAAGAGGTGGAAATATGGTTCTATTCAAGGTTAATATGATATAATTTGGATGAACCTTATCCCATTGAGTGATTCAAGCTGTTTAATTAGTTGTACAAATGTCTGAACAGAAACATGCAGTGAATTTTGTTTTTATTAAATTTATTACTATTTGGCCATTACCAAAAACCAGTATGTTGTATTGCACCCAAATGTACCTTGCTATATGAGCATTTGTAGTTCCTTCTTCAATAGTATGTTCTAATCTTCCTTGTATAAGCAGCCTCAAATGTTTAAGAAAATGAGAGCTGATCTAGCATTGATGTGGAGCCATAGCAGCAAAGTAGGAAATTCAAAAAGAATATCCAGCTCGCTGCCCTTAAATGAAAAAAGCTCAATATCTGACAATGAAGGGTCCATAGCAGTTGATGAAGATGTCACAACCATGAAGGCAAGCATTTACAAGGATTTCTTTTTTTCTTTTTATGTTTCTGTCTGAATGCTGTATCCTGAAATTGTAGAAATCGACACTAAAAAGAATGAGGATTATAGTTCAAATTAAAGTCACTGCTTAGAAACTTCTGTTTTATATATTTTTCAGGATCTTTTGGAAGCTGTAGTGCCATTTGATGTATTGTTAGATCGGACTAAACGATCTAAATTTCTCAATACTCTAGGACAAGGTTTGGAGCCTCACACAAGACCAAAGGTTGTGCAAGATGCTGGAATTGCTTTAGCATCTTTGGTAATTTGTGAGGAGGCACTCGAGCAGGAGTTGATCATATCAACTTCGTATGTTCTTTCTTTCCACTTTTCCTTCGCTGCTTGCAGTTTTACAATTATATATACACACAAACAAACATATATGTCGTCATACAATTTTTATAATAGCCTTATTGTGTCAGTTGGTCAATGTTAAGTGTTCTCGCCGTGTTATGTTTTCAGTTATGTTCCAGGAATGGAAGTAACTTTATCCAGCCGTCTAAAAAGTTTGTATAGCATCTACACCAAGGTAATGCACTTCACAGTTTAATATGTTTGAGGGCTTCTGTGCTTGATTTGATGTTTATAGCAGTTATTTCAAGATAGGCCCTTGTGTAGTATTCCTTTGCAAGTTTTTGAAACATTACGTTTGTATCTGCACTTGTTTTAGATGAAGCGGAAAGATGTCAGCATCAATAAAGTTTATGATGCCCGTGCATTAAGGGTAGTCGTTGGAGACAAGAAAGGAACTTTGCATGGACCTGCCGTCCAGTGTTGCTACAATCTTCTCGACATTGTACACAAGTAAATCAAATTGCACTGATCTTCTATTTTTATATCACCCTCCTATTTCCTTACTTCCGTTTATTTATTTTGGGATCTAGGGTAAGCGATAGTTTGTGATAGATGTGACGGAATGGTAGTTTTATGCATTTATATGATGGCGTGTATGTTCAAATTTGGGTAACGTGAAACTCTTGCTGTCAGTAACTTAATGAATTGACTATTTTGCCACAAGTTTATCTGTAGCGCAACGTTCTTTTTCCAGACTCGGAAAGATAACAGACTGATTTCCAATAGAAGGGGACTGTATATATAAAATTATTGTAGGGGATCCCTCAATAGAAGGGGACTATATATATACATAGGCAGATTGACTTATATAATTTCTAATGTGCAGACATTGGACCCCGATTGATGGTGAGTTTGATGATTACATTATCAATCCAAAGCCCAGCGGCTATCAGGTCAGATTTTCCTGTTCATGATTCCATATTTTTGGAAGGTCCTTTTAAATGATTTCACTCCATTCTTCTCAATTTCTAATATCCCCAACTCTTGAGCCATTTTTGGACTGTTCCAACTGAATGTGATATAGGTTTTATATGTATTTTGTAATGTATATGTTTTGTAACTTTATCAGAGGGCACTTTTCATATCTTAACTGCAAATCCCCATCTGCAGTCTCTGCACACTGCTGTACAAGGTCCTGACAGATCACCTTTGGAAGTTCAAATACGAACACAGGTGCCAAACTTCTTCCAAATTTAAAGGAGATCAGAATTACTTGCTACCGTTTGTTTTTAAAGTTTAGCTGACACTCGTAAATTTCATTTCATATTATGCAGAGGATGCACGAGTATGCTGAACATGGACTTGCAGCACATTGGCTTTATAAAGAAACTGGAAACAAATTGTCTAACATAAATAACACAGATGAATCTGAAATAGATGCGTCATCCTTTTTCTCCACAAATATGGAGGACCAAAATTCTACAGTAGATGATTTGTTTCAGAAGTATAGTTTGTTGAAAATTGGGCATCCGGTCCTTAGAGTGCAAGGAAGTCATCTTCTTGCTGCTGTTATCATTAGGTATATAACTACTTGATGTCTAATTTGCATAAATTGCTCTAAGTACATGCCAATCACTAAGATTTGTGTTAAACTTGACATTGCAGAGTAGACAAAGATGGAAGTGAATTGCTCGTTGCAGTGAGCTTTGGACTGGCAGCTTCTGAAGCAGTAGCTGATAGAAAATCTCCTTTCCAAATAAAACGGTGGGAAGCCTATGCGAGGCTGTACAAGAAGGTTGGCTTGCTTTACTTCACATATTGATTCCATAGTGTAGTTAATCTAAAACTTCATTCATTGATTCCATAGTGTAGTTAATCTAAAGCTTCATTCATGGAAAGAGGTTGAAATCTAAAGATAGTTTGTCACTTGAAGTTGACCTGCCTCCAAGCTTTCTTAGTCTACAAATCATCATCATCCTTGCCTGTGTCCCCTTCCTTTCTTTATTTGCAGAGAAATTACAAAAAATTTCAAAGTATCTCCTAATTGAGTTCCATTATGCTCCTTCAAGTAACAAGTTACCCTATTTTCTTTGACTTCATATTTCCAGGTGACTGATGAGTGGTGGTGTGAACCAGGACACGGGGATTGGTGCACTTGCCTAGAGAAATATGCACTCTGTCGAGATGGTATGTACCACAAGGTATGTTTAACATTTACTTCCTGAGATCTCTAGGCCACACAGATGATCTCAAAATGAAATTGTAATTGTATGTTCAGAATTAGAGGGAAAATTCAAAAACATATATAGCAGCCTGAGAGACCCAGAGAGGGTATGAATGTCAACAATGTGAAATGATTCAGACTGAAGCATACAAGGACACCAGTAATCCACAATTAGGTTAAATACTGCTTCCTTGTGCAGCAAGACCAGTTTGGGCGATTGTTGCCAACCTTCATTCAGGTCATTGATTTGACGGATCAAGAAGAATCTGAATATTGGGCGGTTGTTTCTGCTGTTTTTGATGGAAGACAGCTTGATGATATTACATCGACACCAAGGTTTACCTCAGCTGCATCAACTTCCATGGAAACTAGCATCAATAACAAGGTTTGCCTGTGACCTTGCCCTTCTGAAGCCCATTTTGTTAATGACCAGTTTGTTGAAATTTTCTTGCTTAAATTTGCTTTGTGTTTGCTTTCGAGCATGATAGCCTTATTGCTTCATTCCATAGTTATGATCTGTTAATCATGGCTCCTAGATGACCTACTGCTGCAGTCATTGAATTGCATGGCTTGCTTGTAGTGTGATTTTGGATGTGGTAGTCTCTCTCTTAGTATTGCTAAATAGTAGACACACAAGACAGACAGGGCAAATGCTAATTAATTAATGCCTGCTTTCAAATTCAAGGTGCGGTTGTTAAGGACAATGCTACGGTGGGAAGAGCAGCTACGCTCAGAAGCAAGTCTTGGACAAGCAAAGCAAAGTGAAAAGTTTCAGGGCAGTCCTGCTTCTGTCGTCCTTGGGGAAGTGGTGATTATATGTTTGCCCAATGGTGACATCATGAGGTTGAGAACTGGCAGCACAGCTGCAGATGCTGCTAGAAGAGTAGGACTGGAGGGAAAACTGGTCTGGGTTAATGGTCAACTGGTCTTACCCAATACCAAACTCACAGATGGTGACGTGGTTGAAGTTAGAGCATAACAAGAAATTTGGAAAGAGGGAAGAAAGAAACTGTTATTTGAGTAGAGCCAAACAATTTTAATTTTTTGGTCTGCTATTGATTTCTTTCAGGATGAAATGGAACAGCTACTTACTGTACATATGACAAATTTTACGCCAAAAAAAGAAAGAAAAAATCTGGCTACTACGAGACAACATACTTGTTTTATCTTTTTAAAAATAAATTACCAAAGTTTTAAATTTTTAATTGAATGTTATTCTCTCCAATATATAAGTCGTTCTGATTTAATATAAAAAAAGCTAATCGTTCTGATAAATATGTATATTTCCATGAAAGTCATGCTGTTAAATATCAAACTTCCAAGGCTTTTCTTTTCTTGTTTGGTTCCAACACTCAAGTTTTGATCTTTACCCCATATAAAGCAATGCAATAATTCCATATTCTACCCATTTCCTTTTTTTTAGTATCGTCAATCCCCGGAGTTTCTCGAGTTGTTGCAAAATGATTTCTCCTTTAATAACAGAACAGCGAATTTGAACAAGTGCACACTAGGCCAAAGAAGGTTGGTTTAGTTTTCGCTACTGTTCTACTCACCCTTTCCGCTTTCAGTCCAAAAAAGACGGATTCCGACATAGGCGCATTAAGCGTGACGTTCTGAATTCAGAACATAAAAAATTGGAAAAGGCATTTATTTCAAAATGCAAAATCAAGCAAGCCAAGTATCAATGACCTGTGAGTTACAATGCAGCAGCAAAATTGTAAAAGCTACAGAAGCCAGCCAATAATTCTCGATGCAATGCTCCCTATTTTATAGTTACACCATTTAGGCATAAATATGAATAAGAATCTTCCCGAATCTATGTGACCAGGATCCACGCTTCCACTAATGCTGCTAACTTGATGGTTAACCAAGCCCAGTACCAGACTTAATGATCCAACCAAGTTGCTCATGTGAACCAATGAGCTTGTTGGATTAACGCCTCTCGACTACATCACTGGAATGCTAAGAATTATTGGTCTGCACTGAATTTGTTTCTGATGATCCAACTATATCTTCAAAAGCTTCTATGGCAATGGTCATATCATCATCAATATCAGCTTGTTCTACCTCTGCCATAACTTCATCCCTATCACCTACCATAGGTTCCACCCCATTCTGCACTGAATCAGAGTGAAGTTTAGGTTCTTCAGTTGCTTGCTTTGGTTCAGCTGAATTTTGCACCATGGGTTGTGGATATGGATCAGTTGAGACCGTCAGCATGGTTGTCACCAATAGATTCTACAAAAAAGAAAATGCAAGTTGTAAAGCTACAAATAAAAAGTTCAAGAAAATATAAACAATAAATATGTAAGTTGGAACTTAAGTAGACTACTTCAGTATTAGTTAAAATAAGGTTGGCATATATAAGCTTAAATCAAGAGTTTTCTTTGCCCAAACACTTAAGGGGAAGCATTAGAGCAGCTTTATATCATTCCAACTAAGGAAGAAACCCACTAAACTGATGGAAGATGAGTAAATGGTGGAGATAAAGTAACCATTTACATCCCCCCATTAAAGTTGCTCTTAGCAACATCAGATGCATTGGGATGGAAAACAGTGAATCAGGTTCTTCATTACTATACCTTTTCTAGTGCAAAAGCAAGCTTTGAGAGATTTGGATAGGTGGTTTGTGCATCCAAAAGGATCTGTTCAACAAAAATTTCAATACAAAATTACATCTCGTAAAGTGATACATATTATAACATAGCAAGGGAATAATAGTGCATTAACGTATCAGACAAGCAAAAAGATGCAAGCACTCATTAAAGGTCTGCAAACTACTCCTAAATTATAAAAACTACGTCCAATTGCCACCATTTTTGCAGTTACAAATGATAGGGAAACAAACTTCTAAGGAGAACAGAAGGGTGAAAAGAGGGGGCAAGAAGAGAATAGCAGTTTCAGCAAGGTACCTATTGTACTTGACCCCAAAAATAAATAAAAAAAATAAAAAAGGGTAACTGTTGTTAGACAAATTCAACCAAACTAATTCAATGCATGGAGCTTTGAAAAGTGTCGACAAAGGAATGAAAGACACAATCATAAAGAATACTGCAGAGAGGTAACGCATGACGCATAATATAAAGGTGAAGTGAACACCTCGCAAAGCCTCTGAAGTGTAAATGGAGGACCTTCGGTAAAACTATTAAGAGCTGCAGTGAAGAAACAAACTATAAGCAATTACCATTAAAAAATGGAACTGAAAATTCAATAAAACTGTAGACCCTAACACCATAAACTAAAATATAATTTCAGCTCCACGCCCTTAAGCTGATTTCATATATGATCAGGGGAATGAGAATACCTTCATCCAACCTCTTCACCAGTTCTGGGTACGTTTCTCCTAAAGAAGCAATTTGCTGCTCATCTGCCATTTTTCCCTCAGGATACTCCAACAGAACCTTCATAAATCAAGGAAGAAGAGCAATAGAGAGGGGGAAGAGAGTGAGAGAGACAGATAAATACCATAATCTTGGAACTAGAATGCAATTATGCACATCTATTAAGAGCACGCATGTGTGTGACAACCATAAATAGCGGAAGACCCGCATGCTGGCATACTTCCCCATACCTGCTTCAGCTGAAAGGATAGCATGCTTTTTAATTTGTCCCAATCATGCCTGTGAGATATAAATAAATAAATAAAGTTTAAATACCAAGCAAAAACAAATGGATTACGAATGTTACCTTTTTGTACATCATACATAGAGTAAACACAACACACACATACACGCACCAAGAATAATACATTAATATGCTACACACAAATGAGAGAATTTCACGCCTAAATAACAGCTTACCAAAATTTTCCGGTGGATGCAATAACTGCTAGTATGCCTCTAACTTCTTCTTCAGCAAGCTCATGCTTGGACTCCTTATATCTAAAATATCAAGTTCAATACAGCACTTTCTTAATATGAAATCAGAAACAAAAAATAAGTAACATGAAGGTGAATTTCCTTTTCTACGGTCTCAATTTTAAGGAGAAAATATTTACTGATCCCTAGAATATGTACATCACTGAAAAGCGTATTGACTAGATAGAAAGGCCCGTTAGTGCACAAAGCTTCACAAACAATGCATCACTGTGGTATAATATGTTGAAATAATTCAGTGTAGGGAAGCAGCCGAGTAGTCAGTGAGAGTAGCTCCCATTTACAACAATTAGGTAGTTGCATCACACAATAGACGGTTCATATACTTCCTTGTTATTAGAAAACGTGTAGGATATACAGTAAAATGTATAGGGAAAGAAGAGCGTACGCATTATTTAAACCATCAGGAACAATAGTCTCATGTTGATTATCAGCATCACTGGTAGAATTCATTGAGGGCTGTGAATTCTCATTTGATGGCATTTCCATTCAGATCCCTTAGCCTAGTTCTGATGATAAACGAGACATAAATGTAAGATCAACAATTATATTGAGTGCACAACTCAGAACCAATTTGGCCGCTGAAAAATAATACTCAATTCAATTTTCTCAAATTAATAAAGTTTAGGATTCCATTAGCCAGACCTAATAGCTGCGGCCTACTGATTTCACTTTCATTATTTTTCCCCCCTAAAAACAAGTAAACGACCTACGGCAAAAAAAAAAATTTGAAAATTTTGTGTTCTTCCACTCCGTTCGGTTTCGTGAAAATCAAGCAAGAAAACCCTAACTGGCATAAATCTTGAAGTTTGTGGGGGACCCAAAAGAAATGAAAAGAAGTTAGGAAATTTTGGAAACTAGTTTCGTCTATTTCGTTTATATAATCATGGCCGGGCGTTTTCCCGGCAACCAAACAGAAAAGGTGAGGTTGAGAAAGAGATATGGAGACGTTACCAAGCTTTGGGTTTCTTGAGAGCCCAAGGAATCGATTCGAATCTGTGTTTTGAGAGAGAGAGAGAGAGAGAGAGAGAGAGAGAGAGAGAGAGAAATAATAATAATCAAAAGAAGACAAAGTGGTGGGAGTAGAAGAAGTGAGAGATGGTGCCTGCGACTGCGAGTCTTCTTCGCAACAAAAATGGCCAAACGTGCAGAACGTCGTCTTAATTAGCTTCTTTGGGTGCGAGAGCTCGGAGAAGAGCAGCTAAAACGTCTCACAATTATGTGTCCTCCAATTTTATGTTGCCACGTGACGAAGAGTTGTAGCCTTGTAGGTAAAAGCAATTGGGCCGTCTCTCTTGTTTGTTTTTTCTCCACAAAACAAACGACACACAACACAGAACACAAACACAATAACTGCCTGCTCTTACTCTCAGCTGTCGAATGTATGAATACCTAACTGCTCTTAACCACTTGAGCTACAGCCTCCTCGCTATTTTCTTTTACTTATTGGGTGGGTTAAACTCCTCTCTTGCAATATATAAATATTATTATTATAGATGGACCACCAGTTTATTATAGGCCATTGACATCACAAAGGAGCAGGAAGGAGGAGACTACGAAGTCATAAATCACATTCCAAAGACCATCAACTTAAATATGTATATAATCTACGTATTAAAGAAAGAGAAATAAATAAATAAATAAAACCACCTAAGATACTGCCGGAAGGCAAATTGGCCTTTCATGGTGTCTTCCAACACGTTCTGACGACAACAACAATAATATACAGATTCATACTCCCTACAACTTCATTTCGCAAAACAAAGACAAAAGGATGTACATAGAGAATAAACAGCCATAATCCAAAGCAATGGCTCAGAGAAACACACACAAAAATTACAATTGGAAAAGGTGGTCGTACTACTAGCTAAAATTCGTGAAACTGAACCCTCGTGTCTGTCTGTCTGTCTTTCTGTCTGTCTACTCTTCTTAAAGAGACATTCATCCACGGCAGTGCCACCATCACCTGGAAGGAAGTTCTGATGCTTGACCACTAGGCGAAGGATTTGACGAATTGGAAGGGCCATTATCTTGAGACGGTGCACCGCCCCACTTCAGCTCTACATCAGACGGTTCAACTACATGCACTGAGCCATCAGTCATGCCGACTGCAATCTGGTTAGGCTCAGACGGATGAGCTGCTATAACCAAAGGATAGGTGGGGTTGCCGCTGCACAACATTTTACATCAGTTTGCAAATGTCAAACGAGGCTACAAGTCTTTATAGATAAGCCCAAAAGAAAAAAGCAGAAGATCAGAAAGAAAAAAAAAGTTCCCGTTCAATAAACAGCAAAATACTTTTCCGCCCACCTGAGAGAAAATGAAGGTATATACGCAGTAGGTGCTACTCGACATCTGAGTCTTAAGGTATCAGCATCAAAAACTCCAACAGCACCGTCACAAAAGGTAGCATAAACCAATAGACCATCGCATGAATATATTGCACTTGAGATGGGAGCGGCAAGTGCATCTTTTGGAGACCACTGCCATCGTAGATGCGAAAAAAAGAAGATAGGAAGAAAAAAGAAAAATCGTCAAATTAGAATAAAGATAATTAATTCAGTTTTACGATAGATGCAAATGTCTAAATAAGAAACTTAAATTTAATTTTATACAAGTCTTATAGATCAAACATTTCTAGACAGATAACTTTTATGTTAGTTCAACATTTTTCTGAGACAAGGACTGCCAGGTTAAGAACTTACTGAGCGCAAACAATCAAGCTTGCAATCATACACAGCAATTTGGCTTTCATGAGCAACCAACAGGTGTGTGTGATCATTATGAAACTGAACTTTTGTTTCTCCAACCAACGGGGATTGGCGACCAGCTGGTGCTTGTATAAACCTTGTTTTCTTTTTCTCCCATCCATCAATGCTCCACACGCATAACTGCAATCCAAGTCACCGACGTAAATAAAAATGTCATGCAATTAGATAAGAGGAATAGCATTGCCTAGTTTCTTTCAATTAAAGCAGTGGCTCTTCATAATGATCCAAAAAAATTTGTACTCGGTCATAGGAAAGCAATGCTTTAGCTTTAAGTGTATGAAACACCTCCATTCATATTATTATCCCCTTTAAATTAAGGCATTACATCCGCCTTCCCCAACAAAATAAAGCAAAAAGGAGAATCCACACCCAAAAAAACCAACTAGTTGTACAAGAAAACAAATACAATGAGCAGCAGCTTAACGTTCCTCTCGAGGATAGGAAAGAATTGCTATACTTGTTATAAAATCACTAACCTGGGTATCAGCACCTGAAGAAACCAGTACATTAAGACTTTGAGAAAATGCAAGGCCTGTAATCCGATTCTGATGACCCTTAAGTTTGGTTTTAACCTGCCAATCTCATCCAAGGTTTAGTTTATCAGATAACCAGACAAACAGGCAAAACCTCAAAAGACATCAAGCAACAAATACAGATAAAACTAAGAGACATGCTTTACCTCATCAACCCTAACATTATATATTAAAATAGTAGAATCCTCCATGCCAATAGCAATTATATTATTGTCTTGAGGATGAAATGCCAAAAAAGTGGCTGCGGGAGGGGGAGAAACAAATGTTGTCATGACCTGCAAAGTACGAGGTGGATTCGGTCAGCAAGATCATTAAAGGAGATTGCTTGAGTATATATGACAAAAGATGTACAAAAATGTGCTATAGAACTTTCTAGATGGTTCTAAAAGAGACAGCAATAACATACCTTAAACGTCATCATGTTGAACAGAGAGACTTTCCCACCAGATGCAGACATGACATAAGAATCATTTTTGGATAAAGCAATACACGCAGTAGATTCCTCAGCTGGTTTATTGTCATTCACATCATTAGTCATGAGAGTTCCATTGGGAGGCTGCCACAACTGTGGTGTAACATATGCAGTAGCCTGAAAACAAAACAAAACCACAAGGTAGAAATCTATAAGAAACACCAAATTTAAACAGGGAGAGATTCACTTGAGGAAAGACACAAGCCAGACCTTCCCTGATGGATTCCTTTCATTACGCTGCCATTTCCAAAGCTTGTGAACAGCATTGGAGGCGAGGGCTAACAGAGCCAGGCCATTGTTTGTGTACATTAGTCTCACAATCTGCAATTAGCAAATAATTTCTTCAATTATGATATTGTGGAGTCTGTAATGTAAGGAGTAAATGATCTAGTCCACTATAGCACATACATATTTGTTGATTAATTTGCACCAGTTTTAGAGGCAAAATCAACATACTTATGTTCTCTAACTGAATAAAATATATCTTTAAAAAAATCTGGTTTATTTTGGTATAAAAGAAAAAACTAAACCATAAAGTTCAGGACTTCTGTCTCATATTTTATGATTATAGGTGTTAATTAGGAATAGTCCTCTACACCTTTCCAGCAGTTGTAGAGTCAGGCAATCGCAAAGCTTTCATTTGAGAGGGATCCGCAATATCAGAAATTTTCCAGCTCTTAATCTTGTCTATATCCTCGGAAATCCGAGGTTTAACATCAACGAGCCTGCTGTTCTCCATAGTACCCTGCAGTAAAAAAAACCAATATAAACCAACAAAAACAGAGAGCATTAACAATTTCATGCTTCTTAAACTTACCAGATTACTGATAGACACAGCTGGTTGGATTCTATCAGGACGTTCCAGGGCTGGAGGAACAGCATTAGGAACATTCACAATGGGGCCTAGTGCATTAACAATCAGAGGCTGCTAGGAGAAAATTAAGCAACAAAACTTGACATGAGAACCTCACTGGCAAATAAAAATATAGACAATGAAGAAATTATGCCAGCATAAGTTATCAAATACAGCAAGCTTCATATTGATTACAAGAATGATGCCATCAAACATTTACCAAATATTGACTTAAGGACCACAGAACAAAAACTACCTTAGAGTTGATGGGCTCAGAAGTGCCTCGATTTTTCTCCATAGCCCTTCCCTCCAACATTCTAATCAAGCGCAAACCATCATTATTTGCTAAGATCTTAATACCACTGTCATTCGTTGTTACAGCCAACAGTGACCCTTCTTTGTTGAATCTCAGTCTAGGACTAGCCTGCAAAAATAAAAGGGGCAAACTAGTCTGACTTCTGCACTCTTCAATGGTATAGAAATAATGTAAAGGAGAGCACTACTGACAGGCAACCCGCCATCTGCATCAACTGCCGTCAACACATTGGTATTATCCATATCCCAGAACTTAATTTGAAATTCATCACCAGCAGCTAAGAATCGGTTCCTTGTTGTGTCAAACTGGACGACGTCTAAAGAGCGCTTCCTAAATCCAGAATATGTCCGTTTGATAGCCCCTTCACTCTCATTCCACTCCACCAGATGGGATTCACCTTCTTTACTTGTTCCGCATGAGAAGAGCCTGCATATACAACATGTATCCTCACTATGCATATGTATGTATTTTAGAAAGAAAATTAATGGCTTACAAGCTAAAAAGTTTTAAGGGAAAATTTCCAGAAAGGAACAGGATAAAAGGTTTAATGTTATACTTCGTCAGATAAAAGCTGCTTCATACGTAATGAAAAATCTTCCTTACAGTGATATATTAGTCAAATAATTCAATATCAGATTATAACCAGCATTAGACAAAAGGTATAATGGAGTACTTCTCCATTATCTGAACAAGATTTACCTGGTTCCATCTGCACTATATGACATCATGGTGCACCAAAGTCCAGGAGCATCATAGTCCACCCTTGATCCCAAGCAATCGTATAGCCAAGCTTTAATCTTCCCATCAATAGCAGTTGAAAAAATGAACTGATACAAGGAAAAGAGGCACTGGTCAGAAGGATGGGTGCTTATCTGATTTTTCCCAGCTTCAATTGTTGTGTGGATGAATGTCAGACTCCAATTACAAGTCAGCATATTAAAAAGATAAATTAGAGGAAAGCCGCTGATAAGCTTCTAGAGAATACATACCTGAATATTTTCCTTGTAATGAGGGCAAACTGAATACACAGGAGCTTCATGGCCTTCAAATGTATATTGTCGGCGTCCACCTGCAGCATCCCACACCTGTTGCAGAGAAATTTACAATCAGGGTGCCCGAATCTCTTCCAAGTATAAACCCACATCAATTCTTACAGCTAATACCTTAATCACTTTATCATCTCCACACGTAACAATACACAATTGCTTGTTGGGATGAGCGAATGCAATGTCATTAACCCCACCAACATGAGCATCAATCTAAAAAATGAGACAGATAGTCAATAACCAGTACCTAGTAATTTCACAGGGAGAAAGTTATACGAAGCACAAGCTTACCTCAAAATGTTGTCTCAGTTCTCCAGTTGGATTGTAAGTATATATCTGAACAATGTGCTTCGAAAATGCAACACCTGGGCAATGTAAAAGGCAGGCAGGTCATAAAAATGTAAAAGCAAAAATATACTAATCATTTGTCTCATTCAGTCAGGAGGGTACATACCAAGCATAAGTCCATCTGGCCCCCAAACACAACGATTCACTGATATTGCAGCATCATTCACCAAAGCTGTCTGAATCAGGATTGGTTTTAAAGTACAATCAGTTACTCTTCTAGATCATGATACTAAATTGTACCAAAATTTGGTATGAAGGTGTAAACTACCCTGGTCTTGGTGAAAATAACATAATACTTGACATTATGACCTTCCTTGAACAGGGGTTATGAGTTTATGATAGGGCCAACGGCATCATGTAGCCCATTACTGACTATATAGATAGACAACAGGAAACTAAGCATAACTCCTATGAAGTCATAACATACAATACCTGCAATGGCGTTGAGGCAGTTTGCATATCCCAAACCTTGAAAGGTTTATGTACCAGCCTTTCCCGGGACCCTACTTCCCAAAGACTGATGTCACCAACATTTGTCCCAACTACAAACCAAATAACCGGAAACTTCAGAAAAATGAACCAAAAAAATATTTAAAGACCAAATTATCTTCAAGTACAAACCTAGAAGAATAGTTTGTTGTTGTGGATGAAAGTCCATGCTCATTACGTTAGATCCTTGACTAAGGGTACGAACAACAGCCTTAGGAAGGTCATCTTGTGAGTAGACATTGGAATTATGCATCACACCAGAAAATGACACCTGCACGACCATGGTGAGGATGCGTATTTTTGTCATTGTTTTTACTTGAACAGTGGAGGGAGATCTTAGCACTTATTACAAGTGACAAACATGGTAAAGGAGCTTGACAAATAAATTGTTGCTCTTCATACCTCATCAGCTTGGCCAGTGCGAATACGCTTCATCAAGTGCTCCGAATCAGCTGATTGATAATCCATCCCTGTAACACCTGTAGGAGTCCTTGGGTGCTTCAAGAAAGCAGCTGTATAAAGCAAACATAATGGAGAAACATCTTATTTAAGATATTAAAAAGCTCTAGGGAACCAACAGAGAGCTAAAGCATTTAGAATCAAATATGAGCATGCTCACCTGCACTAGAAGGCTGCACGAGACCAGGAGGAGCTGCTGCCACAGCAGGGTGAGGCAATGAAGGATTAGTGCTAGACATCCAACCAGCAATAGCACCAGGAGATGGGGAGACAACAGGTTGGAATGGCTGCAGAATGATAAAGAATCAATCCAAGTATTGTTAGAAATTGTTGCAAATCTCTGTTATGCAGATGAATAGGAGGTGCAACTCACGCCATGGGCACCAATAGGAGGAAATGCGCCAGCCTTTGGAATTGGTCCTACAAGGGGACTGTTTGTCGGAGGAGGACGAGATCCATTAGCAGTTGGAGTGCAAGAATGATCCATAAATAGTGTTTTAATATCAGGGTTTGGACGGGGATTCTTGCAAAGCTGGTGCTGCCAATTGAGACTGAAAATTCAAATAGGGAAATAAGCTTCAAAAGAGCGACTCTAGTCAGAAGAAAATTCAATACCAGAAAGAAGTAAAAACATCGGGATCAGTTCTCTTATTAATAAGCATACAAGAAGGAATTATGGGACATCCAACAGTGGCAAAATGTCATGTATCAAACAAATGAATCAATTATTGATTAATAAGCTATTGCAAACGTATCCTAAAATCCAAAAGAGGCAAACTCGCAACAGGATTACCAGGCATCCAGTAGCTAACCAGAACCCTGTGTAAAAAAAGGTTATCGCTGGTTGACCACAAACTAGAACAAAAGAAGTAAAGATACGTAGCGAGAATTACCTCTGATTTATTAACGTCCGTAGACGTGAACTTTTGAAGGCTGGAAACGCAAGCTTATCGCGAAATAATGGGTTCGCCTCAATGAGCTTTTTAAGTTCTATAAGCATAATATTCCGAGCCGATTTTGTGTCTCCATACTTGGAAAGCTGCTCGTTTTGCCTGATGATTTGATACAAATAGAAAGAATATATGAGGGCCAATTCCAAGCGTACCTCCATATTAATAAAGAAGCAACAGAAGAAAACAAGCAGTACCTAAAGTTATCAAGAGTTAGCAACTGGGTGATCTCCTTGAAAAGTTCCTCATTAAATGATGCAAAAACCTTAAGGTCCTTCACAAGAATCTCAACAGCCTTCGCCCTATCCTGCCTGATAGAAGGAAACACAAAATCAAATTAAACTATCAAACTGCTGCATAAAGGCATATTGAGATCAAATTCTACAATGATCGGCTCAGCTTCCTTTCTTTATTTTGATAAAACAGCCTAGAAAACCATAACCATCATCAATTTCGTATGGAAAATTTGGTACAGTCAATGGATGACAAAATCAGCTTTCTGCATCAACTTCCGCATGTTCATGAATGTCGAAAGCATTAGTTTTGAACCTCACCTGTCAAGAGCTTCCAAATACTTCTGCTTCCTAATTTCAAAAAAAATCTTCATTGAATATCGGTTGTCTTCAACTTTAGTGAAGCCACACAAATAGCGCTCAACTTCATCCCACTCTCCAGCCTGAACTTGATCCTCAAAATGTTTCATATTGAAGAAAAATCCAGACTCTTGCTCAAGCCTAACGGTCCAGAAGAAGCACATCACACACAAAGCCACAGCAATAAAAATACATTTAAGCCCAATTTATCTTGCTCCAATTTTCTGCTGAGGAATGCAGGGAAGAAAAAGACAAAGGTAACCAATATAGTGCCACCAGTCAGCAAAATCAAAGGCTGGTTTAGAAAGGCGGTTTTGTTTTGCAAGCTTGGTATTGGCAATTTCAAACAGACAATACAAAAAGAACCAAAGATAGGCATAAATGTTTACAATCTTCTCTTCCCCGCAGTTTCCTCAGCAAAGCAAACAGAAAATGAGACAGAACAAAACAGTGTAGGCAAAACAAACTTACTTATGAACTGTTTCCTTGAACTTCTCTTCGTCTAAGAACTGCAATATCAAGAATACCAGTTCCCTACTTAACGAAGACATTGCCCCAGGTAATCCTAAGCGCTCCAGTGCAAAGATCGAAAGCTTAAATCAACTGCAATTTATTTGGGTTTTACCCGAACTACTTTCCGGATCCACAAAGACAGTGAAAATTTGAACGCCCAGAAACTATTTCTTCTTCACCTCGCTTCTGGTGCAAAGAATTTTTATTTCAAACCATTCAACAAGCACCTCCTTAAAACACCAAGTTACGCAGAGAACCCACAATCATCTAACCTTCTTGTCTGCCCAAGCAATGCCCCTCATCCCCAGACAAATTTCCAAATAGCAGAAAACCCACACAAAAAAAGGCACAAATACCCAAATAAAAACAACACCAGAAAACCTCTTGTTCAAGCAACCCACTTCACATAAACCCCAAATAAGCCTTAAATTTCAGCTTCTACAATAAAGATCCAGCATTTAGTACAAGTTGACATGTGAAGCATAAATTAAAGAGAGAGACCAGATTTTGGAGCTGGATTTGACAATATGTGGAATCTTTCTTCCTTCACATGACATGTAAATCAAGGTTGAGAAAATAACAGAGCCTTACTGAGTCACCAGAGGGGAGCAAAATGAAACATTTTTCTAGGGTTAGGGTTTCTTTCTGAAGCTCTTTTATTCCTCTTCTTCCTCTCTCTCTATGTGTGCGCGCTTTGCAGCTAAACTCTGCAACAACCCTTACTTTCTCTCTCTAAAATGTTTACTTTGTATGTGTCTCTTTCTCTTTTACATCTTTATATACTTTTTTCTCTCTCCAGGACAAAGACAAAGCTTGTGCTGTTTTGTGCTTTTGCTGGGGCACCTCTCTCTCTCAGTCTTTCCACTATTATTTTATTGTTTTCCATTTATGTTTATACATAGAACACGTAATCCCTCTCTCTCCATTATCTATTTCTCTCTCTACCTGATTTTCCTTACTCCCGATTGGACTCTAGCGACTAAACCACACTAGTCTGAGAGAGAGCTTGTACAGAAGAAAACCCTAGGCGAGGCGAGCGAGGTGGAAATGATAGAGTGTGAGAGGGTCCACCCTTGTATTGCCTGAGCTCATCTTCTCATTGGTCAATGGGTCCTATTTATTTTAGGAACTCTTGTGTGTGGGGCTTGGCAAGCATGACCTTTAACGGTAACATTAGATACGTGGGATTGATGGATTTTACTTGTTTTTTTGTCCAAAGCAATGAGAGAGACTCGTATCCGAAAGAGGCTCATTAGGTCGGCAGTCATCATTCGTTTTCTTCCACTTCCACTTCCACTTCTGCCCCCCGTTCACTTTAATTCAACACTCTATTCAAAAGACTCGTCAAAAACATAAACATAAACAAAATTTTAAAAGCACCTTCATTTTATTTTTATTCTTATTTTGTCAGAAAAGCCCCTTCATTTTCAACGTCCTTTTTTCATTGAGTTTCAATTTCCAAAATAAATTTTAATTTTGAAAATATATATAGCATTTTCTTATATAAAATTTAAAGTAATTAATTTTCTTTTATATCAAAACCATAGTTTAAGTATTTTAAATTATCTCATATATGTAGAGAGAGGTTCAAACTTGGATACATATGGTAGGCATATTGTGCTAACTAACTAGCTTCACATATATATACGCATTCAATCTTTAATATAACTTCAATAGTAAAGCACATATATTATTTGAAAGGAAAACAAAAAACAAAAAGGAACGGTTTAGAGCCCATTTTACATAAAACTAAGTTTGGACCACATTCTATATAAAACCGACTAAAATTTGTTAATTTCCGTGTAAAGAATTGTTATTATTTATTATCTAAACACTACATTTCCTCTATTTAACTCAAGGTGTACTCTTGTTATTCTTCTTAACATTTGACAAGTGTTCACAGGTATAATCATAATTAACTTTTTATTTTGTATTTATGGAACTATGGTTATGCCCATAAACACATTTCAAGTATTAAAAATAAGGGTTATTTGCAGCAATGGTCCCTCAACTATACCCGTAGTTGCATTTGGATCACTGAACTCAATTATTAGTTGCAGAGGTCACTCAATTGGATGTTGTGTTGCTGCATTGGTCCTTCCATCAAACTCTGTTAAATTTTCTGTCAAAAGTGAGGATGAAATTCATCCACAACCCTCTCCTTCATCCACAACCCTCCATTGTCGCAACCCAATCCTTGCTTAAATTTCAAGCTTGAAATTGTTATTAAAACTCAAGAAAGCCCTGGAGAAGAGGGAGGATTGTGGAGGAGAGGGAGGGTTGTGGATGAATTTCCAAACTCACCCTCACTTTTGGCAACAAATTTAACAGGGTTTGACGGAATGACCAATGGTACAACACAACAGTTAATTGAGTGACCTCTGCAACTAATAATTGAGTTCAGTAACCCAAATACAATTACGGGTATAATTAAAGAATCATAGCTAAAAATAACCCTAAAAAAAATAATAATAATACAACTTGAATTAAAATGATGAACAAAATGCTCATATTATATATTTCGGTGCTTTGCGAGATCATTCATGACATGCCAAAAGAGTCAATGTTAAATGAATGGACATGTCATTGTTGTATACCAAAATTAATATACATGTCATCTTTTGGAAAAAGGACAGATGTCGTGTTGCACAAATGAAATGAGGGTTCGGAAACTTACAAAACCTGTGTCACGTGTTGCTTAGCGCCCATTTCCAGCTCAGTTTTTAGCATATGCAACTACTTTTGCTTTTTTCTTTTTCATCTTTTTCTCCGGAATATCAGGCCACACACGAAATGGAAAAAGTCCGAGTGCTTGGGACTCTCTCAGCCAAAAAAATTATATTTTAAATTGCATGTGAATTTATCTACTTATAAATAGTCTAAATTATTCTAACATACAAGAAGGAAATTCCGCACTTAAACGCAAGAGGGCGCGCTTATTATGTTTAAAATAGCATTATAAAAGATTTGTATGAACAACATTAATTGACGACCAAAAAACAAAATAAATTAAACTCATGAAGAAGTTTTCCCATATTTTTATGATAAAGTTAATATATATATATATATAGAGAGAGAGAGATAAATACTTCCCACTACCGTCTTTCTTTTCCTTATTTTTGGTTTCGGTTGTGGTCCCACTACTTTCTGCTTTTCCCAACAATAAACAATTTTATATGAAAGGACTTTTATTATCAAAGAATCTCATTTATTACCTACCAATCAACCTGTCATTGTCTGGCCTAGTGCGGAGTAGCTGTCCGGTGTGGGGTGATAAGTAAGTGCGCTTATCAGCTCTTCGAATTGTGTTCCCACTTTTCTGACACTTATTGTATCTTTCTTTCTCTCTTATTTTCCAGATCTAACGTAATGCTAGGGATTTTGTCGTATGTAATACGTACACCTTAATTCCATCTAAGTCCTCACACCAAAAGGAATATGATGATTTGGTATTGCTATTCAAATTTAGGTTAAAAGATATAATGCTGATCTACTAAAATTTGGTGTTATAAACATTATTGTAATGTTAGATGGACCATCATTTTAACCATATTAATTTAACACATCATCTTTAATTATTCTCTAGAAACGCCATCTTGCACTCAAATTCAAATATTATTTTTTATAAATTAAATGAAGTTAAAGTAATTTAGATTACCGCTTGAGAAGTTGTTCTAATAAATTATCATAATAGGTCAAATCACTTTCAATCGTAATTAATAGATGATAATCTTAAGATTAGGACTGGGGACCACTTGGAACAGTTGAAGTGGATTTGAATGAAATTTCACGCTTTGCTCAGTTACTGAGTCATTCAGTGGCTCAGAAATACACACACAGACAAAGAGGCACAGGCATGGGCCGCATCCCCATTCTGCCATAAACTTCGAGTCCAAGCTATTATTATTATTATTATTATTATTATTATTAAGCAACCAAACCAAACCCAACTCACGTTCAATTTCAATTTCAATGCCTAGTAATCTCCAACCCATTTCGAACAAAAACAGTTTAATGCGCAACAGGTCATTTTCTTTGTGGCCAGGCCTCAGGAGCTCGAAAGGTGTCCGATGAATCTCTCTTTTTACTGATCCCTTCAGACCAGTCAACTCGAGACGTGGCGAAGTATCATTAATGATTCGCTGCCTAACTGTACGGAACCACACGAGTCGCTTTCATGGGCTCTCTCTCCAGCGAGCACGTGGACTCCTTTTTAATAAAGGCCAAATCCAATGAATTTAGAGCACTTCCTCTCCTCTCCTCTCCCCTCCTCCTTTAGGACATATTTTTTCAATTAAACTTGGGTCGAAGTGAGAAATTTCCAACATCAGGCCTCCGATTCATTAATTGACGAACTGACTTAAATCATTATCCCTTTTTTTTTTTGTTCTTTTTTTCTTTTTTTCTGAAAAGAAAATTTTGAAAATCTATCGCACTAGCTCGTCTGTCTAGTGATAGAAAAGGCCCTAAATTTGAATTTCGAAATCTTTCATGAGTCCTACCTCATGTTGGAGAATTGGTCCATCCATACCATATATTTATGTGAAGCAGAAAGCTTTGCTGATTAATCAATTGAATTGATCCATCCATATAAAGGCATACATACAAAGGATTTATACTATTAGAGCATCTTACCCCAGAACCTGCAAACTTTCTTGCCTGCCATGGCCACACCTGATTAGTGGTAATGATGAAGCTTATTCAGCATCAAGAATCAGCAACTTTGGTGATGATGACGGAGGCATAATTGGCAATTGTTGATTCTGGAGATTGCCGAAGCCGTCCGATCACTGAGAACAACTCTGATGAACGGAGGAATTGTTTGCACGGCGGATGCGAACACATCTTTGCCAATGAAAAGAGAGCTATTTTTAGAGGTGACTCATTTACTGAATCTTTCCTACCTGGGTTCAGTGCTACCACCGAACAGTCAGCCACCAACTTCAGTAAAGACTGCAGCAACGTATATAAACACCTCACCAGTTAATGCCATTGCAAAGTGATTCAATTTCAAAAAGCATGGCTCCTTTAGACATCAAATCAAGAACACAAACCTGCATCGCTCCTTTAGATACAATGTCTTCACAAAGTTTGTTGGAGTTGCGGACAAGATTGCTTAGTGCACCGGCAGCATTTGCTTTTGTCTTGTCTTCTTCGGTTGAAAGCAGCAAATTGGCAAGATGGGGTATAGATCTTCGTAGCTCATCATATAACATGTCATTATGGTAGGCAGCATTTCCGATCTGCAAAGAGAGAGAGAGAGAGAGAGATATATAAATAACTGCATATTTGCAAGGCCGCATATGTTTCTTTCTGTTTTTCAGCCCAAAAAACAAATTTACATAATTTCTGATTGTGGAAGAAACAGAGTAAACAATTAAGGTTGACACATTTCATAATAGGATGGTGAAAAACAAGTTATAAACAATATTGCAACAGACAGCCGAAAGCAACATAAGTATTTTATTGCATGGCAAGAGAACTTACAGCAAAGCAAGCAAATTTTCGTGTCCGTTTGTCTGGATCAGAGCATCGATCAATAAGGAGGCCAATGATTTGATGCTTTGCCTAGATCATCATCATCTTCCATCGTAAGATACTAAAATAAAAATAGTAATCTAACCTCCTTTATACATGTGTACGTGTGTGCTTGCAGAAGATAAGTGGGATGCTTTGATTATCCAGAAAAGTAGTGTGTTGACAAAACCTTAAAACAATCTATTGTTCACTACTTACTAGGGCACTATAAAAGTAGGAGCTGTGCCGGCACATATTGCCTAGAGCACTGCAAGCCTTTGAGCGCACATTAGGATCTTCATGGGTAAGAAATTCCTTAAAGAACTCCAGTACAGAAGCCCCGTTAATGTATTCGTAGAATCCCTAAACACCAGAAGCTCCGTTAATGTATTGACCCAGGATGTTAAATGCAGCAACGATTATTCAATCAAAACCAAATCTGACCTTGTCCATGCGAGCCAAATCAGAAACAATCATCAGAACATCCAGCATCACCTCCCTTGGGCTTGAACAATCGAGCAATCTTCTCATCCTAGTGGGATCCAACAAGCCTTTACCCACAAGTTGAACTGCCAATGGTCGGTGACCAATCATCTTAGCAAGAAAGGCCACAGGCCTTCCTATATCTTTTAACTCCAAATTCTCTAAACATCGAAGAATGATGCCTGGCACTCCTACCTGAAAACTTCAGAAGCAATTGAATGAGAAACATATAAGTACCTGAGTACAGGATGGTATTCAGCAAATTAACTCATTCTACATATCTAATATATTAATAAGCTTTATACGCTGCTGTGTAATATCTCACGAACACCATCCTGGAAAAAGAACCTAAACAAACCCCAGCCCCCGGCCACATGAAGAGGAAAAACAAAGAAAAGAAGACCGAACCTCCAAAAGGTTTTTAATATACTTTCCCAGGTCTTCCTCAATTACTTTCACCATGTCTCTGTCTTCCATGCCAACTCTCACACCTGGTGAACCCATGTTGAGAAGGGCCCCGCTGTTCACTGAAGCAGTGGCTGATAGCAATCCCGGAGCATTCTGTACGGCCACAAAAGGAAATGCCAAGAGATCAATTACTGCATTTATTATATCTCTCACACCATCCTTCCCTCCACCAGGCCCAACCCAGGACTTTACGAGCTTGAGATGCATATCAGATATCAGGTCAGAGATGAGCTTGATGTGATCACTTCTGAGCAAAATATGACGAAAAGTTAAGGCTCCACCTGAGAGGCAGTGACATATTGACGATATTGTCCACACAACTCCGATTGGGGAAAGCCCAACTTGATCATTTGTGCTGTCAACTTCTTGTGGAGACACATTTTGTTGGTTTTTGGCTAACAAACTGACTAGAAGAAGAGGGATATTGCTCGTACACAGCTGTTTGACAACTGAGGGTCCTCCCCACCTCAGTCTGGACTCCAGCAAGCCAACACATCCATCCCTAAGACCATGCCAGTATGAGAGAGCACTCTTGGTGCCATTAGGACCCAATTCAATTCCACTGCCTGGTGAAACTTTGAGGTAGTCACATAGTGTGGCACTTCGAGGAATCAAAGGCACTGCTACTTCGGAGACAGAGGACCCAACAGAAGCTCCAGATTCAAGAGACAATATGGAAGCCAGTGCCAACATGGCTGATGCTGTATGAGTTTGAAAGGAAGTGTTTGTGCTCTCATCAGAAGAAAAATGATGAGCGAGGACAGAAAGTCGAGAAAGCTGCTTCTTTGGGGAGGTTGTCAACATAAATAATGCAGAATTTCTTCCAGTTGCCTTCAAACATTGTGCAATTGTTGCAAGGATGAGGCACGAATGCAGAACCAAGGTAGTGGGATTAGTTAATTTGCACTTCAAGTTGGTTGTTTCAATTGCTTGTGGATCTCTATTTTGAGATGAAATGCACAAAGACAACAACGAGAATATCTCTGAAATAATGGTTCCATCACCCCCACCACTGACAACAGTAGTTACAGGTAGGGAACTAGGCAGGCCACAGAGCATACCAGGAACAATTCCATTATGCAAGCAGCACCTCAACAATAGCTGAAACATGGAAGAACAATTGCAGAGTCGTTCATGAAAAATTATGAAAGCTAGATGCAGACACAAATGTTAACTAAAAACTGCTGGTAAAATTTCTCAAGATAATTGACTTCTCATTATTTACACTTCTGAAAGACTACACATACATGGCTATTTACATGTGGGTCTACCATGTGTTGAAATTTTCTTAACGTAGTTAGGATGAGAGAAACACCTGAATGCTAGCATACAGTGAAGCCTCAAGTCGTTGATGAAGGCAATAATGTATAGCAACCTGTACTGCTTTTGATCTAAGGAATGCCCTAGTCACTGCAGCAACAAGTTTTGCTGATTCTGTCCCAATTAAAGAACTTTGATCTTGATCCCTAATGCCAAGTTGGAGTGAAGGACTGCGCATAGTGTTAAGTGGAAATGAATAGGCATTTCTTTTCATAGAAAGATTTTCTGATGCATCTACCAGCAACCAAATAGCCCTACATGCTTCACAAGCTGCACGCAGCATATTTGAAGAACCTGAAATAAGACTTGACCCCGCAGTAACTAAGCAGAGACAAAGTTGATCCACTAAACCAGATGTTTTAGCGTGATCCAAAATCTGTTTCCATGTTTCATTAGGATCAGAAACCGCCTCAGGAACTGAAGTTGAAGAAACTGCTTTAAGGCCCTGAGTGACTCTGGTTAACACAACAGTTATGCAAGCAATGGACTCATACAGAACTCGTCCAGATGCCTCTTCGCTGCAACCAACAACCTACACATTCAACAAGATGAGAACTAGAAGCAGGGCCTTTAAATTGTCTCAATAAAGCAATATGTACCATATCAAAAAGAACCATACTTGCGAAAAAATATCAGCAAACGTAACCCAGTGCCTGAAATATGAGCCTCCAGCGCCACTTCCGGCATTGTCTACCAAAATTTTAATTATTGAGAAACTCTGCAAAAGTAAGAAGGCAAGGTTTCAGAGAGGGAAAAACACTTTTCTTAAGATACTAAAATTAATAGTTGCAGATGATATAGAAAACACATTTCAGAAGTGTAAGTAGACATGGCAGGGGATGGAGAACATGATATGCTAGATTTTTTTTTTCAAAATTTTAATACTGAAATATTAATGAATATTGAGAGGTGCAGTGTGCAGATGCAAGGATCGTAACAGATAAGCTTGACAAGGGAAAAATTTGAAGTCAGCGAAAGGTGCAGTAAATTACTGACAGCCAATCATAACTCAAGATATAAAACTTAGAATTTAGAAACTTCTAAATAACGCACTTATACCTTTGCTTTTAACTCATTCACTTCAGAAGCTTTCATGCTAACTATGATGCCAGTGTAAACAAGAAGTTCATGTATTATTGCATCAAGTAGCCCACTGGAATGGATGGCACCAGCCGCAACTAAGTTTGAAAGGATCCTCAAAGACTGGTTTGAATTAAGAATATCTTGATCTCTGTATAAATATGACAAACATTCAAGTCTTTCAGATAAAGATTTGGTAGGCATCTGGTTAAATCATTCTTAAAAAAAGGTATGAACCAGTATAACTTGACAGGAGACTAAAAAACAAAATTTTACATTATATTTAGTAGAGGAGTGCAATTCAGCTTTACCTGCACGAATTTGGGGATCCTTGGGAACATCTTTTAAGTGGTAGCAAAACATGTGCTACTGCTTCATTATCTTGACTAATTATTTGTGCACCTTTAACTGTACGAGAGTTATTTTCCAATCTGTCCAAAATTTGGCAACCTGAGGCAAAACATTACTTAAGTTCACCCCATTATAGCAACATCATGTAACTTATGAAGTAATAATTGCAATACTTATGCTTTTCCATTAATGAACACAAAGCCAGGCCTCATTCATGATATACTAGAGTTATTTCATTCAATTCTTAATCTTGACATATGCAAACACACACATTAATCAACAGGGGCAGGAATGTCAACTTTGTAGCTCCATCAAAGGTTTCCACTTCCCTTTTAAAATGCACTCTCCCTGTCCTAGTGAAAAAATAGTCATACAAACTGATGTAATTTGTCCTGGCATATTAAACAAAATAGAATCAGATGATTTTCCTTGTTATGGAGGCTTCATATACCTGACTGTTTTACTTCATTAGGATATGCAAATCCTGGGAACTCATTTGGGGAAGAATTGACTACTGTGCAGTCAGGAATGTCTGATTGAGCATCACCCTGAAAACTTATTCCACTGTTGTTTTCTGAAGAATCTGGAGAGTTGACTTTACCAATGACATGGTAAATAGTTAATGACAGATAAAAGAAAAAGAAAAACATTTGAAGTAGAGAAAAAAGTAACTACCAGGAGAAGAAACAGCCAAACCAACTGATGTTTGAACTGTGTTTCCTTCACCCCTCCATGCCGCAACACATCCTCTTTCTGCAGCAGTTGCAGAACGCATTTCCTGGAAAAGGTTTAACAATTGTTACAGTTACAACTAGATATCTCGACAGCTGTCTCTGTTAATAAAAGACAAAGAACTAGTACGTCTTGACCTCGTGGCATATTAAAACACTGTGAAACGTAATACAAGGTTTTATACTACTTTAAACTTTATAAATGTAAATATGGAAGTAGATATGTTGAGATATCATTACCCTAGCCTCCAGTTCATGAGGCATCTCTTTAACAAATGGGTGCTCCAGAAGAGCTGGCCAAGTCAATCGATTTTGAGGTACCTGCTCTCAAGAATAAAAACACCTGTTAATAATGAAAGTTAGCAGAAATAAGCATTGAAACTTTTCAACTGAAAAGCCGTGCATTTCAAATTGTATAACAACCTTATTGAGCAATCCCTTCAGAAAGCTTTTAAAACTTGGACTCATGTTGTCAGGGTATTTAACCGGATCCTGAAACATTTCAAAGTAGCATTAGATTATACTTTTTTTGAAATACCTAAATCATACAAAGATTTGATTACATGTACCTTAACAATGTGCCTGATGAGTGCATATACAGAATTTGTATAAAATGGAGGCTGGCCAACAAATAATTCATATCTGTTGAGTACACCAAAAAAAATAATTATTTCAACAAATATGGGGAAAAAGAAAAGAAAAAAAAGATAAGGCAGAAAACAGAGCAAACCCAAACAGGCTGTGGAACTTGCAATCTAAATTATATTTATATTTCGATTATGATATATGGAAAATTGCAATTAGTTCCTGTATGAAATCCTAAAAAAGAAATAAGGAAAGAAAGCACATAACTTGAAGGAATAGATTAAATAGAAAGCACATAACGGGAAAGAATATATTATAACATGGGTCAAAATCTAACAAATCAGAAGAAGACAAGTTAAATAGAAAATCAAGGAAATTGTTTTAATAGAAAGAAAGAAGTTAGGATGCAACATACAATATTACTCCAAGAGACCATAAATCCGCAGTGTGATTGTAGGGTTGTTCCCGTACTAGTTCAGGTGCCATGTACAGAGGAGTACCTAATGAACATTAATGAAGACTTCACTGAATGGGCAAACAAAGTAGCAAAGTTCCTCCAGGATCTTCAGGAAGTTTCCTAAAAGTTAATTTAGAATAGTAAGCTAACCTTTAATGGATCGCAAAACAACAGTATTTGTGGACATTGCGCGTGCAAACCCAAAATCACAGAGCTGT